>NC_139962.1:57114183-57614183 GCF_963454915.1 Gymnoscopelus microlampas | reverse complement strand
TGTGTGTGTGTGTGTGTGTGTGTGTGTGTGTGTGTGTGTGTGTGTGTGTGTGTGTGTGTGTGTGTGTGTGTGTGCGTGCGTGCGTGCGTGCGTGCGTGCGTGCGTGCGTGCGTGTGTGTGAGAGAGAGACATACACAGACATAAAGAGTAAAACGTATGATGTTAATGTACTACTTAACATTAAAATAGCTAAAGGATATTACAATAAAATAAAAATGGCACACATTAACACATTGATTGCCAAGAACGCATTGATGCGTTCTTTCAAATCCATCGCTTGCGTGCCGCAATTCAAAAGATCGCATATATGCGTTCTTTTGAATTTTCATTGTTTAACCTGTGATCGCGCTGTTCTGTTTATTTTTTCATCATCAGTTTCGTGTTCCACTTCCGGAATCCGGGGATCCGGATTCATGACGCAGATTCCGTTTCCGGTTCTAATTTTTTTTCCCCTGTCATTTTCGGCCAGAATAGGGAAAAACACGTTTTTTCACACGGTATAAAAAACGAACGGAGAGCTCCACTTCTATTTTCTTTAGTCTGGGTGACTAACAGTCATCGTCGTCGTGTATCACAACGGTCTGAAGGATTGTCGAAAACGTCACATCCGGTTGTGGCGTATGGACTGTTTGAGCCTGTTTGGGGGGGGTCGTGCGAGTCAGCGAGTGATCGAGGTGTCAATCTACTGCTCTCTGCTGGTCGATCTGTGGTATGTGTTTAAAACGCAGCCAGACAAGCTATTTGAATGAAAAATTACAAAATAAAAAAATAAAAAAACACGAAAATCGCTGGGGTGAATACATTAGGAATAAACTCTGGCAGTCAATGTGTTAAAACAGAAACAATGCTTGTAATGTTGTCTTGACATCTAGTGTCCAACATCAAATATCTTTACTGACTTAGTCGAGAATCAAGAAGGTCACTAACTTACTAAGTACACGCAGCAAAAGGTTTTTGGGACGTGTTCCGCAAAATTGTGCTAACATTCTATGTGATAATATATTAAAGCAACACAAAAAGTAAATAAATAATTGTCAACATTGTCAGCCAGTTGGTGACCTTCCTGAGTCTGACCCCAGGATTGAAATTCCTCAGTGGAAGAGCAGGGAGACTACCTTCAGTGCTATAGCTGTATTATATAACATACTCTACCTGTCTACCATACAGATTGATCATTTTATTCATTACAATATGTCCTGGATTTCAGCTTTAAGGGAATCAAACACAATTAAAGTTCTAAATTGTAATTATGGAAAGGCCTTTCGAATAAAAGGATGTTTTTACGAAGGGATTTTAAAAGACAAGTGATTTATCAGGCCCAGGTCCTCAGGCAGGGTCGTTCCAGAGTGGAGAAGTCCTGACAGCAAAAGGCACGGGTCACCATTTGTCTTCAGTCTGGACTCAGGAACAACCAGCAGGTTTCTCTGCCTGAGGACCTCAGGCTGCACACATCAGGCTTATAAGCGGCTAATAACTCTAAAATGTAATTAGGAGCCAGGCCATGAAGTGCCTTAACCCTTTAAGACCGGGAACGCATCTGAGTGTCATCTTTTGATTTCTTTGACTATTCAAAAATAGATATACAAGCTCGCACGCTTGTAGATCTGTTATTTATTATTTTTTTGTGAACATTTTTGCAAATCTTTTAATATTTATAATTTTTTAAAGCGAACATTTTAACTCAAATCTTTGCTTATCTTTGATTCTACAAAAATGTCTTCTAAAGCCTAACAGTTTTTGGAAAAAGAATTATGTTGCTATAATATCAGTGGTTCTCAAACCTTTTTCATGTCAAGGACCCCCAAAATGTGTATTTGTATTTGGCCGCGGACCCCCATCTCAAAATAAGTTGTTCCAGGGACCCCCCAGAAGCCTAATACATCTTAAAATGACAGAGATGTGTTCCCGGTCTTAATGGGTTAAAATAAATGAGCTTGGGCGCTCGGGTTGGCACAGGGGGGGGGGCCTACACCTGTCCACCATCGCCGAGTCTAGATGTTGGAATCCATTGTGGTTTAACCGGCTATAATGCACACAATTTGCCGCGTCGGGAGGAGGGAGGCCTGGCGGGGAGGCTGATCTTTGTCTCTGTGCCAGCAACTCCTACGGGCTGGGGCTGCAGGGGGTGTTAACCCATTAAAACCCGGCAACGCATCTGTGTAACCACTTAAACCATTATGTTGTACTCTGGCTATTCAAAAATAGCAGATCTACAAGCTCATAGCGCGGCACCAAGTGCCACGCTATGAGCTTGTAGATCTGCTATTTTTGAAAAATCATGAAATGTTTGGCAAATCTTTGAATATATATATTTTTTTTAAAGCATTTTTTTTGCTTCTGGGGGGTCCCTGGAACAAAATATTTTGAGATGGGGTCTGCCGCCAAATGCATATCATTTTGGGGGTCCTTGACATGAAAAAGTTTGAGAACCACTGATATTGTAGCAACACACGTGTTTCAGAGAACTGGATTTAGAAGACATTTGAAGAAACGGCCTCAGGTCTTAAAGGGTTAAACCCGCCTCACTGGCAGGTGAGCCAGTAGGGTACAATAGCAATGGCAACACAGAAAAGTGTGGAGAGGCGGGTTAATTGACGTAAAGTCTAAATTGGGAGAAGAAAAAGTAATTGGCCACTCTAAATTTAGAAGCGTGCGCGCGGCATATCCACAGACTGGTTGTTAGAGGGTTTCAACAACCTGGGATGCCCAAAAAGGAGACAAAAAGGCTGGCAACGCACTACTGTGCTGTCTCTGCCTTAATTGGTAGCCGCCACATATGGCGGAGATTACTTATACCCATCGAGTACTGAGTGATATGCTTATTGTATCATGAAGACGTATGCCATGATTTTGTGCATGTAACCCTAAAGGGATAGTTCACCAAAACGATTATTTCTTCTATAGATTATATTTTTTAGTTTTTGTCACATTCCTAAACCAATAATTTGATGACCAGTGGGAGACAGCAGCGGTTCTTGTAGGAGACACAAAGGAGACTCTTTGTGTCTCCTACCGGAACCGCTGCCGGTCATCAAATTATTGACTTAGGAATGTGACAAAAACAAAAAAATATCCATGAATTCAAGTCTCCATGGGGTGATTAATCAATAGAAAAAAAGTATTTGTTTGAGTGAACCATCCCTTTAACTGTACCTTTTAATATTTGTGTCCTTGTATGCGCTCTCTTTATGTGGACATGAATACGTGTGTGTGTGTGTGTGTGTGTGTGTGTGTGTGTGTGTGTGTGTGTGTGTGTGTGTGTGTGTGTGTGTGTGTGTGTGTGTGTGTGTGTGTGTGTGTGTGTGTGTGTGTGTGTGTGTGTGTGTGTGTGTGTGTGTGTGTGTGTGTGTGCTGTACACACATACTGTAGTAATGTATGCTCTCTCGTGTGTGTGTGTGTGTGTACACACTGTATACACATAATGTATATGCTCGCTCGTGTGTGTGTGTGTGTGTGTGTTACAGTGTGAAGGAGGATGTGTTCTGGAGGAACTATTTCTACCGGGTGTCTCTGATCAAACAGTCGGCCCAGCTCACGGCTCTGGCCGCCCAGCAGCAGCTGCACAACGATGGACAGGACAGAGAACAGGACGTCCCTCTCCCAGGTCTGCGTTTCAATGCAATGGATTAACCCATTAAAGCTGGGAAAGCATCTGTGTCATTTTAGATTTTAGCTATATGTACATAGCAACATACGTGTTTCAGAAAACTCTTAGGATTTAGGATATTGGTGGTTCTCAAAAACAGCAGATCTACAAGCTCGCAGCGTGGCACGAAGTGACGCGCTGTGAGCTTGTAGATCTGCTGTTTTCGAGAACAACATTTTGAAAACTTTTGAAACATTTTTGCTTGAACGTGTTTGAAAAAATTTGAATAATTAAAAAATCTGGGGGTCTCTCTGGCACAAAACAGTTTCAGTTCAGGTGGGGGTGTTATTATTATTATAATTATTATTTTGCATTAGACGAACACTTCCGCTGCTTCAAACTATTGGCTGACCGGCTATGAAACTAACAGCAGTCTGTTTTATCATGCAGAAAACGTCAGACCAAAAACCCCACCCGTTTCCATCAGTGACATGCAGAAGGTAAGAGCAACCTTTGCATTTACATGTTGGACATACGACTGATGAATTAGCCAACTCGTTACTTATAGGAATATACTGTTGACTGATTACTTACGCAGTCCAGCATGCAACTAGAGAAGAGGCTTGACATCGTGGATCATCTGCATCAGTGGTTCTCAACCTGTGGGTCGGGACCTCCAGGGGGGTCCCCAATTTATTTTGGGGGGTCCCCAGATGATTAGCTTAAAGTGCAACATTGTTTTTCCGACTCAACAGTAAACAGTTTATACAAGGTATCTGCACATTTATAAAGTGACAATTGAATGACTTTTAAGGGCTTTTTTTTTTACCAAATTGGCCAAATTGTCAAATATTACATAATGAAGAGGCAAACATTGTGAAAATAGCCGATCTACAAGCTCACAATGCCTCGCAGTGCGAGGCATTGTGAGCTTGTAGTTCAGCTATTTTCACAATATTTATCTGTGGAGCCGAGTCAAACTAAATGTAATGCCTACAATTCCAAGTGCTTCTCAGGGTGGGGGGTCCCCAGTTCAAATATGATTATTTTGGGGGGTCGAGGCCTGAAATGTTTGTGAACCCTTGTACTACAGAATATCTAGACAACAGTATCAGTTGTTTTTTTATATTGAAATGACTTAAAATGAGAACAGTTCTGTAAAGGTGACCGTACAGGCGGCTTCGTGGACATCATCACAGTAATGATATAACGAGTCGAGGAAGTTTCTAGTTGTACATACTGCATTGACTGCCACTGTACTTGGTACAATATTGGATTGGCAAAAAACAGATATATTTCCAATGCTTTGGAAGACTTTCTAACGTACTTAATCCTCTTTGTGCTGGATAGCACATAAGCAGGGGTGCACATAACTGGTGCGCAGGTGCGCATGCGCACCCAAAATAAATAATGCGCGGCACATCAGACGACGCGAGGCGCTTTTGCGCACCAACAGCTGGGACTGGAATTTACAAGCTTTTATTTTTTTTAGCAAAACTAAAAAATATAAGCCTGGAGATCGAGGCTAGGAATTTACTTCCTGAAGCCACACTCACACAATCACGCTAAAGCACGCGTTGGCCCCATACACAGCCATTAGGCGGAGGGGGAGAGGACGCATGCTGCACGTGATTGTGTGATTGTTGCCTCGCATCGCCTCGCATTGCGTCGCTGCGTGCACGCAGCCAGCAGCGGCTGTTAAGAGGCACTCGTCACCGATGATGAACGCACCGTAATGGTGCAAAATATGCCGTGAACGTCCCAATCTGGCGGATAAAAGCAGCGCAGCACAGGGCACCAACCTTGGGGGGTTCACCAAACGGTGTGAGAAAAAAAAAAAAGGCGAAAAACAACGACATTTGGAAGCAGAGCGTCCTTTTTTCTCGCGCAAAAAAATATACTGTAAGTGTCCTTGTATTTTTGGACCGGTGCAATTATAAGCAGCAGCAAGGTAATACTACTTCCACCCCTGACGTCACAGCAGAGGCGTCGCTAGGTCTCTTCTAGATTGGGGGCTTAGCCCACCAGGCAACGGCCACATGCACGCTGCGCGCGTGTGCGATTTTTTCGCGGATTCGGGTACTTTTTTGTTACTTTATTTCGGTGTTAGGGGTAGGGTTAGGTTAGGGTTATAGATATATAATTAAAAAAAAAAACTTTTTTAATTTTTTATTGGTGGCTTTGGATAAAACATTGGTGGCTATAGCCACCGAAGCCCCCGCCTAACGACGCCACTGCGTCACAGCCTTGAATATGGGAAATGTTGGGAGTGGGGCAGAAGACGATAACGCAATGGTGACTATGAACCACGTACCCAAACCCGTTGGAGGCTGCTTTTCCCAAGCTGAAATCTGCACTTAAACTGCAAGGCTCTATGGCTGTGTTGTTGAATACATAAACAGCTTAACGCCAGGAAAGTCCCAGGTGGTGTCAATAATAGGCTACTAATCACCATAATCATAACAAAATTCAGAATCACAGCGCTGCCTGTTTTGGATTCCGCACGTTAAAGCATATTCATTCATTTGTTTGTCTATTTATTAACTGCTACTGCAGTCTTACCCTGCGGTACATGAAAACTCCTGTTACAGTCATGGATCAACTTCAACCTGGTGTTTGCTTTTTCTCCATTTACGGTCCGTACATCTATGTAAACGTTCAGATTTCAAATATAAAGTGCTTACCCCATGGCCACGGATGTTACAATTATGCACGGGACTCTCACAAGTACCCGTATATTCTGTATTGTTCAATAAAAAGCATTTTAATCCGATCAGTGGCCATTTTGTCATAATGAATCAGAGTGCAATACACCTACCAACCGATAGGGTCACTCAGTTGAAAGCATATGGAGAAAATGGCCACCGATCAGATTAAAATGTTTTTTATTGAACAATACGGATGATAGGGGTACTTCTGAGAGCCCGTACATACATGTAACATCAGTGGCCATGGGATAAGCACTTTATATTTGAAATATGAACGTTTATGTAGATGTACGAGCCATAAATGGAGAAAGTGCAAACACCAGGTTGAAGTTCATCCATGACGGTCGTGACAGTCGACCGTCATGTATCCATGGCTATTACTCCCTCTAACATTTCCCATGTTTTTAGTTTATTGAAATAATGTCATGCACATTTGTCCAGTGCATAGCCTACTGCAGGCCTTGTTGACTAGATTTAGAGGAGATTTTGAAGCTCTTGCTCCTGAAATGATCGATTATTTTAAAGGGGAAAAGCCATCCTTTAACATGCAAGTCAATGGGTGAGAAGCAGAGCTTGCCAGGCGCTGCCAGGCCTGGGTGTGACTAACTTCGCACCACCAGTCACTGAGTTGAGTGGGTGGGGCTTAGCGAAGGGTCCGTTATAACATAACAAAACACTTTTTTTTTTCACATGAGTTGGATTTCCAGCATTAAAGGTATAGTAGGCAACATTAAGCCTAAATTTAAAAAAGATTTATATATATATATTTTGCATTTTTTTCCCCTCTCTCAGCCACTATATAATGATGCTGGGGTGTTTTCCTGCATTGAAACACAGTCCTCTTTCTGAAATCCGTATTTTCCCTACTGTTTATGTTTATGTTATGTTTGTCGGGACGTAAATTAACGCACGCATGTGCGCGTCCGTGTCCGTGTGAACTTTTTACTTTCGGTTTTAAAACGCTCTCAAACTTCTTTTTTGAGGCACAGAATTGACTTTTAAGATAGCGTTCGGATAGAATTTAGTTGTTTAACTTCATATATGTGGTCAATTTATCATGAAAAAGCCTATTTAAAAAAAAAAAATCAGAGAACCGGCAGGGGTGGGCAGGACACGCATTGTATCCGAATAAAGCAACCTATTTTCGGCATGGCCCGTTCAGAAGTCCCCCCTGCGTCACCCCCTGGTGGTCGGGGAAACGAACTGCTGGAGGGGCGGTGTTTGACAACAGTTTTTTTCTTTGTTTACGTCTGAACTTGCCTACAATCCCTTTAAGTTGTTGTCGTCCTCCCAGCCACCTCAGGAGGAAGACGAGGAGATGTCCACCAGCCCCGGCGTGTCCGAATTTGTGAGCGACGCTTTTGACTCGACGTCCATCGACCAGGACGACTTCAGGAAGGAGATGGAACAGCTGGTGCTGGACAAGAAGGAGAGCAGCCCCCCCACTCCTGATGGTCAGAGTCCTTTACTTTTCCTAAGGCTTAGGGTGCTTGCTGACGCTGTTGAACATCACTGCTCACATTACAGTACCGTTACACTACATGTGGTTTCACTCATGTAGGGATGCAAATTATAGATTCATTCTTTATTGTTTAGTTCAGAGGTCTTCAACAGGGGGTCCTCAGAGTTACTACAGGGGGTCCGCCAAATCTTTGTGTGATAGGATTTTTTTTTTGCATTAACCACTTGAACCCTAGAATTCCTTTTCTGAGGAGAACTCTAGCCAAAAATAGCTGATCTACAAGCTCTCAACGGCTCGCAGCGCGAGGCGTTGAGAGCTTGTAGATCTGCTATTTTTGGCAAAGAGGCTATAGGTGTAGAGGGAAAAAATAGCAGACTAAGTTAAAAACAAACTTAAATCTGAAACACAATTTCATACAATATAGAGTGGGGGGTCCCTGCTTCATCTCTCTCTCAGCTAGGGGGTCCTTGGCCTGAAAACGTTGAAGACCCCTGGTTTAGTTGATAACCTTATCGATCGATTCATCGATTAATAGATTTTAGGTGTGTGTGTGTGTGTGTGTGTGTGTGTGTGTGTGTGTGTGTGTGTGTGCTCATGTGGTGAAGTCACTTCTTTTGGGCTTGTTTTCGTAGACCCGGTTGCTTTGTTTCTCTCTCAAAATCTTGCAACACTGCTTCTCTCTCTCTCCTCTCTCAGAGGAACCGGCCGACTGGGAGAAGGAGCTCCAGCAGGAGCTCCAGGAGTACGAGGTGGTGACGGAGTCGGACAACAAGGACGACCAGTGGGACCAGGAGATCGAGAAGATGCTGCAAGGCGACGACAGCTAGGCCGCCGTTCGCTTCGCTTCGCCGTCTTCTCCGCACAAAACACTCAGCAGGCCCCTTATAACTTATGACTTATGGGAGAGGAGGGGGTTTAGTATTTCCCTCCTGTATGATTATGACCCGTCGACTTGTATCCACGCTCTATAACAGATAATACTACGAGTAAATAAGCATAGATAAGAAGGGTAGAAGGTTTGGGACATACGATAACCGCATGTTATGACCAGTGTTGTTACGGTTTGGTTGAGCGTGTCCTTTAGGGCTGGGTGATATGGACAAAATCAAATATCTCTATATTTTTTTGACCAAATACTTCGATGTTGATATTGTGACGATGCTACTGTGTTGTGACGATAATGTTTTTTCTTTTCTTTTTTTAGAATAGCTAAAATAGCTGATCTAGATGCATTTTCGTCATTTCTGAAAAAAAAGGAAGTATAAGATAGGAAAAGACAACACTTATATACCCAGACGATATCAAGTGGCATATTACGAACGATATAGATATTGTTATCGACCGATGATATACAGTGATATTTTTTTTTCTGTCCACGCGCAAAACTATGCTTCAGTGTAGCACAGGGAGCGGCAACATGACAAATGAAGACAGGACATCCAAGTGTTTGTTTTTCAAGCGCCGGGGCCACAAAAAGTAGCCAAATCCACACAAGAAGTGACGTCAACACGCGTGACGTATTTTTTTTCTCCCCTATTCGCACTTACTCGGGCATAATGTCAGTGTAGCAAAAATAATAATATCAATATATTGCCCAGCCCTTAATGTCCTTTACTTCTCATAATATCAGTGGTTTCTCAAAGTGGGGTCCAGGGACCCTCAAGGTTCCTTGAGGGGGTTCCAAATGGACCCTTACAGATCTGTAACTCTGAGAGTGTACACATTGAACCACCTTAACTCATTGAGTGCCACAATCCGTCAAATCCGTCACGTGGCCTGACGCCCAGAGCGCCACGATCCGTCAAATCCGTCATAAAAAAAATTTCAAAATATTTTTTTTTTTTCAAAATAAAAGTTTTTTTTTTTTTTGTTTTTTTTTTTGGGAAAAACATGTTCAGAACCCAAGATATGATGATTTGAAGATTTGCTGCTCCATCCACTCCTTGTTTAACCTATAACTTAAAAAGGCTGTATCTCGCTTCCTAAGCACTTTTTTTTTACAATGAATTTTGGCTGTGGCACTCAGAACCAAAATTCCATTAACATGAATAAATAAGTTTGGCACTGAATGAGTTAAGGGTCCATTTGGTTCCATTTGTACACCCAAATGTATGGGGGGTCCTTGAAAAATGTTTGAGAGAACCACTGCACTTTAGTTTCCATCAGTCCGTTGTACTAAAGAAGGTAGCCTGCAGATGGCGCTTTAGTACAAGTCCCAGACGTTCTACTCTGGTAGAGGGGGCCTGTTTGAAATTATAGACTTGGAAATGTATCTTTACTTCAACTACTACTGGTGGTGATTTGTACAGTTAAGACTGACAAAACATAGAGCTATGTGTATGTAAATAAAGAGGATTGTGACCCTGCACAATAATGAATAATTATCCAAAATAAATTGCCATAATTTGCATAGGTATGTCCTCTTTAAAAAAAAAAACTGTTATTTGAATGATTCCTGATATTGTGTGTGTACTGCATATGTGAGGTTTCTGTTTGATACTTTCTCTTAATAAATATTCCTTTCTTATTATGGACAGAATTCTACCAGTGCATTATGAATCAAGTTTATATTACGCACAGGGGGATATAGTTGCTGTCTGACCGAAACCTCTTATGTCCATAATTTAACATGTTTTTTTTGGAAATTCACGCCCTACTACAGCCAGTGGTGTGTTCTACCGTTATACGCCGTATACGGCGTACACAGTCCAGATTATTTTGGGAAGAAGCCTATACAGTCTAATAACCATTTCATCCATTGAAAACGCGAGAGCGTATACCCACGACCACGCGCACCGTATCGTATCGTATACCCTCCGGAAACACCTAGAACACGCCACTGTTTACAGCGTCACAAAAGCATCAAAAGTAGCAGATCCGCAAGCTCGAGCTTGTAGATCTGCTACTGTTGCTGTTTTCCAAGTTTTGGACAGGTTTCCAATCGACAGGGGCGATATTATGAACCCAGGACGGTTTGATCTAAGGTTCGATTTACTGGGGGCATCTAATGAATTGAGTGATGCGCACTCTTTGGACAGATGTGGTCACTATAAGAGGTTTCCACTGTTGCAAAGTATATAAGCCCATATTCTTAACCCATGTGTTTCATTACATGTTGATTAAATACTTTTGTAGTACTGTATCTGCAGTTTATTTCTAACTTAACCACTGTACTGTAGTGTTTATAGTGCTATCAATCTATAGTAGTTTTTTTTCTTTCTTTTTATAAAGGGCTGCTCTCTTCTGTGTGCCGCGCTATGAGCTTGTATATCTGCTATTTTTGAATAGCCAAAGTATAAAATAATGGTTTAAGGGGTTACACAGATGTGTTCCCGGTCTTAATGGGTTAATAATGTTCCGCAGCAGTCTACCAAACCGACGCGTTTCAGCACTGACTAACACTGAAGAAGGCCTGTGTGCCAAAACGCGTCTGTTTGGTAGACTGCTGCTGCGGATCATAAACATGATTAAAAAACACTCCCAAGACCTCTACAAGTGCGAATTGTATCTTCCTTTTTACAGTGTATATATAGCACATACCTGTAGTTCCATTGTGATACCCGGGATTCGAACCCGAGTCTCCACTAGTCTACTTTGACTAATTGGAGGACTTTTTCCACCACTGATTCCTGTAGATTTCGTACATATCTGTTGCTGAGTTGTCTTGATATTTTCACATTCTCTATACTTATTCTTATCTACTGTATGCAACTGTAATTCTTGAGTAGCTCGTGCGGAAAATGATTTCACCCACTCACACCTGTAAACTTGTGATGTGACAAATAAACTTGAAGTTGACAGATAGGCTACACACAGAGAGAGAGAGAGAGAGAGAGAGAGAGAAGGCAGCCAGGCAATCGTCCAGCACTTTGTGGAAAGTAAACCAGACAGACGTCCAGCTCATCACTGTCCAAGAAACGTTGCTTGCCAGGAACAGAGATGAAGATGGAGTCCCACTGCTGCTCCTCTAACTCTGTCAGAACTCAGCTGTCTCTCTTCCTCACACCTGCCAATAGCATGGCTAAGAATGAGCAGCGCAGTGATGCTGAGATCCATCAAAGCCTGTATGACAGACAACATTCTGCAAAACACAACTCTCTGCAAGGGGGAAGATGAGAAGGAATTAGGTGGAGAGAAAGGCACAATTTGAACCACCTGCTGTAGAATTGGATGAGTCTATTCAGGGGAAACCCCAGAAGAAATAGGTCAGAGTTCACACCATACATGTATTTACAAACAGTGTGTTACTGATTAAATGATACAGGAAATTGCAGAACAAACAAACCTGTACAATTTACAGAAACATGGACAAGTCAGTGAACACACCGCCCAAAGAAATTGAACAGGCCCTGGGTATGTGCGGAAGGCTACATGCTCATGGGGTTAGTACAGATGCCCAATATACAAGCCTATTGGGAGATGGAGACAAAGTATCCCAAAGTTTCTGATATCCTGAGATCAATTCCTGAAATTGCTGACACTGATTCACTTTCAAGATAACCTCAAGCTCTGATGACGTGAAGAAAGATCAAGAAAAATGTTCGTCGACTACCTTTTTTCACTGACGAAAACTAGATAAAAACTAAGCTATGGTGACTGAAACTATGACGAAATATATTGACAATTTCGTCACCAAATTAAAAACTAGACTAAAATGTAAGGGAGGGACTGGTGGAGAAGTAATCTCTCAAGAACAGATTCTGAGATAGAACAAACAGCAGAGGTCGCTGTTTTTCATTTTCAGTTAGATCTGGGTTCCCAGATTGGTGGAGAAGAGATCCAGCAGAACTAAGACATGTCATTCGGAATTCAATTCAAAGGTAAGCACACTATAAAGTTATTTTAATACATTCACCTTCATCACTGGTGAAAATCATCAAAGAAAACATTTCCCAAACCTTACAGAAATCATTATAATCCACAAGGTAAGTATTACTCATGTTTTTAGCAACACAACTATTTTCATCCATACTATATATAACACAGATAAATACACACTCCCCTGGCAAGTGGTATGTCCCAATTACCATACCCCTCTATATAAGGAGCACTGTGGTCATGTGTGACTCTTTTGAGATCCTCAGACCAGGAAGAGGATATGGCAAGTATGTGTCAGTGTGTTTGTTTAGTAATGATGCTTGAAACTGTTGGGATTAATAAAGGGTTATGTTTCAACCAACCAATTGTATCTGTGTTTGTAAAAATGAAATGTTAATGTATTGAACTGGGTCCAGATGTGAATACAAACTCCTTGATCACCATGTAGCTAGCATTGTAGCAAAACAAGTGTTTGGTGCTGACCATGAGGCTGTAACAAAATGTAATGGAGATCGGTAACAAAAAGTCATGCTGAAATAAGTATTATGATAGGAAGGCATACGCTAAACAGAAAATGATATGTAATCATGAGAAATATAATGGAACATGTGAGGCTATAAAGGTAAAGTGGGAATGGCAGTCTGTCTCTACCAGACCCCCTATGCGGACCAGTGTACAAATGGAACCAAATGGACCCCTCCATTTCTACACTCTCAAGAGTTAAAAGTGCAATTGACAATGGGCACTATAACTATAAAGATAACTTTAAATTGTTAACCATTGTATTTATTTTTTAGTCGGTGTGAACTCTGCCACCCACTTTACTTTTTAAAACTATTGTTATAGTTATAGTTAGTGCTCCGTGTGAATGGCCCTTTAGGCTACAGCCGCAAGCAACTCTAGCTATTTTTGATATCTGGCATCTAGAGTTGTAATACCAACTGCCAGCCCATATATCCAAACAGAAAGGTCCTATCTGATAGTATTAAACAACGTTAAACTCGCCAACATTGCAGCTGTAAGGAAAGCTTGAATTATCCTCTTTGTATCTGCTAAGTTTTTGTCTCATAAAGATCCACCATAGACATGTTATGAGCTACTTTCTGTCAATAAATTCCGTGCAGACGCTGCTTTTTTCTAAGTGTTGGAGTTTGGAAGCATTCGTTGGGAATCACTCAATGGTCCTGCTTACCACCTGTTTCGAAATTGCACATTGGCAGCAGGATGTTGCGTTATTGAAATCTAGATGCCAGATATTAAAAATAGCATCTAAGAGTTGCTTGCGGCTAGAGTTAGGCTACAGCCCCACAACGGTTCATTTGGTTCCATTTCCTCAGAGTTAGGCTACAGCCCCATAATAGTCCAGGGGCCAAGCCATATTTTGGTACCACCTAAGGTGACCGTAAAGTTTTTGTATTTTTGTCTTCCTACATGTCTCTAGTTTATATTTTGGTATGATAACCCTTCCAATCTTGTAGCTTAATGGCAGTTATCACTACCTACCGGCTAATGTATCCAGTAGGAGACACAAAGTAGAATCTTTGTGTCTCCTACCGGAAATACACCCGGGCATCAAATGATTGCGACAAAAAACTAAATATATCCATGTATTCAAGGCTTCATGGGCTGTGCAATTGATAGAAAATAAATAATTTTTTGGGTGAACTCCTCCTTTAAGTTTCCCAGGGGGACTCTCTACCCATTCAGCTATGACCACCCTAGACCGAAGGAGGGTCAAAGCAGTCTTTTTGCAAACACCAAAAATCTGAAAAGTTATCAATTGCACACCCCATGAAGCCTTGAATACATGGATATATTTGGGTTTTTGTCGCAATCATTTGATGCCCGGGTGTATTTCCGGTAGGAGACACAAAGATTCTACTTTGTGTCTCCTACCGGATACATTAGCCGGTAGGTAGTGATAACTGCCATTAAGCTACAAGTTTGGAAGGGTTATCATACCAAAATATAAACTAGAGACATATAGGAAGACAAAAATACAAAAACTTTACGGTCACCTTAGGTGGTACCAATTTGTGAAAATATCAGTGTTGGCCCCTGGACTATAAGGGTTCATTTGGTTGTACACACTCAGAATTAGGCTTCAGCCTCGTAAGGGTGCATTTGGTTCCCAACTGTCAATCATTTTGCTGGGGAGTGCGTGCGTGCGTGGCACACCTAGTTTCATATTTAATCTCAATTTTATTTCATGGCCCTTGTCCGATTTGTAGGTATAGCTCTTTTATAATGTGTGCATGTTTTAAAAAAGGCCGAAATAACAGTGAGGACAAAATAAATCGATAGTGAAGACAAAAATGTTAACTATTATACTATTTGTTTGATGAAATGAAATCATAAATTACCTTTTCAAGGTCTGCAAATGACGACAAAATTGACATGATTTTAGCAATGTTTCTGACCCGAAAGAAGCATGATTTTACAACCCTTGTCACTTGACCATTGAAAGACATGGTCAGATACCTACGCAGTAACGCATGTATTGGCTCTGGTCCAGAGTGTTAGCAAGTTGGAGAGAACTCGCTAACACTCTGGTCTGGACCAGAGCTACATGTGTATCTACGTACATGTCTCTACTGTATAACAAGTACTCTGCTCAATCTAGGTATTATAATTGTCTTTTGTAAGTACAGTTCTACCGTTATGGCAGTAATTATCCAACACTTTACAGTAATAAAAACAAAACAAAAAAAAAGATATTCATGTAAATGATTCAAAATATTTTATGAAAAATCTAAGGTGTCCTCACTGCTCATATATGCATCTCCCTGCACAATATAGAGTTTACATATCTCATTTGGTTTAGAAGCGATTGAATACAAATTACATATAAAGTTGAGTACTTTGTTGACGGCCCTGAGCAGCTCTGTTGTGACAGGATAAAGCATACATATACTAGGCCAGGGATGGGCAACTGGCGGCCCGCGGGCCGCATGCGGCCCGCGCCGTCACTCAATGCGGCCCCAGGCCAAAATCCAAAATCATAAAAAAAAAAATTAAAAAAAACTTTTTTTTAATTTTTTTTTTTAACTTTTTTTTTTCTTCAGGTTTTTTTCGAATATGTTAATACAAACCGAATTATTTTCTTTTGTACTTTCGAAATCTCAAAGAAAAACAAAGTAATCTTAACATATCCGAAATGGGGAACTATTGCCTTCAGCTGTTCCAAACATGCAACTTTTCATGATCCATTTTAATTACAACAGTCCACCTGTAGAGCGCGCTATCGCCACTGGTAAGAGCTTCTTTAGGCTATATGACGTCATGACCTGGCATCCATTCGCAGGTTTTCACCAGTGAAGGAGGAGGGAAAAAAGAACGAGGAAAAAAAAGAACGAGGAAACATGTGTGCTGCTAAAAGAAAGATTGATCAGGAGAATCGTACGTTTCAGGCAAAATGGGAAATGGATTATCTTTTTACAGAATTTAAAGGCAAGCCAATGTGTTTAGTGTGCCTACAGACACAATCGTCCATGAAAGTGTTCAATTTAAATCGCCATTATACCACCAGTCTCGGCCATAAAGACAAATATGAGAAGTACACTGGGGCCGCCAGATCTGCTATTGTCGCTGACCTCAAATCAAAAATAAAAGGCCAACAGAGCCTTTTTACCAAAGCCACAACTCTACAGGAGTCCGGTCTCAAGGCATCTTATGCTGTTTCACTTGATCTTGCCAAAAATAAGAAACCCTTGTCAGACGGTGAAACGGCGAAGCGATGCGCTATTGTGATGGCTAAATGTTTTGGAGATGACAACATGGCCAAGAACTTTGAATCTGTGTCTCTCTCGCGTCGTACAGTGACTCGTAGAATATTTGACATTCAGAATCAGGTCCAGGGAAAGATCAAACAAGTCCTGAATGACTGTATGTACTTCTCCTTGGCGTTGGATGAAAGTACAGATGTGACAGATGTCAGTCAGCTTCTTATTTACATGAGAGCCATTAACAGCTCATTTGAAGTGCATGAGGAGCTGTTGAAGTTGGCCTCTTTGCATGGCACTACCAAGGGTGTGGATATTTTCAACGCAGTTCAAAGTGCTGTAAATGACTACGGGGGGTTTGATAAGCTGTCAGCTGTTGTTACCGACGGTGCGCCATCAATGCAAGGAAAACGCACGGGATTCGCCGGGCTTCTACGGCAGAGCGGCGTTGATTGTCCGATCCTGCACTGCATTATACATCAGGTACGTTTGGTAACATAAGCCTACTGTAGGTCGCTAATCAGTGAGAGTCGTTATTCATAATCCAACTCATATTTTGTTTTTATCTGATATAGGAGGCCCTCTGTGCTAAGAAGCTTGACTTCAGCCATGTTATGGATTTAGTTACCAAGGTTACCAATCTAATACGAGGAGGGAATAGGTCACTAAACCACAGAAAGTTTATCTCCTTTTTGGAAGAGGTGGACGCTGCTTATGGCGACTTGCAACTACACACAGAAATCAGGTGGCTGAGCCGTGGAAAGTGCTTGGAGAGGTTTTTTGCGCTGCGCAGTGAAATCCCCACATTCCTGGAGGAAAATCTGACGAGCGATACAAGCGCATACTGCACTAAACTCAGAGATGCAGAGTTTCTCTGTGACATGGCCTTCCTCACAGATATCACTGCGCACCTTAATCGTCTCAATTTGCAATTGCAGGGGAAAAATCAAACTGTATCAGATCTCTATGGGCACATGAGCGCATTTCAAAATAAACTTGCCCTTTTTAAACATGGCTTTTCATCTGACCACCCGATGTTGACCCACTTTCCTTTATGTGAGGAGATGCGCAAAGATGCCCCCGAATGTGAGGACATATTCAAAAAGTATAAAAACGACATTGAAACCTTGCAACAGCAATTCAAAGACCGCTTCCAAGATTTCCACGGCATGCAGTCACGGATAGCGCTGTTTGCAGCGCCCCTCACAGCTCCCCTCTCAGATCAGCCCCCAGCGTTGCAGCTTGAACTGTGCGAACTACAGTCCGATCCGTTTTTTCAAGCAAAGAAAAATGAGAAGGGGATTTCGTTTTGGAAATTGCTACCTGAGCCCCGCTTCCCACTCCTCAGGGATTTTGCTCTCTCAATGGCCAGTATGTTTGGAAGCACATACATCTGTGAGAGCAACTTCTCAAACATGAAGCACATTAAGTCAAAGGAGAGAAACAGGCTGTCAGATGAAACGTTGTTCCATCTGATGCAGATCGGATGCACAAACATTGACGTTGACATTCCTTCAATTGTGCGCCAACAGGAGAGACCTCAAACGTCTCATTAAAGACATAACTATTCATTGATCCACTGTGGGTGAGGGTGAATGACATTTGATAAACATTTCATATTACATATGGCGACTTTATGTTTACTTTTGTAGTGTTCAGATAACACTAATACACTGAAATGCATATGATGCACTGAGGAATATTGTTTTGTTTGTTGAGCAGCAGGCTAAAAGTTTATACATTTAACAAAGGCATTGATTAATTATTGCACTTTATGCCACTTTTGATTTACTTTTACGGTTACATTTTTGAGGTAACTAATATACTCAGGAATTCTGCTTTGAGTTTGCTGAGCAGCTTTAAGTTTATTTTACATTTATTTTAATAGAAGCCTGTTATTGATTATAATTCTGGTGTTCATTTTTGTATATTTTTAAGAGGCATTGATTAATTATTGCACTTTTGATTCACTGATTTACATTTTTTAGGTAACTAATATACTGAAATGCAGCAGGAATGCTGCTTTGAGTTTGCTGAGCAGTGGGCTACAGCTTTAAGTTCATTATCATACATTTATTTTGCTTTGAGTTTGCTGAGAAGTGGGCAACAGCTTTAATTCATACATTTATTTTAATAGAAGCCTGCTATTGATTATAATTCTGGTGTTATTTTTTGTATATTTTTAAGCCAGGTTACACAACAATGTGGATGTTTTGTTTAGCACAGCTGTATTTAAGACAAGTTCATTGAAGCATTACTAAATGCTAAATAAAAACAAAGTTACAATGAATAATAATTGTTAATATGGCTTATTTATCACATCTGTGACTATTATGGGCTTTTTGAGTAATGGGGTACTACTGGCGAGAGTGCCGATAAACAATGCGGCCCCCCAGAGTGAGTGTGGAAATTTTGTGGCCCTCACCACCTACAAAGTTGCCCACCCCTGTACTAGGCTGTGTAGCCTATGTTGTGTTATGGCCACTGTTGAAGGTAGTGAGTTGTTGTGACAGGATACATTATACATGTATGTGACTGTTGGTCACTTCAATTTCTTTCTTTCTTTCTTTCTTTCAGACACTCAAGGCTTATATGGTGTTCCTCCCAACCTACTCCGGACCTCCACACAAGCCCTCGTCTTCGTTCCAGCCGAATATCGTGCCCCATGCTGGTGTAGATGCCAATTTTTTTTTTGATACTGCCATTAACAAGGCTTTCTGGATCATAGCTGGTTGCCTGAAGCCCACCCCTGAAGTTCTACCTGCCAGTCCTAGCGGGAACTGCCCCGGCAGGCCTCCATCGAGAGGCTACTATCCTCGCCCTGGCACTGGCACCACACGTTGTCACCGCTACATCTGGGAGACTGGGACCCAGGAGACAGTGCATCAAAGGAGAAGACCTGCCATGCCGGCAATGCACCATGCTGAACCGACTGCTTACTGGGGTTGGCTGCTTCAAAACGTCAATGAAGTGGAGCCTGGCAGACAGCGCAGCATGCGAGTGCGGGGAGCTTGAGCAGACTGCCGACCACATAATCACCGTCTGTCCCCCTGTATAGACCACCATCAGAGGCCGGCCTCTTTGATGTGGGACCTGAGACGAGGGCGTGGCTGCACAACATTGAGCTGGGCATCTGATGATGACACACGATAGAAGATACAAGAGCCAAGGTGATGACCCCAGACGGCAACAGTGAGGAGATTGACATCCTGACAGGGCGTGTCGCGGGGGGACACTGTCGCTTCCATGGAGCACTCTGAATGGCATGGCCCAGTGTGTGGAAGTCCAACCCCACACCATATCAAGCTTAGCTTCTTCTCAGTTCTGTAGTGTCAGTTTCCTCTATATATCTGTGAATGCTGGACCCTGAAGCCTGCTCTAGCAGAAGTCCCTGGCCGCTATAGTGCTACACCAGAATGCTATTTGCAGTGATAAACATTAACCAGGATGAACATGTTACCAACAAGCATCTGTATGGGGGGCTACCAAGGGTGAGTGAGAAGATGAAAGCCGTGAGAATGGGGCTGGTCGGTCACTGCCATTGACACCAGGAGCTCCCAGCAGAGGAGGAAAGTAGCCTACTGGCGAGCTAGCCAGATGTATGATGCAAGCCAGACGTGACCGGAGACACCGCTGATGGGCTCACCCGAGGGATGAACTATAGAACTATCTCTCCATGGGTTCCAAAGTTTGAGCCTGGCCATCACTTACACAACTGATGAAGTCAAGTAGAAGACGGCTCAAGGTAGGAACCTTTTATTTATTATTTATTTGCTGCTCCTGCTTGTGTTGTATGCTGTGTGTACGCTAATGTGATTCAAGCTGTTGTGCTATTTCTGTCATTTTGGGACCCAAGGACTGGGTGGCAATGAAACATGTTCAGTGACTGTTTTCTGGCTGTGGAATTGAATACTGATTGATGTGAATCTACAGTTAGTCTGTGTTGTGTCTGAAGGTAATGAGTTGTAACAGAGAACAGTATGTGTCCATTGGTCACTTCAATTATCCTACAGTATGTGTGAGTTTGCTATTTCCTTTCAAGTTCAATCTAGAGGTTTTGGGCTTTGATGATGACAGGACTTATTTCCAAATGTTCATTTGGAATAGAAAGAAGACTGATGTAGATCTACACTATGTCTGCTGTTGTGGCTGTGACAGAGTGGCTGATATTGGGTCATGACCTCTGTTAAAAGTGAAAATTTGTGCAAATCTTTAAATATATATATTTAAAAGAATATATATATTCAAAGATTTGCACACATTTTCACGATTAAAAAAAATAAATAGCAGATCTACAAGTAGTAGTAGCTTTATTTGTCATTGTCACAGAGTACAACGAAATTAAAAAGTGCCAACCGTTCAGTGCATTAAAAATCTATCTATACAAAACGAACAAAAACAAAACAAAGAAAAACAGACAGAGATACAACAAAAACCCTACACATAACCATGCAACAGATCATCGTCTCCTCACAGCATTGAGTGTGGCTACCGCTGTGGGATAGAAGCTATTGCTGAATCTGCTGGTCCCTGACTTAATTGATCTATACCGTCTGCCTGATGGCAACAGTTCGAACAGTGAGTGGCCGGGGTGGGAAGTGTCCTTCATAATGTTCTCAGTTTTTTTGAGACAACGGGATCTGTGTAGTTCTTCCAGTGTGGGGAGAGGGCAGCCCACGATCTTCTCTGCCGTGTTGATGACCCTCTGAAGCATTTTCCTCTGAGCCGCTGTGCAGCTGGTGTACCACACACATATACAGTATGTTAATACGCTCTCTATGGAGCACCGATAGAAGGACACCAGCAGTCTCTGTGTGATGTTATTCCCCCTGAGTACCCTCAGGAAGTACAGTCTTTGCTGGGCCTTCTTCAGCAGCTCAGAGGTGTTCACTCTCCAGGTCAGGCCCTCCTCAATATGGACTCCGAGGAAGCGGAAGGAGGACACCCTCTTCACACAGTCCCCGTTTATGATTATTGGTGAAATGTCCGTTTTCTTCCTCCTGTAGTACTCGGTGCCGCGCTATGAGCTTGTATATCTGCTATTTTTGAATAGCCAAAGAAATCTAAAATGACACAGATACTTTCCCGGCTAAATGGCTTTTTAAAATACATTTAAGCTATAACTATAGGCTAAGTTTGAACTCAGTGTGAGGTGGTGCAACTGGCCCCAGACCCAGATGAAACATGCCCCCGTAAAAGGCCACCCTCCAGAGTACCAACATTGTTGAAAAAAAATGGGAGATCTACAAGCTCACAGTGTCTCACAGTAGTGGGGGGGAAAAAGGAGGGGATCAAGTATAGACCCCAGGGGGTACCCCTCTCAATTAAGTATATACTGTACTGTAGGGCAGTGGTTCTCAACCTTTTCAGGCCGTGACCCCCCAAAATTATCATATTTGAACTGGGGACCCCCCACCCTGATTCACAATGTTTCCCTCTTATATTATTTGACAATTTGGCCAATGTTTGATCAGTTTTTATAGCATAGTTTGTTGATGACCTTTTTTCTTTTTTATGTCTTTTTAGGTATTAAAAGGGTCTTTAAAAAGTCCTTAAATTGTCACTTCACTGTCATCTGGGGACCCCCCCCCCAATCATGTGGGGACCCCTGGGGACCCTGACTCACAGGTTGAGAACCACTGCTGTAGGGTTTCTCTGGTGTCCATATTTTAGCCATGTAATTATAAGCGAAAAGTATGCAAAGATGTTTCCAACTTTTTCATTTTCTTTTAAAAAAATAGCCAAAGTATGAAATAAGGCTTTCGTGGCTAAAGCTTTGTGAATGTGGAATGGTTACAAAGGCAAAGAGCTGTGGACACCTGATGAGTGATAACTAGAAAGGCACACTCAGTGGAACGCATGCCATGTAGTATCTCTGCCAGACCGGGTGGCGTGGCCATATTGTTTAGGTCCGTCTAATTGCCCAAATCTGGAATAGTTTCTATGCACAGCAGCCATATTGGAACAGGTAACAGGTCTTACTAGTTCTATACTAATTAAGGCTCTGTTCCATTCTGGACAAACAGAGTCAGGGTGCTGATATTGTACATGTTGTTCTCACTGGAAACACTCTACTATTACACCAGTGGGTCTCAGAGTGTGGTCCAGGGACCCTCATGGTTCCTTGAGGGGGTTTCAAATGGCCCCTTACGGGTGTGTGACTCTGAGAGGGTATTTCGTTCCATTTTGTTCGCTCTCAGAATTATGGGGGTCATTGAAATTGAAACGTTTAAGAACCACTGTGCTGCACTAAAAGCCTTGTTCCCAGCCTTTACTCATCTCCTAGGAGAAAAGCCTGGTCAAGATCAGCTTTTTTCAAAGTGTTTTCCCTCTTTCTTATATTATTTGACAATTTGGCCGATGTTTGACATAGTATAGTTTGTTGATTACTTACTGCAATGATGGTCTTTTTTTTTTTTTTGAATTAAAAAGGTCTTAAAGGTCCTTAGATGGTCACTTTACTGTCATCTGAGGACCCCCCCCCCCCCCCCAAAATCATGTGGGGACCCCCCTGGGGATTCCGACCCACATGTTAAGAACCACTGCTCTAGCCTACTACAAACTATGTCTCATCAAGGAGTTTTCTGCTGCATTTTTGGTGTGCAGTCTGCACTGCCATCTTGTGGCCAAATAATTTTAATGCTCAGCAATGTGTTTTACAGTCTACACACCTTTTCATGAATTGAACTGTAAAGCTTCAGCGTGAAGTATTACAATATTACAGTAGTATTACAACACAATGCGATGCGAGTCATGCGACGCATTGTGACCTTGTAGGTCTGCTATTTTCAAAGGATATTTATACATTTTATACATTTGAAACCTTGTGAAATGGGACATTCTGCAACATGAGTACTTTTACTTTTGGTACGTTAAGTACAATTTGATACCAATACTTTTACTCAAGTCAATTTTGAATTCCGGACTTTTACTTGTAACAGAGTATTTCTTGATTGCAGTGTTGATACTCTTACTTAAGTAAAAACACTTAATACCTTTTCCACCACTGGTTGTTAGTAGAAATAAACACCCAGGAGGAAGTGGACTAAGAAAGCGGAGGTACACAAAAAAGGAGGTGGTGCCCCCAGAGGCAAAAACAAAGAAGAACTGAATGGGTTCCGAGATTGGGTGACAGCTGATATTATGTTGTGATGTGATCCCCGTGATCTGTCTGTTTCTCCAAAGTTAGAGAGCTCAATCCATTAAGACCTGAGGCCGATTGTACAAATGCTTCTAAATCAGTAGTTGGCACACCTTCAAGATTATTCTAAACAGTTAAAACATTGCAGATGTAAAAGCTTGCAGCGCGGCACAAAGTGATGTACTGTGAACTTGTACATCTACTAGTTTTGAACTGTTTCTTTAAGCAGAGACCTGCTTAATACCAGAGAGAAGTGTCTTTTATTGTTTATTAATAACATTTTTATGTTTCGAATCCCACAGATCTTGAGGTAATGCATTTTCTGGTCACTGCTGGTCACTTTTCGTGCATGAAAATCAGTGATTCTCAAACTTTTTTAATGTCACGATCGGTTTGATATGCATTAGGCCGTGGACACCCATTTTTCTGATGTTTTCTTTTTTTCTTTTATCTCCGGGACCCGAAGCTACAACTGTAAAATCATCAGTGTTAATGTAACTCAGAGAGTTAAATGAGGTGTTTGTTATCATCGTTTCATAACAACATCATTCCCCTGAGAAATACCCGGAACACATAGGGAACCTTTTTGCCAAATTATATTCTCTTGCCACATCAGAACAATGGGATCTAGGTTGACAATGTGCAGTTTTCCTGTTAACTACATAGTGCAAAGTGCAAAATAGATAATACCATTAGTGCACCACTAGAGTTCACCCATTAGATGTTCCCCCAACTCTTATCAGAGGTGACTTAATTGGTCAGCATCAGAGTCTGACCTTGAGTTTTGTTGTAGTTGTTTTCTGTAGTGAAATAGTGAAGTCATTCTGTGCATTCAAATTGAGATTATTAACTGAAGAAAAAAATCATTCTGTCTATTTTTAGTAGACGGAAGCTTAAACAGAAACTGACCATTAGTATTCCTGTTCAGCTTTGGTTCTCATTGGTCTTGTGTTGTAATGTTTGACACGATGACAGAGGCTTGTTCACAACACACATGTACAGTAGGACCTGCTGCATGGGGCTTCATGACAAGAGTAAACGGACACAATTTACACCCCATTATTGTCATTACACATACGATTATTCTCCTTTAAACACGTAAGCCCTAATGGATTTTGTTGTGTGACGAATAGGAAAACATTGCAGATCTACAAGCTCTGCTATTTTCACTGCTATTGACATTTCTTTTTAAATGTGTCTTGGCAGCGCCTATTGTTTTACCCTCACAATTGAAGACAAAGTGTTTTGTCCCAAGTTGTTTTAGGTAGCAATGTCTCTGAATCCTTAATGAATTGAATACAAAACATGTTTTGCACGCACGCACGCACGCACGCACGCACACACGCACACACACACACACACACACACACACACACACACACTCTCTCTCACACTCACACTCACACACAAATAGACAACCAGTGTTGTTTAACAATGCACTGCTAGTTTCCAGGGGGAACTTATTGAGGTGAAAAGGTAAACAAACTATTACAAAGAAAAAAAAAACGCTCACTTTTTAACGCTGACTGGGCACAAAAACACTGTAGAAAGAAACTCAGCACAGCGGCCCTGGAAGATCGTTGCGGGGATTCTGTTCTGGACTTGTTAACTTTAAAGTAATGCTAATCCATCAGCCTTGGGCTGCATTTACCACCTTCGCCAGGCAGGCCAAGTGTATGTTTATTTTATTGAAATAGTTTTTTTGTTGGGGGAAAATAATAGTAATAAAAAAAAACACACTGCATGAGATATTTGCTGCATTTTTTTCCACAGAGTGGTGAGACAAAATGGTGGAAGCATGGAAAGCACTAGAAAATGAATAAATGCAGTTAGAGATAGTTTTGCCAGGCACATTTGTCATTGCTCTCGTATTATCCAACCTCAGGCAAAAGACTGTATCGTCACCTCACTTCACTGGGGCTGATGACGCCTGGGGGAGAATCTTTTTTTGTTTTTAAGGATTTATAAGGATAATTCCTTTAACAGGTCCGTTCATGAAAGTCCTTGCGGTCTTGTTTCCAATGAGGGCCTGTGAGCAATTAGGGGTTAAGAGTCTTGCTCAGGGACAAATTTCATTTCATCGACACATTTGCTGGCCTGTCCTGGAATCGTACCTGGGGCAACCAGGGCCTCTGGCTCCCTAGGCGGGCTCACTAACCACTCAGCTATGGCCGCCCCTAAAGGAAATATATTTGAAGGAAATAGACCCACAGGTGAATCTGTGGTTATTTAATAGAAATGTACTTGCATATCGTCACTGTCAGGCAGGAACCTTGTATCTCCATATTTCATCTTTTTCACAGGTTCCTGAAAGAAGAAGACAGAAAAAAATAAAAGGTTCTGGACGTTCATGGTTTCCACCCGACAGCGACAATATTCATTGTTTGTTCATTTTATTCGGGGCATTGACAATTTGTTGATACAAAAGTACATTAACTCATTAAAACCGGGAAAGCTTCCGTGTCATTTTGGATTTTAGCTATATATATATACGTTTTTCAGAAAACGTTTAGGATTTAGAACAGTGGTTTAGAACCAAGGGCCCAGCTTCTTGCTTTGAAATTGAGTCTATATAGGAAGTAAAAGTTCATATGAATGGCCTGTAGGTTAGCTGTTTTACCCCTGCTGATGTCAGAAAGATGTTTTCTCCATTCAAGTTGATTGATTGACAAGCTACACAACCAATAGCATTCATTCCCCGCCCCCAAATCTTCTCTGCTGGGGGTCCCTGGCACAACACATTTTCAGATGGGGGTCAGCGACCAAATTACATATCATTTTGGTGCATGGGTCCATGGTACGAAAAGGTTTGAGAATTTAGAAGGCATTCGTGGAATCTGCCTCAGCCGGGTCTTAATGGGTTAAAAAGAAGTGCTGGAGCTGTGCTCTGGCGCTCCATTAGAACACTAACACCCCTGCAGGCATCTGTTATTGACATTTTGTTTGCTAACATTTTTCACACCTTTTTAAAAATGCCTGCATATGGAGAGTTCAGCTTTATTTAATACACAGGGGCGTCATGCGAGCCAACAGTCTGCTGGCGCATGTGCCCTCCAGCTTGACTGGGCATGCCGCCACTGCTACAGTATTACATTTTAAGTTTTAACTAGTGAAAAAGCCTATAATAGTAGGTAGTTTCTGTACGTTGTAAACCTTCAGGCTGTGTTACACTAAGCCAGGCACCTCAGAAAAAAGGCACCACCTTTTTACATATTATATCCCCTACAGTATACAGCTTTTTTTTCAGGCTGAGCAGAGCACTTTCAAAAGTTGAGAATAGTTTCAACTTTTTTTGAGAGATGCTTTTGGTCAGCTGTCCAATCACGACCATAGAATAATGCATAGCTCCTCATCCAAGCTGATGGCCGCTGCCAGCGTTGCCATGTCTGCTTATTATAATTATATGTATCATAATAATGATATTCCTTTTCTGTAAAATTGCTTGTAGATATTGGTTGTAGTGGGTTGCGTTTTTTTGGGCTTGTTTCTAAAGTGTAGTTGCTTTTTTGGGCTTGCTTCTTAAATGTTGTTTAAACGGTAACCGGCACGCTCGCCCCCCTTTTTTTCGGGGACCGCTCGCTCCCAGCGGTTCTTGTATTCTTGTTTTACTGAGGTTAAGGTTAGGAATAATTTAATGATCAATCAATCGATTGTGTTCTGGCTTGGATCAATGGAACTAACGTATTTAAGTTCTTATTTATCGGTATCACAATGAAAACGACCCTTTAAAGATTTTGAAGGGGAAAAAAATAATTTATAATATATTTTTTTACGTCATTTTATGTAACATTATATTATCGTTAAAATCTTGTCACTTGCAATACCCTCGTGGCCCTCCAGTGGGCCCCGGCCCACAGGAGGGCCAGCGTGCGCTGCCCCTCTCCATATGGAGCAGGCCAGCAGCGGTGCCCACCAGGAGAGAGCTGACAGCTGGCTAGGAGAAACACAGACTCTCGCTGTTCGCCTGACAGCTTGTCTATAAAAGATGGATACATTTTAGGCAATCAATATGCCATTCAGTTGCTCAATCTTGGAAATTTTCGTTTTGGAAAGGTGTAAATTTCACATTTACACCTGCTAGCTTAAAACTTTAAAAAAAAATCAATAATAAAGTACTTTCTATATAGAGTAACAGTATATTGAGGTCTGTTTCTGTCGATTGCACAACCCTTTCGTCCCTGCACCCACACAATCATTTGTTCTTGTTTCTTTTTCAGCAGAAAAAAAGTGCTATAGACGGCGTTTCTTCTCCATAAAGGCTCCTATAGAGTGAACCTTACCTTTCTGCTGAAGACCTTTCCGTCCATGCCACATTGTCTAATTTGTGTGCGAGGTTTTTATGGAATTTTGTTTCTGTATAAGTGATGTTTATGTTTGTAAAAATAAGTGTTAAATAGAGCTATATTCTGAGAGTAACCATTGCAAGTGGTTGATGGTGTCTTCCTCTTCCTCTGTGGTACTACAGACTGAAAAGCTGGAGAGAAGGAGAGACCACTTCACTGAACACTGTCACTGAAGACCACTGTCATTGAACAAACACTATTGCATAGTGTTTGTTCAATGACAGTGGTCTTCAGTGACAGCGGTCTCCCATTGTATATTCAGACTCAAATCATTGCTATAGAGTGTATAGATGTTTAACTTTTAACAACAAATGATACATAGATATCTATGTTTTGACCCACAAACAACAACAACAACAAAACACTTAACGGCACCTTTAAGAATTTTCGATCACATTTTGTATCATTAGTAAGCAACAGCAGATTCATGTGGCTTAAGCAATTACTCCTGTCTTTGATCCCCCCTCGCCGATTGCATTGTGTCCATACCTGTAGACATTCTGTTGGGTGTTGTATAATAACTGCACCAGACACCATGACGTCTGTTCATTCCAGATGGGTCTGTGAGTGTTGTCATTAGATAAGTAATCCAATGATCTTTGAGACAAATGGCGAATGGATGACCTGATCTCACGCCAAGCCACCATAATTCAATATGTATCCAAAACAGAAATATGTCACTAGTTATTCTCTTAACGTCTCTTGGGGAATGGTCTTTGTAGATCAGTCTTAACATTTTAATCCACAAGTCCAGCCCTCACAATTTACAATTTAGCCATTTTTATCTCCGCCAGGCCGAAAGGCATGGCGAGAGTATATGTTTTGCACCCTGTCCGTCCGTGTGTCCGTGTGTCCATCTGTCTGTGAGCAGCTAATCTCTGGCACCGTTGGCCCGGTCGCTGCGAAACTGTGCACACACACTGCATGCCAATTCAGAACCATTTTTTGATATACTCCTACAGATTGAATCCAAACATCACCAAATCAGTACACGGTATCTTTAGTCATGTGATCAACACGGATCTGTCAGATTTTCCATATTCCATCCTGATTGGCTACGGTTGGCTTCCAAAGTTTGCAGGATTGGTCCCTTTTGAACAAAATGCAGCAAATCATGACCAATCCGTCCGATTGCGGTGAAACTTTGCACACACATTCGCACTACATTGAGGAAGACATGCCACCCTTTCCACATTGCTCTATAGAGCCTGGCAACGTGTCGTCACCACGGGGGGGGGGGGGGGCGTGGCATAGTTGCTGCAGACATACTGGTGGGGGTCAATGTTAAGTCAACCTGTTTATCCCCCACCAAGATGTCCGCCGCTCCAAATGACACTTGTTGACGCCCCCTTCAGGATTTTTTGCTACGCACTATTACAGCGCCACCAGCAGGTCTAATTTAGCAAAACACATGTTTGGAACAAAATGCTCCGAGGAGCACCTTTTTTAGTTGCACATGCTTTTATGCAGAGCGATATAGTAGTGCAAGATCTGAGTAAATGGCATGAACCCTAGCCAGTGGTTCTGAAATGTTTCAGGCCTATGTTGGGGGGTCCTCAGTTCAAATATGATTCTTTTGGGGGGTCGTGACCCCCAAAATAATCATGTTTGAACTGAGGACCCCCACCCTGATAAGCACTTGGAATGTAGGAGTTGAGGCATAACATTTTGTTTGACTTGCTTCCACTGATAAATATTATGAAAATAGCAGATCTACAAGCTTTGCAACCAGCTTGTAGATCGCCTATTTATTTTTGCCTCTTTCTTATATTATTTGACAATTCGGCCAATGTTTGACCAGTTTTTATAGTATAGTTTGTTGATTACTTTTGATGCAGTAATGGTCTTATTTCATGTCTTTCTTTCTTTTTTCCTTAAGTATTAAAAAGGTCTTAAAAGCCTTTAAATTGTCACTTTACAGCCAGAAAGTATCTCTGGTAATAGTTGTCAGTGGCTCTATGAACTTGAGGACAGGTCTCAGATCTATGAGTGTTCATCCCTCCTTCACCCAGAGAACCACTTGAATCTAGGAAGCCTTGCTGGCCGCCGATACATTTAGAATAATTGGGCTTTATCAAATCAGGCTATTACTTAGCGGAGAATTCTCTCCTCGTAAATCCACTTAGTACGGAAGATGAAAGTATTGAAGCCAGGGCAGGTCAGGGGGAAAATAAAAGCACATTTAAAGGCGCTCACTTGTCAGCGTGGAGGGTTTTTATGGAAACCTTATTGTGTCAAAATGCAATTAGCATTCTTGAAAGCCCTCTTCTCTATGGCTTTGTGATGCCTGTAATTCTGTGTGTGTGTGTGTGTGTGTGTGTGTGTGTGTGTGTGTGTGTGTGTGTGTGTGTGTGTGTGTGTGTGTGTGTGTGTGTGTGTGTGTGTGTGTGTGTGTGTGTGTGTGTGTGTGTGAGAGTGACTCATGGGTCCGTGACAAATGCTAATGCTTTGCTTTTGTTGAGGCACTTACACAACCCACTTTCAAACCCAATCAACCAGAAGTGAAAGGGTTCAATGGGAATATGTTGTGGGCTGTGTGGATGGCATGACCCCTGCGTTATTTGCACACAAACTTAAACACACGTCTAAAAACAAACAGTGAGGCGATGACTCTGAATTGTAGGGTAATGGATTAGATAGAACCTGACCAGATTTTTGGGGTCTGATGCTGATCCTGATTTTGGAGAGTCCTAGACCATCGACAAATGTTTTGACCACTATTTTGTAAAGAAGTGCCAAATGAATACTGCAATGATTCATCCATTGTACCCCCCCCCAAAAAAACAACAACAACCCATCAACATCCATGTAATATGCAATCTGGGAACCCATCGCCAAATAAAAAGGAACAACAGCGCCCTCTGCTGTTTTTTACTTATTCATTTGGCTCTGGGCGGAGCTGAACGGACGACCTGTGCTCAGGGAAACCGGGGTTTTGGCCTTTCACTACCGGTGGTGTGACTATGTTTTCATTCCCACTAACAATATTTCTCCACGGAACACTAACACCATTTCTCCCAGAGAACATGGATCGTTTTGGTTATAAGCCCACTTGTTTCTATGATGAAAGAGCAATTTAAAATGTTACTAACTTTCCGCGGTTTTGTCGGCTTTGAGGGCGCTATTGTTAAATGAGTTTCAGTTTGTTTCCAGTGGGGAAAGACCGGCACACACGTAAATCCCGCCCACTACATTTGATTGGGTAAAGCGCGGCCTGCTTCCTGATCTGATGGCACGCCCACCTGTAGCCAATGCGCAGGGGTTGTCAACACGGCTACCGACAGATTCAAGCGCAGAGCAGAATCTATTCTTGAGAGATTAGGTAATATGTGATGCTTAAAGGTTTCATGACATTCAGATTTACAAAACATTAAAAGTCTTCCTCATGGTCCTTCAAACGTGTATTAAAATGTTTTAACTGAAACATCCACTCCAGTGAGCCATGGCAGGTTTTTTTCTCTCTGGCCTTTTCACCTGCAATGACAGAAAAAAACAATTTGCCTGCGGGTGTCGCTGTTGAGGGATTTTGCCAGCCAATCATCTGCTCCGCCACCCCAAAGGAGAAAGAGAGGGGCGGGGAGGAGAGGAGAGGGAGGGAGGGAGATTAATGGACTTTCTTTGACTGTTATAACAAACCTGTATATTTTGAAATGAAGATGGAAGGATTCTTCCATAAATAAACTGAACATGTTAGCTGGCAAGCCATTAGGAATCATGGGCAGGGGAACAACATTTCCCAAATCAGGCACGTCATCCAAACCCATTCCAGCACCGGCACCCACCCAACCTTAGCTCTAATACCAACACGGGCAATTTGAAATAAGCTCTTGGCCATTAGCCTTGTAGTGACAGACAATTTCCAATATCCAAAGAGAATTTCCAAATCCAGTTTTAGACCAATACAGGCCACGTTTTGCATGCACATGATTATAGTATAAAAGTATAAAAGGTCATGTCACTTATTTCAAATCACAGAGCATAAGATTATTATTTTAAACATTAAACTGTGACTGACTACTATCCTTTTTTGAGTGGCAGATTTTTCTGGAGGCATTTTGACTTAATTTGTCAGGCTGCAGTTCACTTTACATTAGCTGTGTGTGTGTGTGTGTGTGTGTGTGTGTGTGTGTGTGTGTGTGTGTGTGTGTGTGTGTGTGTGTGTGTGTGTGTGTGTGTGTGTGTGTGTGTGTGTGTGTGTGTGTGTGTGTGTGTGTGAGAGCGTGCGCGCGCGGTTGAAATGTCATTTAATCGTGACAATACAGTGCGTACATATCATGTAAATACGTATACATTGTAGTGATAGAATAGAAATACTCTCTTTATTAATCCCTGAATGGAAATTAAGAATTACAGCCACTCTCTTGAGCAAAGCAATAAACAGTACAAGGCAATAAATATAATAAAACATAAAATAAACAAATTAAAAAGAACGTTGCACATACAGTATGTAAGCCTGGGGGCTGCCAGTCTGAACAGGGCCTTAAAGACATCATTGTCCGCCTTTTATTGTGAAGATCCTGGTCAAACAGAGGCAGGTTGTGTCTCAGAGAGAGGCAGTGCCGAAACATGTTTGTCACTGCATTGCCCAGCCATCTCACCTCAGATGTTTTCAGCTACGTATTAGTGTGCTATTTAAGTTTAAAACGGGAAGGTTTGCAATGCACCATCCGGCCGTCATCTTCATTAGATTCACAACGGACTAGCAGTCCAACAGTGTGTCTCTCACTGGTGAATGAAATCATGATTCATGCTTATTTATCTACACGTTTCCTAGGGCATGGTGGGCATCACTTCCTGTCGATTTGATCCCTGATACCTGATGAAATCGACAGGAGTGATGCCCACAATGCCCTAGGTAAACTTGTGGATAAGGGATTGCGATCACATGTTGGACTTTTATGGACCTTTGACATAAAATGACACAAAACGATGATCTTCAAATTCATCTATTGTATATATCTCCATTATGGCCAAGGATACACTCTAGTGAAGTGTGAAAAACATATGTTTCATTTAATGACATCTTTCAAGACCCACCCACTTGCTCTGTCTTAATTGCCTCTAACCTCTGCCTGGGATTCTGCCCTGCCTGCCCTGTGTGTGACCTTTTCTTGCTTGACCCTGGATTTACACTTTGCCTGCTCCCTGGGACTTGGTTGGTAATCTAAAAGTATGACCTGCCTGCTCTATCTGCACTTGTCTGCATTCGGGTCCTACTGTATTCTTTCACACCTTTAACCCTTTAAGACCGAGGCACTCGGTGCCGCGCTACGAGCTTGTAGATCTGCTTTTTTTGAATAGCCAAAGAAATCTTAACACATTGTGTGCCAAAAACGGTCCGGACCGAGAGTTTCCGGTGGCGTTACACGTGATGGCAGCTTGACAGAGCTCCGGTATCAGCCTATAATTCCACTTAATTCAAGAAGTTTCATACATTCAGAGTGATACAAACCGAAAGAATAATGAGCGGGGAAAAGTCCCATGCGAAAAAAGGAGGTTACGAGTTGAGAAATACCGCTCCTGAACCAGTGAACGAGGACGGAGCAAACAATGGGAAAACAACGGCAGCACAAGATGGCGTCGCCGGCGGTGAGGACCGGAGCCCCGGCCTGGTCACAGTGGCGTCGCTTCAAAAAGTAGTGAGTGAAGTCATGACTGCAGGACTGGCTACACTACAAGCCGAATTGAAAAAGGATCTCTCGGAATTTCGCACATGCTTCCTCAACGATATTAAAAAACAAATGGAGGAATTTAAATCCGAAATAAACCTGAAGATAGAGGACTCGACGGACCGATTGGACAAAGCAGTGAGGAGTGTAGGGGAAATGGAGGAACGTTTCGTGGGATAAAAGTGGGATATTGGAGTCAAAAACGGTCCGGACCGTTTTTCATAATCCAAACGAGGAGTGCCGAAAACGGTCCGGACCGTTTTTGACCCAATTTTATTTTTATACGCGGGGTCCCACGTGGGGCGCTCTAATCTGAGTTCCCAGAAGTTTTTCGCCTCGCATACAAACTGGAGCGGCGAGGAACTTCTGGGCCAGAGCCCTGGTATTTGTGGGCGGGATGTAACTTACGCTCAGAATCTGAGCGGACACGCCTCTTAACGGTCTGAGAGCTGTGCAACTCGTCTAAAAAGTCCGACGAGAGGCAAACAGCAGTACACAACAATGGCGGCCGCAATTTCTCAAGGGGAAATTGCTTCCCGTCGCTCCTATTTACTGTACATGCAACACCCACTGCATGTGGATCCCGGCCCCTTTTCTTCATTGGCTGTTGATTTGAATCAGAACGCAGTGGCGGTGCCCCTGTTGTTCAGGCTTTGAGCCGAAGCCTCCCAGACTAGGGGCGCTCTAACGAAACTTTGGGATCATCCAAGGAGTTTCTGAGAAGGAGAGGCCGGATGTGGATCCATGTCAAAAATCCTTCCGGTCGGCCTCTCCATTGTTAACTCCTTGACTAAAAGCTTAATATCTCCATTTCTTTTTAACGTGGTGTAAGCGAGCCGTTTTCGATCGGCGATCACTCTGCAATGGAGGATCGCGTTAGAAATATTATTGTTCCAGGTGTTAGTCGGGACCCTCCGCCGTCTCGCGCGCACGCTCTGTTTACATGCACTTCCGCGTCGGGGCTTCTACAGCACGAAACGTATCAACGTAAGTGGATGGAAGAATAGCAGGCACTGAACGTATAATATTTTAATAAACCTCTGGCACCCGATGTGTTAAAATGACACAGATGCGTTCTCGGTCTGAAAGGGTTAACAAAGATGGTCAAGGACAAGTTGGCAACACTGGAAGTGAAATGTCAGATAAGTAAACTTTGATTGAGGTATTTTGTGATTGGCAAATCAGGGGAAGTCGCCCATGCCTAGAACCGCTTTCTTGTGCCAGGCTTTCATGGCTGGAGTCCCATCAAGATAATGTTCATTCATGCTTAGGATCTCTCTGAGCAGTTTAGAAACCGACGCATGAGAGGATGAGGTGTGCAAATATTTTATATCTCCATTCTCCCCTCTATATCCTGGCATTTTTTACAACATGGCACCTAGGGGGCATGATGTGTAGAATAGCATGTGTGTGTCTGTGTCTGTCTGTCTGTCTTTCCGAGGCTAATCTCGCAAACCATTGGACCAGTGCCACATTTCTTGAGTGTGCTGCCAGTGGGCGTCACATTGTGAATATTCTTTTTTTGCAAATATTTTTGACAAAGAGCTATATTTTCCACTAATCTCTATCTGTGTGGCTGTCCCCCTCTCTTGCCTAAATAAGGGGTTCCACACTGACATCGTCAATATGAGGTCATCAACACAATGATCCCAACATGGTGTTCCACATGGCTCCAGACTGGCCTCCAAGTGTAAAGCCACAAGGAAATGCCCTCGGCGTAGAGGTAGCCCAGGCCTGACCCTGCACCACAATGTGCACACAACCGCAGTGACGTCACTGTGACGTCCACTTTAAACCAGTATATTTCTAATGAAGCCGGAACAAGAATGCAGAACACTGAACTCTGAACACTGAATACAGGAGGCAAAACTGATCCTACCCCGTTCCGCACTCTGTCAGAGTGGGAATTTAACAAGAGCCTGAATTATTGAAACGAGAGTTAAGACGACAATGGATACCAATATTACCGAGGAGTCGGAGGATTTTACCTGTCCTGTGTGTCATGACATATTTAGACAGCCTGTTCTCCTGTTATGCAGCCACAGCTTCTGTAAAGTCTGTCTGCATGAACGGTGGAGACAGAAGGGAAACAGAGAATGTCCAGTTTGTAAGAAGATATCTTCAATGCGTGATCCACCCTCTAACCTGGCTCTGAAGAACCTGTGTCAGACCTTCATAAAGGTCTTAAAGGAGCTCTTGCAGGATAAATTGAAGGTCTTTTATAAAGTCAAGGCAAACTGTGACCAAACAGAATCACACATTACGGTCCAGACCAGAAATACAGAGAGGCAAATTAAGGAACAGTTTAAGAAACTTCATCAGTTTCTAAATGACGAAGAGGAGTCTTGCATTGCTGCACTGAGGGAAGAAGAGTTGAAGAAGAGTCAGATTATGAAAGAGACGATTGAGGGTCTGGACAGAGATATAGCAACCCTTTCAAAAACAATCAGAGCCATAGAGGCGGATATGAGAGCTGAACGCATCATGGAAATCTACAATAGCGCAGTAGAAAAAGCCCAGTCCACATTGCAGGACCCACAGCTGATCTCAGGAGCACTGATAATGGACGAGGTCAAACACCTGGGCAACCTGACCTTCAAAGTCTGGGACAAGATGAAAGACTTCGTCTCCTACACTCCTGTGCTTCTGGACCCCAACACGTCCCATCCAGGACTGATCTTTTCTAGTGATCTGACCTGTGTGAGACGCAGGGAGGAAAAGAAGCTTCCTGACACCCAAGAGAGGTTTGACTACTACTGCTATGGTTCTGACGGCTTTAACTCGGGGACTCACAGCTGGGATGTTGAGGTCGGAGACAATACAGACTGGATACTGGGTGTGTTAGAAGAGTACCAGAACAGAAAAAAGAAGAGGAAGAAGAAAGACACAGGCGGGGTTAAATTCTGGAGAATACGGTTATATGATGGTACATACACAGCATACTCGTCACCAGGGTCTGTCACTGTTCTCAAGTTGAAGCAGAAACCCCGGAGGATCAGAGTCCAACTGGACTGGATGAAAGGAAAGCTGTCCATCTCTGATCCCGATACCAACACACGCCTACACACCTTCACACACAGTTTCACTGACACACTCTTTCCGTTCTTTTTCAACGGTACTACTCTCCCTCTGAAGATACTACCAAGGAAGATCAGTGCGATTACAGGAGATGAAGAACGCACCACTGTTTCCGCTAGGCGTTCATTTGGCCGTCCAGCGTGGCTGAGGTTCAAGTACCCCAAAAACTACCCCAAAAAATACATGCTTACAAGCATAATAGGATTGTCGGGTGGAAAGAAAAAAACAAAAACAAGCTTAAAAACGTAATACGTGTGGCACGTGGTTAAGCTTGTAGATCTGTTCTTTTTGGTACACAACACCGTTGAACTACGTAGTATACTGTAAACTATAGGCTGAGCACGTGCATAATCAGCTTTTTTGTTACCGTTATGTTTACAGTTCCATGACACCTGCAATTTGTGACCAACGTCTCCAACGCTCTCTCCATGTCATTGACGGAGTCATTGTTCTTGTAGTCCTCTCTCTCTTCTCTCCCTACTGATGATATGTCTAGGGAAATGCAATGTATGGGCTTGAACAGTGGAGAAAACCAGTGCTAACAAAGCTACAGTACATCTCTGCTTCGAAAACCAACCCTGATACCATCCCAATATGAAGGACCACCCTGAAGTTTTCGCATAGGTTCTGTTCTGTTATTTTTTACATCTCCAAATTGTTTCCAGTCGGCTTTAGCACGTTCATTGAATTTGGAGGTCTCTGAATGGCTGACCTACTGTGCTTGTTTAACCCTTTAGGACCTGGAACGCATCTGTGTCACTTTTTGATTTGAGCTAAAAAGCATTATTTTACACTTTGGCTATTCAAAAATAGTAGATCTACAAGCTCATAGCGCGGCACCGAGTGCCGCGCTACGAGCTTGTAGATCTGCTATTTTTGAAAAATCGTGAAAATGTGTGCAAATCTTTGAATAGATATATTGTTTTAAAGCGAACATTTGTAACTCAAATCTTTGCTTCTGGGGGGTCCCTGGAACAACATATTTTGAGATGGGGGTCGCGGCCAAATAAATCATTTTGGCCTCCACTGATATAGAAACGTACGTTTTTCAGAAAACTGTTAGGATTTAGAAGACATTTGTAAGAATCGGCTTAATGGGATAATTGCCTCGTCAGTTCCAAAGCCGGGTGGCTTTTTCAATTAATTTTGTAATTTTATGACACCATGTCATACAACTTTGAGCTGCGATATGAGTAGATCTGAAAACGACAGCTTGGCTTTATCACAGTGATCCGTCACTGCGCTGCTGTGATGATCATTGCATCGATGGATCGTGTATTGCTTCCCGTTGCATGGTGGTCGCATGCTTTGTAAATCCATTAGTTTCACAAAATGTGGCAAGGGATGTCTGTTTAGCCGATACTGCGCAACTCAGGCGTGTGTGGGTAGTAGTAGTAGGCTGGAGAATGGTAGCAGGCAGGCTACTCTCGGGAAACCACAAACAGACTATTCGCCGGTCAATGCAAAGAAAACAACTTAAATATCTACGTATTGCAATGTTGTTACTTTATGTGGCGTAATGCATTGGTTCTCAAACTGGGGTCCGGGGACCCCCAGGGGTCCTTGGGGGGGTTCCAGGGGGTCCCCAGCAAAATGTGTTAATATAGTGTCACAATAATTTTAACATTTTATACTTTGGCTATTCAAAAATAGCAGGTATACAAGCTCATAGCGCGGCACCGAGTGCTGCGCTATGAGCTTGTAGATCTGCTGCAAATCTTTTAATGTATATTTTCTTAAAGCGAACATTTGTAACTCAAATCTTTGCTTCTGGGCGTCCCTGGAACAAAATATTTGAGATGGGGGTCCGTGGCTAAATACATATTATTTTGGGGGTCCTTGACATGAAAAAGTTTGAGAACCACTGGTGTAACGAATATATCAAATTATTTACTTAATAATTTGAATGGCCAAGATAGCCAATATATATTATATTTAATGACCAATTAAGATTGTAGTCGGCCAATGGCCGGCATATTGAATGTCGTGGGAATACCACAACATTCAACATCAACATCAACTAGTGTCTCCTAAAACAACATTCTAATCTATGATGTCATCTAATTAGTATGGGGTGTGCATCTTGTCTTTATATGATCCTTCCTGATGATCCTTTCCTTTAAATGATATTGTGATGAACCTGGCTCAGTGTTCAGACAGAAGAGGGATAAGGGACACGGATAACTTAAGGGATAGTTCACCCCCAAAATGACTTTTTTTCTATCGATTAGTCACCCCATGGAGACTTGAATTCATGGATATTTCTTTTGTTTTTGTCATATATCTAAGCCAATAATTTGATGACTAACAGCGGTTCCGGTAGGAGACACAAAGAGTATCCTTTATGTTGCCTACCGGTCCGCTGGCCAACAAATTATTGGCTTTAATAGGAATGCGGCAAAAACTAAAAAATATCCATCAATTCAAGTCTCCATGGGGTGACTAAACGATAGGAGAAAAAAAGGTATTTTTTTGGGTGAACTATCCCTTTAACAACATGATTTATTAAATACAGGAATAAAGACAAAGACCAATTAACAAAAAAAATGGAGTGTGTTGGTCTGTAGAATCAGTAGTGTAGGTGAGTGGATGTGTTGAATACATACTTCATGTTTTAATTGCCTTTAGCTCAGAGGTCTTTAACGTTTCTTTCAGGCCATGCACCCTTAGCAGAGAAAGAGATGAAGCAGGGACCCCCCCCACTACCTATTGTATAAAAAATAATAATTTCAGATTGAACGTTTTCATAGATTTCATAGAAAGCTTCATAGACTTGTTTGACATACTTTATGTTTTCTATTAAAATGTTTGATTCATGTTAATGTGTATTTTGAGTCAGTTAACCATTTAAACCCTCACTATTTTGTCAAATTGACCATTGGCTCTGCACTTGGTTTGCCCGTTTTCCCTCTACACCAACTCTCCGAAAATAGCCGATCTACAAGCTCACAACGCCTCGCAGCGCGAGGCGTTGTGAGCTTGTAGATCGGCTATTTTCGGCCAATGTTCCCCATCACACAAATATTTGGCGGACCCCCTGTAGTTACTCTGAGGACCCCCAAGGGGGCCCCGACCCCCTATTGAAGACCCCTGCTTTAGATGGATCAGCAAACTGCCCACCCGACAGTGGATGGACTGTGGGTGGACGTTGGACAGTGTGGACTGTGGGCGTCACAAACGTGACTTGCCCATATATGGTGACCACTTTAAACTAGATTTGAAAGACATGTGAAGCAATATTAGTTGGATTCTACGTTACCCGAGTCAAGTGGCAGTATGCACAATATATTCATTATTGTCTCCGCCAGGAGACTATGTTTTCACTTTCCGTCCCCCCCCCCTCGGCCAAGCTAACATTGGTCAAGCCTCACGTGACACGTGACAATACGTTGAAAGAGTGCATGTGCTCTGATTGGCTAGTGAGACGCATGACGTAGATGTGTCACTGGATTAATCAAGAACAGTACAGGATTAATCAGGATTAATCAAGAACAGTACATTCCAGTGCAAACTGATATCACAGTTGATGACAGATGATAGCACGCTTCTGCTGGCGGAGACTTGTGCTCCGAGGAGCTCATTTTCTAGTTTCATTTGAATATTGGTACCAATCAACCATTTCTTTATATTTCACTACTTTGTATATTTATGTTGTCATATGCATCTTTTAGTTTCCAAAGCCTAAAATGCAAACATACATTGTTTATTTATAATGTTCCAATGTTCAATGTCTTCTTAAAATTGTTTTGTTTTTCAACACTCAACGCACGCTTCAACAAGGCAGTCGTATCTCATTTAGCAGGGGCAACTAGCCAAGATGGCAGCTTAACAAGTTTAACATAAAAGAAACAACATAAAACAGCAACGCACTGTAATAGTTCATATCAAAATAAACTTAAACAACTTAAAAACTATAATAAAATTACAGTAGGCCTATCCTAGTTACTTTTAGCACTTTATTGTTTTTCTTTGCACTTGTGTATGTGACCATTTATCCTGTCATTTGTTGACTTGGGTTTATGCCATTTACTCTTATCTTGCATTTTTTAAGTCACTCTGGATAAAAGCATGTACTAAATGCCTAAATTGTAACGCAAGCAATGCATCTCCCAGCATTGTGAATCTTTTGGGAGTATTTGGGGCCCTGCCTACGCTATGTAAATGAATTGTATTTACATGGGAGGATCACAAATGGTAAGGATTCCCTCATAGAAAAAGGCAACAGAGAAACATGCACCAGTGAAGGAGAGGAGCTGGCCACAAGTGCAGTATTAAGGGCAGTATTATTCGCACACTCGTACTCTCGATTGAATAATTTATTGTCAGAGCCAACCCACGCTTCAACAAGGCGGCCTTTTTGAGGTTAAAGGGTCCCTGTGATAGCCCTCAGCACACAATGACTTCTATCTCTCACTGTGTCTGCCTTGATGTTAACCACTTAAGCCCTACTATACTTTGCTGTATTCCAAATATAGAAAATGGCCAATTTACAAGCTCACAGCATGTCGCATCACAACACGTTGTGTGCTTGTAAATCGGATATTTACGCTATCTTACAATAAATGCACGAAATCTCTGTACACGTACGTATGTCCGTCCGTCTGTAGTTCACGTAGAACCGTTTGACCGGCCTGCTTCAAACTATGCATGCATTGCCGACAACCCGCGAGAGTTTAGAATCCCGGCGTCAAGTCGGTCGTATAGGAGGTTGAACAGAACCGCTGATCCGACTGATACCGGCCCAACAGGCACCTGGTCAAATTTAGAAAATGTTTGCCTAGATAATGACATGCCCAAAACAAGAAAGCTGGAAAGACATTGGGCCTCTTCTTACTTCCTTCACAGGTGTTACCAATGATACTAATGAAGGCTCTGTTCCATTCTGGTCAGGGTGCTGATATCGTGCATGTTGGCTCACTAGAAACACTCCATTTTGGTTCCCAAATGGCCCCTTATGGTGGGTGTGTAACCCACCAATGGAACCAAATGGACCCTTACGGGTCCATTTGGTTCCATTTGTACACTCTGAGTTATGGGGGTCCTTGAAAATAAGACAACCACTATGCCACGCTAAATGGAACAGAGCCTTAATTAGTGTCATTGGTAACACCTGTGAAGGAAGTAAGGAAGGGGCCCGATTCATTCCCAATATGGCTGCTGTGAATAGGGCCTATCTCGGCTCTGTCCATCATTCCTTCCCACTAAGACGGGCACGCCGTGTGTGTGTTTGTTTGGGCGGGGTGTGGAAATTGCTCCCCCAAACTTCTCAAATTATAGTGTGAGTGCGGTGCCCATCAAGGCGTGGCAGGACTGCCCTGAGGGGAGGGGGCGGGTGGGGGGGGCAAGGCAAACAGGCAGGTGGCACAGCGCAGTAAACTTTAATGCTGCCAGATGGGGGGGAACAAATGGAGTGTGCAGGGGCAGATGGCTGGGTGAGCACCACACGAGCACGCCGCTGTGTATTTAACTGCATGCTGGGAGTTCTCACCCCGTCACTGATTAAAAACCAAAGTGAGCCCGAGTGCTGCAATGCACAGCTGCAATGCTGTGTTCCGCTGTGTTCGGCACGAGCTGCGTGTGTGAGGCGGCACGTCATCTCCTCAGATGTTTACTTGTTGTCTCCTGACCTGATTGCTTTTAACTTGTATTTAGTGATCAGTCTCGCAGATGCTATGATTATTGTTGAACGAACTCCTTAACCTATAAGACCCGAAAAGCCGTTTCTACAAATGCCTTCTAAATCCTAACAGTATTCTGCTATGTGGTGCTCAAACTTTTTCATGTCAAGGACCCCCCAAAATGATATGTATTTGGCCGCGGACCCCCCATCTCAAAATATTTTGTTCCAGGGACCCCCCAGAAGCAAAGATTTGAGTTAGAAATGTTCGCTTTAAAACAATTATGTTCAAAGATGTGCACACATTTTCACGTTTTTCAAAAATAGCAGATCTACAAGCTCGTAGCGCGGCACTCGGTGCCGCGCTATGAGCTTGTATATCTGCTATTTTTGAATAGCCAGTGCCAAAGTGTCAAATAATGCTTTTTTTTGCCTCAAATCTAAAAATGACACACGGATGCGTTCCAGGTCTAATGGGTTATCTATACTGTATCTTCTATGGACGGTTCTAATTGATTGGATTTGTTTTTCTACTTGACAGTGTTGCTGCCATGTGTATTTCATACATAGTGGACTATTCTTATACGGTATATCGTCACTGTCATTCCGTGTTCAAACAAGGAAATACTCTTCCATGATTTGTTTTTCCTTTTTTGTTGTCAATCTGTGTAGGCTATTTAAAATATGTTCTTCTCAGCAAATCTCTCGGTTACACCAACATGGTTTTTGTAGAGTAAGTTTGTCCATGCTTATTTATTAAGCCTCAAACCCCCTTCACTTGGAGATTGTGGGAAGTTTTAGCAGGAGGGGTAATCGTTTTATCTTCTCACCTTTGTGTTCATTTGTGTTTTTCATACAGTCTTGTTTTTTGGATAGTGAGACAGCTTCTTATCAGTGGTGTAAAGTAACTAAGTACATGTACTCAAGTACTGTACTGTACAATTTTGAGGTAATTTTTACTTTACTGAGTATTTCCAACTTTCAGTACTTTTACTTCTAAAACTAATCAAAATTACTACCAAACCCACTTTAAAAACAAATCAAAACTAAAAAAGGCAAACAGAGAGATTGAGAGAAGTTTGAGAAAGAAAGAATGAAATATTTCAGAACTTTATACAGTAACCTTCAAATTGAAGCATTATGCCCGCAAGTAACATATGACTGTACTGCTGTGTGAGGTGTTTGAACCACGAAGAGGCTTGAACTGCAGGTTTCATTACATTATAAAACATACATTAACCACTTTAGCACTATTTTGTACTTAGGCTATTTGAAAATAGCCGATCTACAAGCTCACAATGTGTCGCGATGCGACGCGTTGTGAGCTTGTAGATCTGCTATTTTCAAACATGCTAGTACTTTTTCCACCACTGTACACAAATATACATTGGGTGCGTTCGGAAATTACGCACCGGAGCACACTCGCCTATTAGTTTGTATTGGCCAGTGCGCTCAGTGCTGTATTTTCGAACGCGCCCAAAATGTACGATAACTGGGTTAATCATAATCCACTTTACATTTGTTAAAGCAATACTGTAGGCTTCTAAAGTGTGTGTGTGTGTGTGTGTGTGTGTGTGTGTGTGTGTGTGTGTGTGTGTGTGTGTGTGTGTGTGTGTGTGTGTGTGTGTGTGTGTGTGTGTGTGTGTGTGTGTGTGTGTGTGTGTGTGTGTGTGTGTGTGTGTGTGTGTGTGTGTGTGTGTGTGAGAGAGAGAGAGAGGAGCTGGGTTCGGGTCAACGAGGGTTGAAGACCCATGCTCCAGAGTAACATTACTGGAGAAGCTTCATTGTCTTGTGGGAGATTTTAGAGTTTTCTGACCTAAGCGCTACTCAACCTTTGTTATTTTATGTGGCATTTTAATGACATTTTTTTTTTCATTCTATGTGTTTTTGTCTCCGCCAGGCCGAAAGGCATGGCGAGAGAATACAGTGGTTGTACCTTCAAAGTGTCAGGGGTGGTGCCTCTGTGGTACCACCTACTTTTGTGGTACCACTTTTTTCTATGTGGTGCCACTAGATGGCGGTAGAGAGCAACTAATGGCCAGACACAGGCATGTTGTGTCTATTTGAGACAGGGCTGCTTCCAGTCAACAGATAGAAGCTGCAATTGAAGCTGAACTTGTTGAGAAGTTAAACAAATAATTGTATGGGTTATATTATCAAGATGTATTTTGGTAAATTGCACTCAGTGGGCTATTAAATATAACCCTCAGGAATGAAACATTAAAAAAAAAACATTTTACTTAAGTAAAAGTAGCAATACCACAATATAAAAATACTCTATTACATCTAAAAGGCCTGTGTTCAAAATGTTACTTGAGTAAAAGTACAAAAGTATTGGCATCAAAATATACTTAAAGTACCAAAAGTAAAAGTACTAAAATGTTTTAAAGTAACCGATCTACAAGCTTGTAGATCGGCTATTTTCAAATGGTATAAAATAGGGCTAAAGTGGTTAATGTATATGTTTTATAATATAACAATTTATATCTGCAAAGTAACTAAAGTTTTCAAACAATTGTAGTGGAGTAAAAGTACAATATTTGCCCCTGCAGATGTAGTGGAGTGGAAGTAAAAGTACAGTAATACTCCAGTAAAGTAAAAAACACCATCATTTTTCATAAGGTTCTAGGCGACCCAAGTGGGAACCGTACCCCAACCTCCAACTTTACAGATCCCTTTCATTAACCACTACACTATTGGTATAGTTGATGTGATAGCTGTATCAGATCACAAGACACTACACACAGAAGGGGCATCTCACTTCAGCTGAAACAGAGAAGTGTTACTTGAGTAAAAGTACAAAAGTATTGGCATCAAAATAGACTTAAAGTACCAAAAGTAAAAGTACTAAAATGTTTGAAAGTAGTCAATCTACAAGCTTGTAGATCGGCTATTTTCAAATGGTATAAAATAGGGCTAAAGTGGTTAATGTATATGTTTTATAATATAATCATTTATATCTGCAAAGTAACAAGTAAAGTTTTCAAACAATTGAAGTGGAGTAAAAGTACAATATTTGCCCCTGCAGATGTAGTGGAGTAGAAGTAAAAGTAATAAAGTATTGGCATCAAAATATACTTAAAGTACCAAAAGTAAAAGTACTAAAATGTTTTGAAAGTAGAAAAAAAATGGATTGGAAGAGGGAGAGAGAGAGAGAGAGAGAGAGAGAGAGAGGGGGGGGGGGGGGGGTTACATTATTTGAGGTAAGGGGGAAGGGATCTAGAAGTGAATTGATCTACCAAGCCAAAACAGGTTATGCTAATGCACACATCCTGCCAAGGAGTCTGTCTGGTCTCCCAAAAACATGTTCTTGACAGTGAAAATCATATACTGTATTTGAACAGAGCTGCAAGAACTTTTTCAAGTTAAAGTTATTGTTACTGTTATATTAGCCCTTTAAAGTTGTTTCAATGGTTACATTGAGTGAGGCCTGCAGTGTTTAAACTGGTACACAGGATTACTTTGGTTTTTGGATTGGATGATTGCAAAAGAGATTGTTTCTTTATAACAAATATGTTTATTACATTAAAGAATATTAGCCAAACCAACCACATAAAAACAGTTTGAATCGGAAACAACAGTTCCATAAAGTTATTTGCCTCTCCAGCAGGAATTGAACTCTGATCTCACTCTTGGAAGTCAGTCTCACTAACCACTGCACTAGTGGTGCAGATGGTGTGTGTGTGTGTGTGTGTGTGTGTGTGTGTGTGTGTGTGTGTGTGTGTGTGTGTGTGTCTGTCTGTCTGTGTCTGTCTGTCTGTCTGTGTCTGTGTGTCTGTCTGTCTGTCTGTCTGTCTGTCTGTCTGTCTGTCTGTCTGTCTGTCTGTCTGTCTGTCTGTCTGTCTGTCTGTCTGTCTGTCTGTCTGTGTCTGACTATCGTTGTAGACAGACTATTGTCAACTATCTGAGATAATGATTTTCACTGTCAAGAACATGTTTTTGGGAGACCAGACAGACTCCTTGGCAGGATGTGTGCATTAGCATAACCTGTTTTGGCTTGGTAGATCAATTCACTTCTATATCCCTTCGCCCTCAAATAATGTAAAACCCCCCTTCTCTCTCTCTCTCTCTCTCTCTCTCTTTCTTCCAATCCAATTTTTTTTCTACTTTCAAAACATTTTAGTACTTTTACTTTTGGTACTTTAAGTATATTTTGATGCCAATACTTTGCTACTTTTACTTCTACTCCACTACATCTGCAGGGGCAAATATTGTACTTTTACTCCACTACAATTGTTTGAAAACTTTAGTTACTTTGCAGATATAAAGATTATATTATAAAGCATATACATTAACCACTTTAGCCCTATTTTATACCATTTGAAAATAGCCGATCTACAAGCTTGTAGATTGACTACTTTCAAACATTCTAGTACTTTTACTTTTGGTACTTTAAGTATATTTTGATGACAATACTTTTGTACTTTTACTCAAGTAACACTTCTCTGTTTCAGCTGAAGTGAGGTGTGTAGTGTCTTGTGATCTGATACAGCTATCACATCAACTATACCAATAGTGTAGTGGTTAATGAAAGGGATCTGTAAAGTTGGAGGTTGGGGTATGATTCCCACTTGGGTCGCCTAGAACCTTATGAAAAATGATGGTGTTTTTTACTTTACTGGAGTATTACTGTACTTTTACTTCCACTCCACTACATCTGCAGGCAAATATTGTACTTTTACTCCACTACAATTGTTTGAAAACTTTAGTTACTTTGCAGATATAAATTGTTATATTATAAAACATATACATTAACCACTTTAGCCCTATTTTATACCATTTGAAAATAGCCGATCGGTTACTTTGAAACATTTTAGTACTTTTACTTTTGGTACTTTAAGTATATTTTGATGCAAATACTTTTGTACTTTTACTCAAGTAACATTTTGAACACAGGCCTTTTGGTTGTAATAGAGTATTTTCATATTGTGGTATTGCTACTTTTACTTTAGTAAAATGTCTGTGCACTTCTTCCACCATGAAACACAGTTGTGTTTAAAGAAACAATTGCTTTTGAATTCATCCTAAGGACTATGCATTATTTTCTATGTTTACAAAAAATAAAAATAACAATCACTTTTAAATGCATTCACCCTTCCCCTGCTGCTAATAATGTACTGTTCAAGGACTCACATGCGCCACATCGTGGGCGATCAGCCACACTACACCTTAAAAAAAGGTGTCAAATGTGGCACCACCAAGTAGTGGTGGTACCACAGTGGCACCACAGAGGCACTCAGATGGTATTACTGCCATTCTCAAGTGCTAACCACTGTATGTTTTACCCTCCGTCCGTGTGTCCGTGTGTCCGTGTGTTACCAGCTAATCTCTGGCACCGTTGGCCCGGTCGCTGCGAAACTGTGCACACACACTCCCTGGATGCCAATTCAGAACCTCTGCCTCAAATTTTTCACATGGGCCTGTTATAGCGCCACCTGGAGGCCGATTTGTGCAAAACCCATTTTTTTACATTACTCCTACAGATTTTATCCAAACGTCATGCAAATCGGTACACAGTATCTCTATAGTCATCTGATCAACACTGATCTGTCCGATTGCCCATATTCCATCCTCATTGGCTAAGGTTTGCTTCCAAAGTTTGCAGGATTGGTCCGTTTTGAACAAAATGCCTCAAATCATGAACGCAGCTTGCGATTTCCGTGAAATTTCACACGCACATTCCCACTAGGCCAAGGAAGAAATGCCACCCTTTTTCACATTGGCCTGTTATAGCGCCACCAGCAGGTCTAATTTAGCAAAACACATTTTTGTAACAAAATGCCTCAAATCATGAATGCAGTGTCCGATTGAAGAATAAATGGCACCCTTTTCACATTGGCCTATTATAGCGCCACCAGGAGGCCACAATATCGTACCTGACCTGGCGGAGAGGAGCACTTTCTCTAGTTTATGTCTATGTTTGCTGGCCACACACAAACTCATTAATAATTTAATGGACCTACTACATTTTAATCCGGTGAGAGAAGCGGAAACGTTAAGGACCAAATCCTGGACTTAGTGCTTTCTTTTAGTATAGGGTTTACTACTGTGTGGTTCAAAACTATTTAATTATGTTGTTTAGCACAAATAAATCAACTTACTGCCACTTAACTGTAGTTTTGATAGTAGGCAAATAACGTTAGTTAATATCACTCTCACTGTAAAGATTTGTCCACACGACCACACTAATGATAACTACACATACTGTAGGCTACTGTATATTGTTTTAAAAATCCTTCTAACAGACGAGGACAGCAGCGAACAATGTCATTGGGATCACTTTCAGAGCGATTTGACGAACAATATAGAAATACTGACAGCCAATCAGAATCCATCCCAATTTACAGGGTGTCACGTCCTGGGAATGATGTTGACTCATATGAATGTATGAATTAGGAAGAGAAGCCAAGTATTAATCCCTTGAACAACAGTAGCCTGGGACCAGACGAATCTGCGAGTGCAAAAAAAATTGCACTCTGCGATTTGGGTCTGGCACGTACCGCTCCATAGAGAATCCATTTCCTGTTCCAGGAGACGTGGGGAACCAATCAGGGCTCAGTATTCGAATATGGGAGACTGTAATTGGTAGTTGGTTGTAGGTCTAACCAATTGCGTCGAGGGCTATTGTTTTGATCCCGCCCCTTGGGAAGAAAAACGTCCTCATGGAAGCACCAGACTCATATTCACGCAGTGATATAGTAAATGGTAAATGGTGCATTTTTTATATATATATAGTCTAGCTACGCCAGGCTAGAGCAACAGCGTCCCTATTCTGGGGGCGAACATTCGACAAAGAGACTTGGTGTAGAGGGAAAAGAGTAGGAAAAACTAGACCCCTGGGCAGTGGTGTAATAAATGTTGGTGTTTAATAGCAGAGCCTATAGACCAATTATTTGTTTACTAACATTGAGCCTGGACGCACAGGTGATTGTTTCACGCAATCAATTCCCAACCTGTTTCGGGGTGCACTGGTTTCAGCACACCCCAACCCCCTCTTGTGTGTGTTGGCTAGTGAGACGCGTCCTAACGAGACCTGATATAATGGGTTTCGTTGCGCGCATACTGGCTGCACGCAGCCAGTATGACGTCGTCTGTTAAGGGGTCTATTGCCTATATGCATTCTTTCTTGGCCATTCATTTGAGTAAAAAGATTTGTTCTACTATTTGGGCATGTTGGTAAAAGTAACAAAACAAATAATAAAAAATAACGCGTAACATAACACACCACAGGACAGTGTACCAGTGTGTATTGTACCATAATATATGACTTTAAAATGAAGGTAATTGGTAATATGTAATGCCATTTTTAAATTAACTTTTTTAAGTGGTTAATTGATGGTCATGTCTGTGTGATTACACCTACACCTCAATAGACTGAGGACAAACAAATGCAAATAGTAGGTCATGGTTTGCAAATCTTTTATGGCATTCTCATCATTACACAGTAAAAGTCTCTCATTTATCCATTTGTAACTTGGTTCTCGAACATTTTGATTTTATGATGCCCCAAACTGATTGTATGTATTTTGTCGCAGAAAACAATTTGTGCCGGGGACCGCCATGAGAGAAGAATTGTCAAATTTGTCAACATGTTTCGGAAATAGCAGGTGTAGTAGCTCAAACCGAAAGATTAAATAGGGCTGTCTACGTGTTTAAACTGTTCCTCATTTTGCCGGGGACCCCCTGGAAACCCCTCAAGTAACCCCTGGCGGTCCCCAGACCCCACTTAGTGAACCAATGCTCTACAGTGTAGCTCATAACTAAGAATGAACACATTCAGGGGTTCACTTTAATACATTTCTCACTCAACCAGTCAGCTTTGAAGACCCCCCTTTTTTCTTCCTTTTATTCAAAATGGGGGGCTTCAGATCACTGAGATTCTGGATCATGTTTGAACATAGTTTTAGCTTTACTCAAGTTGTCGTACCTCATACTTACATTCGCCTTCTTCTTGGAGTCATTACTAAGTCTTTGACACACTTGTTTCATGAATAATCAACAACTCTCTCGACTCTCTCTCTCTCTCGACTCACGCCTCAAAAACCGTGCCCAGATAGTCCCAGCTACTAGGCCTGTCTCCAAACCTTCTTTCCCATCCAAGTTTTAGAGGAAATTCTAATCCGGTTTTACATAATACATCTAGCACAGTGACTGCCTAATCCCAGTTACTATAATGGTCTTTCAACAGAAGATTAGGGGGATTGTTTAATTTGAAGCCTTCAACATTAACAGTCTTTGACACATTCTAATCATAACAAAATCTATGTAGCTAAACGTCATCTTTAGTTTCTTTTGTTTGCTGCTAAAGTTGAAAAAAAAAAAAAAAAAACGGTTCTCACGTACCAACTTTCAAATTGATATTTTATTACAAAAAAACAAAAAAACAAAACGACAACCTTCGATTCAACTGGTGTTGGCAACATACCAACAAGTAATTTTTTTTAAGCTCATATAAATGAATGTCTCACCTTGATCACCATATCATTAATAAAAATAAACATTATTGAAGGTGACTAACAACAACAATGTAATGTAATGTGTGCCTTACCTTAATCAAAATATATCAGCTTATATTTTGTCATAGACATCATGGAACGAGGCATTAAGAACAAAAGCGTGTGTGCGTGCGCGCGCATTTTCGTGTGTGTGCGTGTGTGTGTGTGTGTGTGTTTGTGTGTTGGGGAACAGAACACATACATTGGACATACACAGTCTTGATGAGGGCTGAGAGACCCCTTGAACAAGATGGCTATTTTAAACCGCTCAACAGCTCATGCAAATCAACCCCCCCCCCCCCCCCCCCCACTGCCCCCGATAGACGGGAATGTGCCGTCTATGAAAAACAAATGGGATGGGGGGTTTGGGATCAAATCATGAAACAAGAGCTGGGGTCCGTGTGGTTCTTATGCACTTTATGATTTCATATCGAACATGGTGGCAAAAGAAAATGTGATGACGTGAAATTACCAGAAAAAAAAAAAAAGATCTCCACTATAAAAATGAATAAATAAAAATGGCCATGCGTGCAGCAGGGCGGATGCGATGCAGAGCGCTTGGGCTTTCGCGTGGGAACACCGTAGGCTGTGCGTGGGAACGGAGGCGTGTGCGGCTTCTCTCCATAAACATTTAATCTCCCGGGTTTTCCTCAACATTCTCTCTCTCCACAATCTTCATCGTAATCCCACAATCCTCTCTTGCTCCTCTCGCTTCATGTCCTTCAAGTCCAAGGAGCAACGTCATTCTCTCTCCCTCTCTCTCTCTCTCTCACACAGTCCTCTTCTCATGCATTGCCATCATTTTGATTTCCACCTCCTTACTTCCTTCTCCTGGCACTGCTCACGTGGGTTATGTGTGGTAACGGTATACATGTATTTATTATCTATAATATTTCCCCTTCCTCTCCGTCAGCCCCGTGGGTCGGCTCTTGTTGTTTGGTACGTCGTGTGAGAACAGGTTTGGTTCCAGTCTGTTTAGTGGGTCAGCAGGAAGGGGAGGAGCTTATGTAGGAACAGGAGGGTGATGAAGAGGAGCGGGTCCATGGTACTCATCACGCCAGACCCTATGGGCAGAGAGAGAGAGAGAGGGGTCATTAACTCACTTTAACTATGACCTTGGTTATTTTGCATGTCTTTACATGCTACGGTAACCATCTAGCCTAGAAACCAGACAAATCTGCCAGAGAGGAAAACATCGCTGTATGCAGATTATCGTCGGGCTAGAAACCATCGTGTGTGTGTGTGATGTTGCTGTGTGTGTGTGTTGTGTGGATGGATTTCTTTTTGTCTCCGCCAGGAGACTATGTTTTCACTTTCCGTCCCCCCCCCCCCCTCGGCCAAGCTAACATTGGTCAAGCCTCGCGTGACACGTGACAATACGTTGAAAGAGTGTGCTCTGATTGGCTAGTGAGACGCATGACGTATAGCGGCCTATAAATATATTTGTCACTTTGAAAGAGTCTTAGCCCTTTCAAAGTGAGGTAAGACAGGAGTAATCACGAAATGGCTGAGAAATGGCGGAGTAACACTTAAGACAGGATTAATCAAGTAACACTTAAGACAGGATTAATCAGGAACAGTACTGGCGGAGACCTGTGCTCCGAGGAGCACATTTTCTAGTTTTAACGTTGAGTTGACTTTGTGTGAAATGTGCTATATAAATAAATAAACTTGACTTGACGTGTTTGTGTTTGATGGTGAAGAGAACAGTCACAGCAGTAATGCATACATACATGTGCATTCTTGCACAGTCCTAATGTACTCAGACTGTCAGTGTCACGCAAAGCTACATGTAAACAAATGCAGAATCCGGAGCTCATATGCACCACAATGCACACACACACACACACACACACACACACACACACACACACACACACACACACACACACACACACACACACACACACACACACACACACACACACACACACACACACAGGAGGAGGGAAAAAGAGGAGATTTGGAGGGACAGATCAGGACAGGGGAGGACAAAATGTCAAAAGAGATTGGGAAAGAGAGAGAGAGATGGGGAGAGAGAGAACCATTTGGCAGATGGACTACTGTATGACAGTAACTGTGTGTGTGTGTGTGTGTGTGTGTGTGTGTGTGTGTGTGTGTGTGTGTGTGTGTGTGTGTGTGTGTGTGTGTGTGTGTGTGTGTGTGTGTGTGTGTGTGTGTGTGTGTGTGTGTGTGTGTGTGTGTTTCTGCTTTATCATACCAGTACTGTAGCATCTATTGTTACTGGTTTAACTCATACCAGTACTGTAGCATCTATTGTTACTGGTTTAACTCATACCAGTACTGTACCATCTATTCTTACTGGTTTAATTCATACCAGTACTGTAGCATTGTTACTGGTTTAATTCATACCAGTACTGTAGCATCTATTCTTACTGGTTAAAGGGGAAGGGTTTTTTGAGCTGTCAACACCTGTGTCTGTCATGCATGTCAATGATAAAGATGCACTCCTCTTCCCTGCACCCGAACATGGTGCTTCAGAGCTCTCTGCACTCTCAGTGGCCAGTGGTTGGACCGTCCTGGCCGATTCAAGCAGCGATCGTTTAACTTTCGGAGAGGAGGTAATTTGATCCTCTCGATTTTGTCTGGCTACCCCGGTAATTTACGACCCAACGTTGAATCGTAACCACAACCATGAGAAGTCTGTTTTTACATTGTTTCAGATAAAGCTCTTTGTGCTATAATGCAGATGACATTAGAGCACAGATAAATAGGTTTGAATGTTGCGACCATCCATATTCTATTCTTACCGGTTTAATTCATACCAGCATAGCATTTAATCGTACTTGTTTAACCCATTCAATCCGGTGTCACTTTAAGATTCTTTGGCTATTCAAAAATAGCAGATGTACAAGCTCATAGCGCGGCACCGAGTGCTGCGGTTTCTTTTTTTTAAAAACTTATGTCGCTATAATATCAGTGGTTCTCAAACTTTTCCATGTCAAGGACCCTCAAAATTGTATTTGTATAAAATGTATTTGGCCGCGGACCCCCATCTCAAAATATGTTGTTCCAGGGACCCCCCAAAAGCAAAGATTTGAGTTACAAATGTTCGCTTTAAAACATATTCAGAGATTTGCAAAATTGTTCAAGATTTTTCAAAAATAGTAGATTTACAAGCTCATAGCGCGGCACTCGGTGCTGCGCTACGAGCTTGTAGATCTGCTATTTTTGAACAAGTTTTGGAACCACTGATATAGAAACATACGTTTTTTCAGAAAACTGTTGGGATTTAGAGGACATTTGTAGAATCGGCTTCAGGTCTTAATGGGTTAAATTCTGTTCATGCGGGTTCAAACTAAGGTGATCCAGCTTTCACAGCATGTTAATACCCCCAAAATATGGATAAAACCGTTCTGACCTTACATAGCCAGACAGGTAAAAGCCATGCCCCAGTTATTTGGATTTCCATAATGGCCATTAACATTACCACAACGGCTTGCAAACAAAGACATCAACCATTAAACACCAAAGATAATCCCTCGCAGAAGCTCAGCATACAGATTCAGATCCAGTAGGTTGATGAGAGTACTCTGGGCAGGTACAGTATCAGTCTGATTACTCTAAAAACCCCAATATACAAGGTCTTTGGTCAGTAATCAGATTAACCTCCTGCCCTCTCCATAATACAGATATGACATGTTTGACCTCGTTCAGAATGCACACAATGATTTGATTATTGTATAGCAGGGGTCCGCTAACGTTTCCATGCTGTGACCGCCCTATAGAGCGTCGCAGTTCCCGCCCACTTCCAGTTGCCGGAAGTAAATACTCAATGCATTTTTCCCATTGACTTTTCCGAAAATATTTATATAAATTAATTTAAGCCTAGAATCAAGCCATCCAGGATTCCGGTGAATAATGACCATAAAACCTTTTTTTCTGTGAAAAAACTTTTTTGAAAACGGCAAAACAAAGGGTATTTATTAAACATAGTATATCATATCATTAAATATAAAATTTTAAAAAATCACAGAAAAAAAGGTTTTATGGTCATGATTCACCGGAATCCTGGATGGCTTGATTCTAGGCTTAAATTCATTGATATAAATATTTTTGGAAAAGTCAATGGGAAAAATGCATTGAGCATTTACTTCCGGCACCCGGATTCTGCGCAACTGCGATGCTCTATAGGCTCTATTCACAGCAGCCATATTATGAAGACATTCACAGGTGTTACCAATGATACTAATGAAGGCTCTGTTCCATTCTGGTCAGGCAGAGTCAGGGTGCTGATATTGTGCATGTTGGCCCACTGGAAACACTCTGTTACACCAGTGGGTCTACAGTTGGTGTCCAGGGACCCTCATGGGCTTCCAAATGGCCCCTTACAGGTGTGTAACTCTGAGAGTGTACAAATGGAACCAAATGGACCATTTAAGGGTGGACCAAATAAGGGTCCATTTTTTGACCCAATAAGGGTCCATTTGGTTCCATTTGTACACTCTCAGAGTTATGGGGGTCGTGGAAACCACTGTGCTACACTAAATGGAACAGAGCCTTCATTAGTATCATTGGTAACACCTGTGAAGGAAGTGATAATATGGCTGCAGTGCATAGAGCCTATTGCGAAATGTCTTTAAAATGTGGTTTTGATGTTCAACAGGGCTGGGCAACTTTGATGATGGAGAGGGCCACTATATTTCCACACTCACTCTAGACGGCCACATTACATATACTGTCGAGCAGACACCTCTTATCTCCGTATATTAACTTTTTTCATAAATTAATGCCGTACTTCGCCATTCAATGTCTCACAAAAGTAGCAAAAATCCCGGAAAGTCCAGAATTCTAAATTTACTTTACGAGTGAAAGTGCAAAAGTATTGCCATCAAAATAAACTTAAAGTAAAAGTACCCGTTGCAGAATGTCCCATTTCACAGGTTTCAAATGTATACAAATCATTTGAAAATAGCAGAGCTACAAGCTCACAACACGTCGCGATGCGACGTTGTGAGCGGCTATTTTCAAATAGCCAAAGTTTAAATGGGGCTGAAGTGGTTAATGTACGTTTTGTAATAATAATCCAAATCTACAAAGTAACTAGTAACTCTAGGGATGTAGTGGAGCAAAAACAAAAGTATAAAACATTGGAAATACTCCAGTAAAGTAAAAGTAGGCCTACCTCACATTTTTTTTCATGTCAAGGACCACCCAAAATGATATGTATTTGGCCGCGGACCGGAGTCCCCCAGGGGTCTATAATACTCTGCCCCTTCCTTTTTCTCCTATGCACTCAATATCTTTGCTGAACATAGCTGATTTACAAGCGCACAACACATCACGGATAGGTAGCCTCAAAATAGGGACACTATAAGGTTCAAGTGGTAAAGGAATACTTCGCCCAAAAATGACTTATATTTGGGATATTTTTTTTGTAATTCATGAAGCCTTGAATATGTATAGATTTTTTTTTGTCGCATTTCTGAGCCAATAATCCAATATTTGACTGATTGAAGTTAATAGGAGACAGCAATACTGCTCTATTGCTCGTGGAACCAGATCATCAGTAGGCCTCTCAGTGATTACATTGTGAGAGTTGTTTTGGAGTTCATATTATTATTGAAGGCTATATAGTTTTGCATTGGTCTCGTCAGCAGTGTCATACTATACTGCCTATACTGGATTATTGGCCCAGGAATGCGACAAGAACCAAAAATGACATTTAACCATGTCTGAACTGAAGTCTAAGTCTGAGTCTGTAGCACACAGTTTTAAATGACTCAACCTGCCTACCTCACGCTCACCTTTCTATCCCACTATAAAGCTACATTTATAAGTCACTTCTTGTCCATGTTAAACACTTGAAATGACTTAAACTGCCAAAATGTGCTGCTGTTGCTTACTGTATTCACCACTGGTATAATTGACCTGATCTTTTTGTCACATCATGAGTTTACAGGGGCAAAAGAGTTGAGGGAAATTAAGCAATGAACTGCAGTTACATTTTAAACATGCATGAGAATAGAAGTAAACACATCAAACATCAAAACAAATACATGTTATTATGTAATGAAGACAGAGTCCCTTGGTCTCTTTTGAAAAGAAAAAATATCAATAGCAGAAAGATTGAAAAAAGACAGAAAGACCAAAAGAAAAAAAAGGAAGTCAAAGAGTAGCAGATATGCATTAAAACACAGGAATGGGAGTGCATCCACAAAGTGGTAGTAACAATATAATTGGAGCAATCTAAGACTGGCGATATGGCTCAACACCTGTTCAGCAGCCTGACAGCCTCGCTGTGGAAACTGTCCCTTGGTCCGTCCATTTGGCATTTGATGCATGTGCGGCATCATCTGCCTGACGGGCGCAGCGTGAATGAACAGATTGTGTCTGGGGTGGTACTGTAAGTGTCTTTGATTATCCGCTTAGCCTTGGCTACGCACCGCTTGGTCCTATCTGCCCGTTGAGCGAGGCAAGCTCACCTCCGACAATGTGCACCACCCTCTGTAGCGCTCCGTGGTCGAGGGCGGTGCAGATGCCATACCAGGTGGTGACACCAGGATGGTATCGATGGGGCTGTATGCGGGGCAGTGTTGATTTTGTCGCCTAAAACTATGACGAAAAATGTTGGTCGTCTACCTTTTTTTCGCTGACGAAAACTAAAAATAAGCTAAATAAAAACTAAGCTATGGTGACTAAAACTATAAGACTAAATATATGGACAATTTCGTCAACAAATAAAAACTAGACTAAAATGGCAGATCGGGATCTAGTGGAGAAGAGATTCAGTACAACTAAGACTTAGATCTACTGAATTTAAACGTGTCGCTATAATATCAGTGGTTCTCAAACTTTTCCATGTCAAGGACCCTCAAAATTGTATTTGTATAAAATGTATTTGGCCGCGGACCCCCATCTCAAAATATGCTGTTCCAGGGACCCCCCAGAAGCAAAGATTTTACGTTTGGTTGCGCTCGGGTGTTCCACTCTGAAAATAGTAGATCTACAAGCTCACAACGCGTCACGCTGCGACGCGTTGTGAGCTTGTAGATCGGCTATTTTCAGCATGCAACCAAGTGTAAAATCAGCCATTACAACGCCATCAAGGCACCATACATTTAGTCGACTAAATCAACTGTAGATTTTGTCGACTAAAATCTTATGATATTTAAACTAGACAAAAACTAAAACATTTCAGATGACTAAAATATGACTAAAACTAAATGGAATTTTATTCAAAAGACAAAATGACTAAAACTAAATACAAATTTGCTGTCAAAATCAACACTGGTGCGGGGGCCCACGCTGAATTGGGCAAAAATCCGTTCATCCTGAGTGTTGCTCGTGATGCGTTGATATTTCTGGAGAACTTCCTTCAGGTTACCGTGTCTACAGATTAAACCTGTCCTCCGGCAAAATAAAAGAAGCCTTGGGGTATGTGGTCTCCTGTTTACTGATCACTCTATACCATTGGTTCTCAAAGTGGGGTCCGGAGACCCCCCGGGGTCCTTGGGGGGATACCAGGGGATCCCCAGCAAAATGAGTTAATATAGCGTCACAATCATTTTAACCCCTTTATCCATATTTTATACTTTGGCTATTCAAAAATAGCAGATATACAAGCTTGTAGATCTGCTATTTTTAGCAGCTGCAAAGCTGCTGCTCTACAAACAGGCTGGGTACTAGTTCGACACCTAAGCGACACCTGAGTGACACCTAAGTGTCATTGGCTGTCCTGGCTGTCCTTCACTCCTTTAAGCCAATGGCGACACGAATGGGGAGACGGCCCGACCCCCGCAGTAACCGTGCTCTGCTGCGCTCCCCTCATTCACAGACAGTGCAAGTTTTACTGCAGCCTCAGGCAGGAGGGTTAGCCTAAATGCTAGCGTGCTTCATTAGACCTAGTTTGCCTATCAAGTTATTATTTGGCCATGTTCACACTGACTTCAATCTTAGCTATTGTTGGGAAGACCCGTGTGGTGTCAAAAAATGTTGCCACCACTTATATAAAAAACATTAGAGCGTTTAGCGTCGCAGATTCTGTCACGCTAATCAGGTCTTTGAAAACAAACACACACACACACTAGGGCATTCACGAATAGTGATTTTTAGTATTCGAATTATTCAACCTATAAGTATTCGAATATTCGATTAATCGATTTGATTATGAAAAATAAAATAATAAAAAAATAAAAAATTAAAAAAATATATATATATATATATATTTTTTTTTTCAATGACATTGATGACTAGACTCAAGGAATGCGAGTTGACGTCACACCAGAGCTCACAGCTGCGTGTCTGCTGCAGAAAAGCCACAAAAAACAAAAAAATCTAAAAAAAAACAAAAAAAAAAACTTTTTTTTATTTTTTATTTTTTTATCGAATAATCGAATAGTGGTTTGATAGTCGAATAGTCGGTTTGATAGTCGAATATTCGAATATTCGATTATTCTGTTAATGCCCTAACACACACACACACACACACACACACACACACACACACACACACACACACACACACACACACACACACACACACACACACACACACACACACACAATACAGAATGCAGCTGCTAATAATATGACTGTCAAGTCATATTTATTTCTTGTTATTATGTATTTTGCAAATCTTTAAACTTTTTTAAAGGCGAACATTTTTAACACAAATGTTTGCTTCTGGGGGTCCCTGGCACAACATATTTTCAGGTAGGGGTCCGCGGCCAAATACATATCAATTTGGGGGTCCTTGGCACGAAAAAGTTTGAGAACCACTGCTCTATACAACTCGCTTAAAGGTGATGTAAGATAGTGTAAGATATATTATTTGTTGGAAAAAAAAGATTATTAAGTTATAGTAATCATTGCTATAGTATTTGTTCAGTAACAGGGGTCCTCCAGCTCCAGCAAGGAAAATACATTTCCACTTGGGTTACCAATTTCATCCAGTCAGGAGAGAGAACCCCATTTATCAGCTTTTTGAATGGAACCCTGTAGTTCCAGTTCCAATGTCGTCTCCGCTCATTTCTTTTGTTTCATCACTTCCGTTTTCACTTGTTTGTCCTGTACCCTGCATGATGAGGGGACACACACACACACACACAACAGTAACAATAGGCTCTATGCACAGCAGCCATATTGGAAAGAAATTGGGCCTCTTCTTACTTCCTTCACAGGTGTTACCAATGATACTAATGAAGACTCTGTTCCATTCTGGTCAGGGTGCTGATATTGTGCATGTTAGCTCACTAGAAACACTCCATTTTGGTTCCCAAATGGCCCGCCCTTATGGTGGGTTTGTAACTCTGAGAGTGTACAAATGGAACCAAATGGACCCATAAGGGTCCATTTGGTTCCATTTGTACACTCTCAGAGTTATGGGGGGTCCTTGAAAATAAGACAACCACTGTGCCACACTAAATGGAACAGAGCCTTAATTAGTATCATTGGTAACACCTGTGAAGGAAGTAAGGAAGGGGCCCAATTCATTCCCAATATGGCTGCTGTGCATAGAGCCTATTACCGCAGTAACATCCTGAGGTAGCCGTTGTGCTGTCCGTGCGGAACACAGAATCCCTGTGGCGTGATCAATGAACACAGGCTCCCCTCTGACATCTATGCTTATGTGGGGCAAATGATGCAGTTGTTCCTGGTTTTTCTATGGAATTGCATTATGCAGCAATAGTTTGCATGACTTATTGCACAGGGACTGTGCATTCTGGCCCGATGTCTCAGCAAATGTAATGATAGTTTGGAGCCAAATTTGGGAGTTATGGGGGTCCGTGGACTAAAGGCCAGTCAACACCAATGCAACTCCTTGCAACCATTATCCCCAAATGGCACCGGTCTGCAATTGGTCAGTCTAGACCCCTGCAATTTCTTGCAATTACTTGCAAGTGGTTGCAATTAGTGACTAGTTGCATTGGCCATGCATTACATTACATTACATTACATTACAGTCATTTAGCAGACACTTTTATCCAAAGCGACTTAAAATGCACAATAAGTGCATTCAACATAAGTAGGCAAGAAAACTACTAATCACCATAATAAGTCTTGTGTGCATTCTCTTCTAAAACAAGCAACTAAGAGTATACCTAGCGCTATACTGTAAAAGTAAGTAAAATGCCAGTCATACCAAACCGGGGGGTCCTTGAAATTAAAACGTTTGAGAACCACTGCGGTAATGAATGGGATGGCTCGTTCAGCGTATCCAAACAAACCATTCACCTTGGAAAAATAAGTGTTTTGTGAATAGTATCAGTTAAAGAAAAATGTGTTTGCTGGGAACCTCTTGTTAGCTTGTTGCAATTGCAATATTTATGAATTTACAATACCACAAAAGACAAGACAAACAGAAAAAAAAGAAGCTCTCCATGAAATCTGAACATACTTAGATTTGTAGGACATTCGGACACACGCGCACACACAAAAACGCACGCACACACGCACGCACGCACGCATACACACAGATACAAATAGAAGCACAGATACATTCATATCTATCCTGGACATGTGCAGATGGGATTTTGAGCGGCTGTCAAACCAAAGACAAACACTTTGCCAAGAGATGCCAATGTCAGCCATGGTGGCAAGCATTGCTTCGCTGTTGCATTCTGGGTAGGCATGTATTAATGCATTAACTCAAACTCTGCATGCACTCCCTGTCTGTCTCCAGTCCCACTCTCTTCCATAAGCCCTCATCATTCCATATGGTCCTATTGTCTGGCTCGTCACACACACACACACACACACACACACACACACACACACACACACACACACACACACACACACACACACACACACACACGTATGTATGGTGCCAAGTTATCATATTTGTCAGCCATTTTGTCATCAAATCTTTGGTGCAGTGGTACATTTTTTTTATCATTAACAAATCACAGAATTATGTTTCATAACACTGTTGAACCATGGGTGTACAATTATGTTATTTCAAATCCATTTCAAACATCAAATTTGGTCATAAATCAATGACAGTTTGTCCAAACACCACCACATTTGCTGGATATTTTTAATTAAACATTAGACTGTTGAAATGTCCCCAAAAATGTTTTTGAAATGGACCAAATGAACCAGTTGATGTTGCTGGAAAAGGACTTGGCCCAAATGTGGCCTTAAATGAATGAGCAATGCCCTGACTGTGAAAAATTCAGATTTTTTTCAGAAATACCATGTTATTGAATCATTTATCCTATTCCATTGTCTTAGTGTTACTGTTAAATATACTGTAGCTTATGAAGTAAACCTTGATTATTGGTCTTAAATGTATCATTTCATCAGTCTGAGAAGACAGTAGTAAACAGATGTGTGACAATGATGGATGGGTTTAACAACAGTATGTCAGTACCTCTCGGCTCTATGAAAATAAACAGCTGCTATTTGTTTTGAATAGAGATGAATTAGGAGGCAGAAAGGTCAATTGCTCATCAAGCTCAACTCCACTAAATGGATTCATCAAATAAAATCTGTTGAAAGTCGAGCATGATCAAGGTGCTGTGTGGCCATTTAAATTTTTTTTTATTTTAAAAGCAACAAATTTGTAATAACAACACTCAGGTGAGATTTAGAAAACCCTGTGGGATGTATAAAGTTAATCTCACCTCACTTATCGTCATAATAGGCGAATATTTGGCAAAAATGCCCAATGTTACCGATCTACAAGCTCAAAATACAACGCTTCTGTGTAGAGGAGGGAAAATGCCACTCCAGTCTCCCTAAGCACTCGTAAACACCAATAATGTATTCTCAAACAATGCAAAGCAACTATACATTCCACCGCTATTCAAACGAGGAAAGGAATACGACTATATTGTGTCCTATGTTAGCCTGGGAAACTCGAGCTGTATATGAAAAGCTAGCATGCCTCCTTTCATCCACGTAGTCATCTATTCATCCATCCCTCCATTAGTTCGTTCATCCATCCCTCTATTCATCTCTCCATCCCTCCCTGCATCACCTGGCGTCATCCAGCTCTACCATATTAATTGCTCCTGTCACTCAGTGCGATGACATTGCAGGAAATTGACAGACGCACGCCCCCGCACACACCCACACGGTCCTTCACTTCCACACCTCCCTTCAACCCGGCCTCTATCGGCTGCTATTACATGTGGTTAAGCCATTCAATCCGGGAACGCATCTGTGTCATTTTTAATATCGCTTTGGCTATTCTAAAAATAGCAGATATACAAGCACATATAGCTCTATGAGCTTGTAGAGCTGCAAGTTTTAGAAAAATCTTGAAGATTTGTGCTAATCTTTGAATATATTTTTAAAGCAAACATTTTTAACTCAAATCTTCGCTTCTGGGGGTCCCTGGAACTAAACATTTTGAGATGGGGGGGGGGGTCCGCGGCCAAATATATAAAAAAAAAAGTCTTAACAGTATGTTGCTATATCAGTGGTGCTCCAACTGCCAAGGACCCCCAAAATGAATTGTATTTGGCCGCAGACCCCCATCTCAAAATATGTTGTTCCAGGGACCCCCAGAAGCAAATATTTGAGTCATTTTTTTCCCGAATATATATATATATATATATATATTCAAAGATTTGCACACATTTTCCACAATTTAAAAACAAAAAGAAAATGCAGATCTACAAGCTCATAGCGCGTCACTCTGTGCTTGTATATCTGCTATTTTTGAATTGCCAAAGAAATCTTGAAATGACACAGGATGCGTTCCCGGCCTTAATGGATTAAGGCAGGAGAGGACAGGAAAAAGAGAGAAAGGCAATCATTCAGAGCGGCTGGAGTGCTATTTAACCTTCACCATCTGCTGAAGAATTACGCTGAAAGAGAAAAAGCACCCAGAGACAAATTCCTTTTGAGTTCCGGTTTCAATATGGAGGTGTCAGTCACCGAGCCACTTTACAACGTCTGACACATGATGACACCGAGGCAAGGATGCCAGCATGTCTAATTGACAATTTGAATGGCCTTCTCCACTGAAGGGACAGGTGTGTTAATGGCAGTGCATCACTTGGCTGCGGCGTTCGATATGTAAAAATAACAGACAGGGGGACATTTTAGTATAACCACTTAAGGCTTTTAAGCCCAATATACTTTGTCATACAGGAGCAAAAATGTTCAATCTACAAGCTCACAACGCGTGGTGATGTGTTGTGTCGTGAGCTTGTAGATCTGCCATTTTCAGTATTTTTTAAAATTACAATACAATATATATATATATATATATATACACATTTTTTTTTTTACAAATGTTGACAACTGTGGCCAAAATAGGGATGCCTTAAGGTTAAATATTAAATTGATATAAATATCAAACATATCAGACAGTCTACAATAGGTTCTATACACTGCAGCAATATTGGAAAAACTTTGGGCCCCTTCCTTACTTCCTTCACAGGTGTTACTGTACCAATGGTACTAATGAAGACTCCGTTCCATTTAGTGTAGCACAGTGGTTCTCAAAACTTAAGTTTAAGGACCTCCATAACTCTGAGAGTGTACAAATGGAGCCATTTCCATTTGGTTCGATTTGGTTCCATTGGTTCCATTACACACCGTTAAGGGGCCATTTGGAACCCCCTCAAGGAACCCTGAGAGTGTTTCCAGTGAGCCAACATGCACAATATCAGCGCCCTGACTCTGTTTGACCAGAATGGAACAGAGCCTTCATTAGTATCATTGGGTAACACCTGTGAAGGAAGTAAGGGAAGAGGCCCAATTTATTTCCAAAGTGTTTTCTCAAAGTGGGTGCTGTGACGCCAGTCCAGGGGTGCCGCAGAATGCTTTGATAATATTTGGAATTCATCGATATCACTTCAGTTATTTTTCCATCTACCCCAACTCTGTCCACCAAAAATAGCAGATCTACAAGCTCACAACGCGTTGTGACGCGTTGTGAGCTTGTAGATCGGCTATTTTTGGTGAACGTTCCCCCCAGACTAGGGATGCTGGGGTTTAAGTTGTTAAACATCAAGTATAAAGTTATTTTCAGTCTGTTCTAATGGAAACGGATATTCCTCTGTGACATACTGTATCGTAGGGGGAAGGACTTGCATATTTACGTAGCATAATATGACCATAAGATTCAAAACATTAACAGTGTAATTGGGGTGCCGTGGATGAAAACGTTATTTACTGTATATAGAGGTGCCCTGAGTCAAAAGAGTTTGAGAACCACTGGCATAGAGCCTATTCCCAAAGGTAATGTGTGGATTCAAGCCTATCCCCATCAGCAATATAAACGAATGAGCAGGAGAGGGGATATATCAAAAGCAAGAGTCATGGATCCCCACGGTATAATCAGTGGTAGTTAGTGGTTTGACCCAGGGCTGTCTGCATGACATTTAATAACCAATTATTCCCTGTCGCTGTTTGTCGCAAATCTTTCCTGTTTCGGTGGGGAATCGGCGCCAAGAATCTTTACCGGAGGGTGTCAAATCTGGCATCGGAGGAAACGCTGATGCCAGCCACATTTTTACAGTTATTTCTCTTGGCTTTGAATCTAGACGTCCAGATGTCATAGTTTAGACACACCCTGGTGAAGGCGGCTTAGCTGCTGAAACGTTGTTTTTTCTTTAATGTCTTCATAAATTATTACATCGGAGTGTGCGGCCACTTTTATATATATATTTTTATAGTTTAGGCACAGACAAGACATTCCACTTACGCTACTGGACTACTGCACCATTTAAACACTATTTATACTTTGTTGACCGGAGTCCCCCAGGGCTCTATACTTGGTTCCCTCATTTCCCCTCCCTCCCTGTACACTAAATATCTCCATTGAAAATAGCCAATCTAAAGGCCTTCGCAGACAGGGTGCGATTTTTCGCACGGAAAAAACTGACAATATCATTTTTTAAAAGAACACATGACCTCATGCACACCGGCTCCGAATTTGCCGTGCGCCAAGTGGCTGTGGCGGTGCGTTTTTTTTTCCAATCAAACCCAGTTCGATTCGTGCGTCTTTTCGCATGCGGTTAAAATGGCTGGTTAAATCGTACCCTGTCTGCAAAGGCCTTAAAGTTTCCAACACTTTGTGAGCTGACATGCCGATTTTCCACAGAATGTTCGCCTATTATGACGTGCCCAGAATAGGGACGCTAGGGTTCAAGTGGCTGACGGATACATATTTTACGTGTTGTGTATAGCAACATGAGCAAAGAACAGTGGAACTGCTGATCTTGAATTATTCAATTCTACCATATTCTACATCACAGTAACTGACTGTATTACACATAAGTCCAACCTGTCCGAGCGGTCCATCTTAAATCATCATTAATTTAAATAACCACAGTACTAAAGTATTAAAGGGCGTACAGCACATGCAGGAAACATGCATACGTCAGCTGACAGGTGCTGACACACACTGTATAAAAACAAAGTGAAACTGTAAAACATAAGAGACAGACAGACATAGAGACAGTTGGACAGAGGCTGTAGCAAGAGAAACTTAAAGGCTCTTTGTGTCTCCTACCGGAACCACTGCCGTTCATCAAATTATTGGCTTAGGAATGCCACAAATACAAGAAAATATCCATGATTTCAAGTCTCCGTGGGGTGACTAATCGATGACTAATCGATAAAAAAAATGTCATTTTGGGGGTGAACTATCCCTTGAATTATTTATTCTCAAATATTTTCAACTCAGCCTTGTGGTTAGAGTGTCACCGCCCTGTGATTGGGAGGTCATTCCCTGGCTGAGTCATACCAAAGACTATAAACATTTTACTCGATGCCTCCCTATTGGTACTCAGCCTCAAGGGTTGGATTGGGTTAGTTCCTGCTAGTGGTGTAAAGTTACTAAGTACATTTATTTACTCAAGTACTGTACTTAAGCACAATTTTGAGGTTCTTTTACTTTACTGGAGTATTTCCAATTTTCAGTGCTTTTACTTCTACTCCACTACATCTCAGAGGCAAATATTGTACTTTTACTCCACTACAATTATTTGAAAACTTTAGTTACTTTGCAGATATAAATTATTACATTATAAAACCTACATTAACCACTTTAGCCCTATTTACATAGGCCATTTGAAAATAGCCGATCTACATGCTCACAACGCGTCAAGTACATTTTGATGGCAATACTTTTGTACTTTTACTCAAGTAACATTTTGAAAAAAGGCCTTTTACTTGTAACAGAGTATTTTTGTATTGTGTTATTGGTACTTTTACTTCAGTAAAATATCTGAGTACTTCTTCCACCACTGCTTACTTGTACATCAAGCCGCCTCGCACTAGGGAAACAGGAGATAGGCTTCTAAACTATGGACCACATGACTCAGGAACAATTTTGTTCACAAGGCTACTGCCTTTTTCTTTGAATTCTATCTGTGTGATGCACATGGCAGTACAGGAGAGCATTGCATTGCCAGTAAACCACTGGCATCATAAGCTGCATTTATTGTTGGAGGCTTTAGTGCTTTGACAGATGATTGTTTGCATTACAGGACCATGGTGGAACATCTTAATTTAACCATTTAAGACCTGGAACTGTGTCATTTTTAGATTTGAGCTAAAACGCATTATTTTACACTTTGGGCTATTCAAAAATAGCAGATGTACAAGCTCATAGCGCGGCACCGAGTGCCGCGCTACGAGCTTGTAGATCTGCTATTTTTGAAAAATCTTGAAAATGTGTGCAAATCTTCTGAATATATATATTTTCAAAGCGAACATTTTTAACTCAAATCTTTGCTTCTGGGGGGTCCCTGGAACTAAATATTTTGATGGGGGTCCGCGGCCAAAAACATATAATTTTGGGGGTCCTTGACATGAAAAAGATTGAGCACCACTGATATAGAAACATACGTTTTTCAGAAAACTGTTGAGATTTAGGAGACGTGTAGAATCGGCTTCAGGTCTCAATGGGTTAAAATGACAAATAAAATATTGATAAGCCACTGTGGATCAGTTTATAGCTAAAGAATAAAGACCCACTTAAATGAACTGCATCGGTTTTCATTATCTTGGATATATGTAGACCTAAATATTTCACCCTCAGGAAATGTTTGTTATGAAGTTACAGATCACCATTGTGCATTTGACTGTAGTTAATTAGAATTAGCTCTCCTTGTTCTGTCTATATGATAAATGGTGTTATGGTTCATAATTTAAACTACCAAATGGAAACACGGTGCCGTCATGTCCGCTACACAGCAAAAACCTCAGTGTTCATTTATCCATGTGTAACTCCAAGAGTGTTCCAATTCCGCAGTCCATTCTCTACTCTCAGAGTTAAATGAACACTCAGGATTTTACAGTGTATACTTTAGCGGAGTATTCAAGGTCAAGATCCAAAAGTCTTCAATAACAAACAAACAAACATGCATACAGTACATATAAACAAACTAACAAACAAACAAATGGGCGGGGAGGGGGGGGCAGAGTATGTCCTCCATTTATGATTTATAAAACACGTTGGTCAAGATTGGTTGATGGTTATAATAACAATAACAATATTAATATAAATATACCTTGCCTATTGAGTCGTATGTCATTGTCATTGAATTATGCATAATTTGGTTATCCAATTATGATCTGCAGAGAACATTCAAACATGAATACAAACACACCATGTCAGACCTGCCTCAGACTGACTGACCTAGTCTGAAAAACTGTTTTTAAAATAAAATAAAATCTACTGTTAATGTTTTCTGTGTAAAATGTGTAGAGTACAGGAATATACCAGGATTTTAATCGGTAAGCTTACTAAACAAAAAAACAACAAACAAAAAACACGATTTTCAGGGGACGGCGTCTTTAAGGTGAACTTTGACCTCCATGGAGGCTTAAGTATGGAGTAGTGGTGTAAAGAGGAACGCATGTCTCCAGGAAATGCATCTAAATGAACGAGGAGGACGAAGGACCACATGCAGAGCTGCAGATAGATGAGACTGATGAAGTTGAAGAAAACCCTGAAGCAAATAAATCAACATAGAACATCATAATGATTTGACGATGTAGTTTTAATCACATTAAGACCTGGAACGGTGTCATTTTTAGATTTGAGCTAAAAGGCATTATTATTTTACACTTCTATTAAAAAATAGCAGATCTACAAGCTCGTAGATATGCTATTTTTGAAAAATCGTGCAAATGTGTGCAAATCTTTGAATATATATATTTTGAAAGCAAACATTTCTAACTGAAATCTTTGCTTCTGGGGGCTTCCTGGAACAAAATATTTTGATGGGGGTCCGCGGCCAAATACATATAATGTTGGGGGTCCTTGACATGAAAAAGATTGAGCACCACTGATACAGAAACATGCGTTTTTCAGAATACTGTTGAGATTTAGGAGACATATGTGGAATCGGCTTAAGGTCTCAATGGGTTAAACCATCAAACAGCTTCAAAGGTGCAGGTTAATAAAATGAGATATCTGTCACTATCAGACACGTCAAAGGATGACAGGCAAAGCTGAACCTTGTAGAATGTTGCATATAGCAACCACATTGTCACTATATGATATAAATGGTCATTGTAATGAAATGGTTATGATATATAAACAAAGTTATTCAGTTGGCATGTTGTTTGGACAGATGCTAGGTTCTGTGTTTACCTGGTTCCTTGAGGCACTACATTCCCTTTGCACTCTAGATGCAGGGGTGTAAAGTAACTAAGTACATGCACTCAAGTACTGTACTTAAGTACAATTGTGAGGTATTTGTACTTTACTAGAATATTTCCAATTGTCTATACTTTTACTTCTACTCCACTACATCTCAGAGGCAAATATTACACTTTTACTCCACTACAATTATTTGAAAACTTTAGTTACTTTGCAGATATAAATTATTACATTATAAAACATACATTAACCACTTGAGCCCTATTTTATACCTATAGGCTATTTGAAAATAGCAGATCTACAAGCTAACAACACACGTTGTTAGCTTCTAGATCTGCTATTTTGAAACATTTTAGTAATTTTACTTTTGATACTTTAAGTACATTTTGATACCAATACTTTGTTTACTCAAGTAAATGTTTAATTGCAGTATTAATACTTTTACTTAAGTAAAACATTTGAGTACTTTTTCCCATCACTGTTTACATTTTACTATTTACCCTGTTGTATTGTTTGTTGACTACTAGGGCTCATGCTTACTCTGCTTACCTTAATCTCACACTTGTAAACCACTCTTGGACATAGTCAAGGCCCTTAAGTCCGTTTTTATGTTAGAATCGTTGACTTTGTGATACAAGTGCCAAATTTGGCAGGAACAATGCCTAGGACCTACTGCAGAAAAGCCCTGGATCACAAATTGTTCTAATTGTCACATTTGCAGGCACTCAGCTGTGTGCACTGAAGGCCAAAGCGGTAGCACTTGCATCTACCACGACGTTCAGTCTTGCGCCGGCATTTTGTCAGTTGTTCACAAATCTGGGCAATTGGTAGAGTGTCATCCACGCTACTTGCCAAATGTCATCTTCCGCTCGTCATCCCCAGCTGGCAGGGCTCTCTGTATGCATTTGACATACAGTTGCCTAGCTTCAGACATGGGCAACTTGTTAAGTGGCATGCTTCACATGATATGCAAGAGATGCCCTTGTAGGTGGAATGGCATCATAGGACCTCTGCTTCCATGCAAACAGGTAAAATCCTGCATCATCAACCCCATCAGCAGTGCTGTTCTTGTCATGCACTGTTACTGGTGGGTATTGACTGAGCTTCTGGAAGACATGAGACACTTCAGGCCACACTTGCCAGGTTTGCCATGCTGTCTTTTTGCCTTTTCCCACGAAGGGCTGACACGATATCACATCCAGTGAAAGTGTGAAAGAAAAGGATGCCGATGGATTTTTCAGGGCCTAGATTCTTCACAACAATACAGTACAGTACAGTGCTGTTCAATAACAATACAATACAGTACAGTACAGTACAGTGCTGTTCAATAACATTACAGTACAGCACTGTACAGTACTGTGCTGTACAATAACAGTACAGCACTGTTTTGTAATGTGTTAGTTTGTCCTGTCGTAAGTTTGTTTTATTTTGTCGTATCGTTTCCTGTCTTGTCTCGTTACCTTGTGATTAGTTTTATTTCTCCACCTGTGTCCTGTTAGTCCCTTAGCTCAGTGGTGCGCATTCTGCGCAACCTTTTTACACCAAGTACACCCTCAGAAAACATTTGGATTATCCAATCATAATCCAGGTCAAAAACCACATAATATGTCTTTCGCCGGCAGCCATTTGGAAAATGTCAGTCATATATATATTTTTTGCGTGGCTAACAGGGGGGGAGGGGGCGGGGGGAGTCAAAACGATATTCTGATGCCAAAATAATTTCAATCCAGGTAAAAAAAACAAACATAAAATGTCTTTAGCTGGCAGCCATTTTGGAAAATGGCAGCCATATTGTTTTTTATTGCGTGGCTAACGGGGGGAGGGGGTGGGGGGGAGTCAAAACTAAATTCTGATGCCAAAATAATCTAAATTGAATTATCCAATCACAATCCAGGTCAAAAACCACATAAAATGTCTTTCACCAGCAGCCATTTTGAAAAATGGCAGCTAACAGGCTTTTGTGAAAAAGTAGGTCCAGAAGAAACTTTGTGGAAAATTTGGCGCTTGTATCACAAAGTGAACGATTGTGTCACTATAAGCGCTCTGGCTAATAAGACAGTCTGCTAAATGCTTAAATTGCAATTGTAATTGGGATGCTTCCTTCATGTAGCTATATTTGGAAACTGTTTACCTTTTAATTCCCCTTAGCCGTGACATAATCATGATACGCAATGGCCTGTCATGAGCTAATCCTTAGATTATTTATGATTTATGTTTCGACACCCAGAAACACTATAGCCCACTTCCCCCACATAGTCTAAAATAAACACTGAGTGTGCTTGCCGGTACATTAGCAAATCGTTGCTATTGGGTGGAAACCTTATATGTCGAAAGCTGTTACTTGTCAGGATTGAAACTCAGAACTAGCAAAAATTGCTGATCTGCAAGCTCAAAACATGTCATGAGGCGAATAGGCGATGCGTTTTGAGGTTGTAGATCTGCTATTTTTGCTACTTTTGTGGGACACTGCTGACGAAGTAAGGCATTAATGTACGGGAATAAAACATAAAACGTTAAAAGGGGATAAGAGGTTACTGCCTGACAGCAACAAAATGCTGGAATGAGCTTTTTCGTGAGCCCTGTTATGATCAAATACGGTTATGTTAATCCACGTTAAATTACCTGCATGGCCAAATGTTAGATATTGTAAGTTCCTTCATTTTGCTTAAAGGCAAATGTATAAATTACATGACATATATTTAGTTTGAGAGCTGTACTTTATAAGACAAGACCTGATTCCCATTGTGAAATTCAGGAGTCATAGCAGAAACGTGAAGTACAAGATATATACAGGTACAGTAAGAGTATGAATAAGATCAAATAAATACATGAACAAAATGATATCAATAAATATAAATGTACATGAATTTACATCTATTGCCTATGAATGGATGTACAGTCTATCAAAGAAGTGAATGAGTGTTAATATTAGATGAAGGACAGAGAGAGGAAAGACAATTATGATGATCTGGTCAACTGCCCAAGGACATATTAAAAGTGCCTGTCACACATAAACAAAAAATATTATCACGGCAGTTATCATACAAAAGGTGATATCACTAGTGTTTGCTACATAAAAAGTGTGTTGATGTATTAAATGAAATGATGGCACATTTCCCATTATAACATTTTGTCCTTTTGTCATGAAGGGTAGTGTACTGTATGTCATTTCTCATTTGGCTCAAGGTTAGGGTAAGGTATTTGTGAAATGGTTATAGGGTAAGCTATATTTCAGTTCAGATAAAGGTTAGCGTAAAGATTAATAACACAACATCGCAGATGAATTAAGCTACATTGGACCCTTTTCATTACTAGATTTGCCGTGAGATCAGGCTTCCACAAAAGGCTTCAAACGCACACATTGCAGAGTTGCAGTGGATAAACGCTGACATTTTTTAATCTCTAGGTCGAGGTCTATCTTGGCAGCTCAGCCACACATTTCGCATGACACAGACCTAATTGTGACATTCTGGATTAGTGCCATCACCTGACCTGTGGCACATGACATCCCTGTCTGTCTCTACTGTACTGTTGAAGCAGAGAAGCCTCTTTAAGCTCATGGCCCGCTGCGCTGCTGCATTTTGCATTGTTTGGTTTTTCCCTGCCAAGTCAAATTCCTTCCCAACGCCTCGCTTCGCTGAGGACACGCAAGGTGGCGTGATGATATGCAGTCTACACGCGCGCGCACACAATCCGCACACACCACACACCACACACACACACACACACACACACACACACACACACACACACAGACACACACACACACTCACTCACACACACACACACACACACACACACACACACACACACACACACACACACACACACACACACACACAGAACAAACACACACAACTGAGCTCAACTCAAGCATGAATGCATATGCACACACCCACACCCACTTGCATCACACACATGCATCCATCCACATGCACACACGCACACATTCGGAACCACTGCTTGTGTACATTTTTCCAGAAATGCACACATAATTGATTTTTAAGGAATGATTAATTCATTCAAAATCATATTTCCAAAACATCAGTATTGCAATATCAATCAACCCAAATGAATAATACAGTACAATACCAATACAAGTCACGAATACCAAATAACAAATTCATTCAAATTCCAATCCAGCGATAGTCGCAGCTAAGAAAGTCTGTATTGTAACCAACACGCAAATCCTTAGCATTTATTTAAAGGGGCTATAGAGCATTGGTTCTCAAAGTGGGGTCCGGGGACCCCCAGGGGTCCTTGGGGTGGTTTCATGGGGTCCCCAGCAAAAGTAGTTAATACAGCATCACAATCATTTGAACCACTTTATCCAATTATATGTTGGCTATTCAAAAATAGCAGATCTACAAGGTCACACAGCGCGATGATTTCCAAATCATGTAGACCACCTGTCCATTTGCAAACTGTTTGAGAGCTTCTAGTGACTTATAATCTTTATATTCATCAGAATTATAAAGACTCACAGCACATACTAGATACGTAAAATGAGTTTTGATCTTTAGATGAGGCAGAAGATTGCGATCGCTGCTCAACTCCTCCACACACCATTAATGAGACCTATTTCATTTTTTTCTAAATAGTGTTTAGCTATGGCTCGCCTCAGCAATTTTCCTCTTTTGAGCCTTGGAGAACTACAAAACAGTGATTACACAACAACTAGACGCTATAAACCTCCCAATGACAATGCCTGACACTCAATCTGTCACATGGTATTGTGGGGTAGTTGCCCTTGCCCTATTGTAACATTGCACCTGCCTCCAAGTGTCTCTTAATGGGAATAAAAAAAAACAGAAAGTACTTTGCCCAATTAAAGCGGAAGCAACATGGATAAGTGGTGGCTGTCAGCTTATAGAACAAATAAAACTATTCATTTGGTTACAATTACCTGCTGAAATTATTAATACTATTATTTCCCCCACAGTCATAATGATTGAAATGGAACCAAATCAAACCATACGGGTATATTTAGTTCCATTTATACATTCTTCTGGATTTAAAGGTATAGGGTATTGTAAGTGATGTTATTTGGTTTTAACCTTTCTTTGTTAAAAGGTTAAAGCTCTTTATTCTGATAGCAACCGTTGCTATAGAGTGTTTGGTCAGTAACGGATCTCACCTTCTCTCCAGCTCTTTATTAAACAGAAAACACATTTTCAGGTAGGTGAAAACAATTCAGCCGATCAGGAGAGAGTACCCAATTATCAGCTTCATTTTTATCCCAGTTCCAATTGTGTCTGCTCATTTCTTTGTGTCATCACTTCCAATTTCACCTGTTTAATCTTTATTCTCAATCATGATTGAATAAAATTGGTATCCTGAGCTGAAAATGTATTTTCTGTTTAATAAAGAGCTGGAGAGACATGGAGACTTACTGAACAAACACTCTATCGCAATGAGCACTATCAGAATATAGAGCTATTTAACACTTTTTTTTAACCCTAAATTTAATCTTTATTCTCGATCATGATTGAATAAAATTGGTATCCTGAGCTGAAAATGCATTTTCTGTTTAATAAAGAGCTGGAGAGACATGGAGACTTACTGAACAAACACTCTATCGCAATGAGCACTATCAGAATATAGAGCTATTTAACACTTTTTTCACCCTACCTTTAAATTAACACCAAGTGTCCCCTGAAGACAAGTCTATTAGACCTCGGTTACTGTGTCTCTGTGCTAGAGAGTTCACCCACAGAGACAGAAAGAACTACTCCACCGGGTGCAGCTCAATCTCGTCAGTGGGTGACATTTAGAAAAACCCAGAGACAGAACTTCCTGTGGCGTAGAGTCCCAGCCACTGAAAGGAATCTCAGCACGCAGTCATATCATTATTCATGATGCAGTCATGGGACTCACCGGCTTCAATATGTGGCAGCCTGTTGCATCAGCTTTTCCTACCTGATGTCCCTCTGGGTTTAATACAGACGTTATTCATGTTCATTATTTTCCCCCTGTTCATATTAGTATACTCTCTCATGCTGTTCATCACTCTGTGTATATGGCTCACACATTGATGTGGTTTTTAGAGGAGGAGGGGGGGAATAGGCCAGCGTAGTCTGACAATCTGACAGACATCTAAACATAGTCTAATGCAGCAGCCACTATTCACTTAAAATGATGTCACCTAACATCTAGTAAATGGTGCCTTTATATAGCGCTTTTATCCAAAGCGCTTTACAGAGATTGTGCATTACATTCACCCATTCACACACACATTCATACACCGATGGCGGAGGAAACCATGCAAGGCACCAACCTGCTCATCGGGAGCAGGGGTGCATTTCTCCTTTCCGACATGTCGCCTTTCCGACGTTGACGAACACTATACCTAACCCTAACCCTAACCCTAACCGCACGCGGAAGCCACTAGTCGGAGTGGTGAGATGTCGGAATGGAGAGTGAACACCCGGGAGCAATTATGGGGTTCAGTGTCTTGCTCAAGGACATTTCGACAGTAACTCATCTGGGGGAGCCGGGGATCGAACTGGAAACCTCACAGCTTCCTTCCGGCCACTCTACCCCTGAGCCACTGTCGCCCCTAGTGATATCTAGCATAATCCTACGCATTACTAACATAAATATGTAGATGCAATTACGGTAATAACTGTTAACCACAGGTGACATAAATTACAAGCATTCAAAACGCCTTAGGCGTTGTGAGCTTGTAGATCGGCTATATCCAGAGGGAAAAAAAAAAATAGCAAATTAAGTACAGAGTGGGTCAAGCCCGTAGGCTATTCAATAGCCTACGGGAGACAACGCATATAGACAAATATACCTATTTTATGCTTCAGGTTGCCGTTTAGAATATATATTTTAAAGTGTTGATATGGCTAGAAGTGAATGATTTACAATTGTGTCTCTCTCTGCCACTGTTGACCACATCAGAGATTTGTTTTCCAGACAAGGATAAGGATAATTCCTTTTAACAGGTCGTTCATGAAAGTCCTTGCGGTCTTGTTTCCAATGAGAACCTGTAAGCAATTAGGGGTTAAGAGTCTTGCTCAGGGACAAATTTCATTTCATCGACGCATATGCTGGCCTGGTCTGGAATCGAACCTGGGGCAACCAGGGCCTCTGGCTCCCTAGGCGGGCTCACTAACCACTCAGCTATGGCCGCCCCTTTCTTCCACATTCTTCTGACTATATGACACCTCATAGTTTGTTCAATTGGACTTCAATTGGCGCCGTTATCTCTGTGGTCGTATTGGTACGTGTCTCAGCGCTGTGTATGCAAATAGGCCGGGGCCTGTGGAGTTGCATCATGATCCAAATAATCCAGGGAGGAAAAAAAGGATTTAGATTGTACATTTACAGGAAAAAAAACACAATAAGTTAAGATACGGAGATAAGAGGTTTCAGGTGCTAGCTATGATTTCCTCTTGCAGGTTTCTAAGCAAAATGTTAGTCAGGTAAATGGGGTACGGTACGGGCGGTACTTGTATTCATTCTGGGAAAAGGGAACTGAAGCCAAAAGTAAAGTTGAGAAGCGCTGAGGTAGTGGGCTGGAATGTTTTTTTTTGTGGTCATATTGCAGCAGACGTGGAAGGCTGGCGCCAGGTGCATCATAAGAGCCGAACGGGCTGTCTGTGGTTGTGCTGATAGACACATACTGTAGAGAGGATAAGGGGAGACAGGTCCTGGGAGACACTTTTGGTGAGACGTGCGTGACAGCACACTGGCTCAGGGTGACAAAGTGACAGTATGAAAATCTCTCTTCCCAAACGTTTGTCACATACTGTCCTCAAACAGACCCCTATCATACTGCATAAGAACCAGACAAGACAAGATCCTGAGTTTAGGCATTTTATGCTTTGGGGGTTTTCAGATGGATGCGGTAAACAGAGAGAGGAAAGGTGGGAGATATAGAGGGATGACATCAGGGCAATATGTCGCTTTCGTAATATGAGAACTAGATATTGTTTGGTCATAATATTGTGATGTGGCATAAGTGTTGTCTTTTCCTGGTTTCAATCACGTGTGCCTTGTTTAATACTTTTAACCCATTAAGACCTGAAGCCGATTCTACATGTCTCCTAAATCCCAACAGTATTCTGAAAAACGTTGTTTCTATATCAGTGGTGCTCAATCTTTTTCATGTCAAGGACCCCCAAAATTATATGTATTTGGCCGCGGACCCCATCTCAAAATATATTGTTCCAGGGACCCCCAGAAGCAAAGATTTGAGTTAAAAATCACACCCTGTGTGAAGGAAGCGGTGCCTTTGGGGCGGGGCTTAACTCATTTCAGTTCGTCCCTATTGGTGGTCTGAGTCCACTTACCAAATTTGTACTTGGTAGCATGCTGCAAACTGGAATAATGGCTGTTTAAAGCCCAGCCAATGGGCAGACAGAGGGGGCGGGGCTTAAGTAATTACAGTTCGTCCCTATTGGTGGTTTTAGTCCAGGTACAAAATGTGTACTCCGTAGCATGCTGCGAACTTGAGTTATGGCTGTTTAAAGGCCAGCCAGTGGGAAGACAGAGGGGGCGGGGCTTCAGCAATTCATGCTTGTCCCTATTGGTGGTCTAAGTCCACATACCAAATTTGGACTTGGTGGCATGCTGCAAACTGGAGTTATAGCTGTTTAAAATCCCGTGCTCATCCCGTGCTCATACGGGCGGACGGACATAACATACGCTGGGGGTCCCTGGAACCCTGGGGCGGGGCTTCAGCAATTCATGCTCGTCCCTATTGGTGGTCTAAGTCCACATACCAAATGTGGACTTGGTGGCATGCTGCAAACTGGAGTTATAGCTGTTTAAAATCCCGTGCTCATCCCGTGCTCAAACGGGCGGAGGGACATAACATGCGCTGGGGGTCCCTGGACCCCTCTTTGATAACCAGAGGCACGTGTGGTCAATGAGAGGAGAGATGGCATAGGCAATCTCCAAGTGCGCGTGTGTGTGTGTGTGCGTGTGTTTGTATGTGTTGCTTCTTTGCCGTGCTCATCCCGGGCTCATACGGACGGACAGACAGACAGACACACAGACACGGAGTCACGGCCAAATGTAGAGCGGTTGCGGTTGGCACCGCTAAAAATGTTCGCTTTAAAAATATATATATTCAAAGATTTGCACTCGGTGCCGCGCTATGAGCTTGAGCTATGAGCTATGAGCTTCTCTTCACAATACGATATTATAGTCACATATATATTATAGTGATTGAAACATTTGGTCGAAAGTCCCATGATATTTGATTGTGTCCATATTGCCCATTCCTAGATGACATGCAGTAAAGTTGGAACTGCTGCTGGAAGGACTTAGAGCCTTATTTATATGGTTTGTGCTGCTCTAAATCTATGATCCACTGGGGTACCCCGTCAATAATGACTTATAAAGAGTTGTGCCTGTCTGGGATGAGTTTCCGTGACTTTGTCAAGGGCACTTGCTCAACCAGCACCTGGTGTAATGGGATTGTGGGAGTTTCTCAATATGAATTTACATTTGACATTTCTTTCTTTCTTGCTTTCTTTCGAGCGTTATTTCAAATAAGTAAGCAGTTGGAGTTCAGTGTCCTTAAGGGACATTTCTTGTCTAAAACAGTGGTTCTAACGTTTAAATATCAACGACCCCCAGTTTAGTTTGCATTTAGCCACAGACCCCCATAACAGAGTGTAAAATGGAACCAACATGTACCCATTTGGTTACAATGTGTACACAATCAGAGTTACAGACCTTTAAGTGTCAATTTAGTTCTTAAATATCAATCATTTAGCTGGGGACCCCCAGAACCCCCCGGACCACACTTTGAGAACCACTGGACTAAAAGACACTGGGCTATGGTGAATTGGTCTTTTGAATAACCAGTGCCGTTAAGATGTCGAGCCATTTTGTACAGCCCTATGATTTCCACCATACTGAATACACATACACCTAACCCTAACCCTAACCCATACAACAGTGGTTATCAATTTTTTTTCATGTCAAGGACCCCCAAATTGACACTTATTAGCCTGCGGACCCCCATTTGAAAAGATATGCCAGGGACCCCCGTAAGAGAAGATTTTTATGGCTCTAGCAGTGATTCTCATCCATTTTAATTTCAAGGACCCACAGTTTGACATGCATTAGGCTACCGACACCCATTTCTATCTCTGGGACCCCAATTTATATTGTAAAATCAATGTTAATGTAACCCTGAGATTGTACAAATGGAACCAAATGGACCCGTTAGGGTCCATTTGGTTCCATTTGTACAATCTCAGAGTTACAGACCCATCAGGGTCCATTTGGTTCCTAATATCCGTCATTTAGCTGGGTACCCCCTGGAACTCCCTCAAGGACCCCTGGGGGGGGTCCCCGGACCCCACTTTGAGAACCAATGGCCTACAAGATGGATTTCAAAATAACAGAGAAGTGCACAGAATATGGAGATAACATTTGTCAACATAGGCCTGGTAATAATTTAGATCTCAGGATCTTAGGCTCTCTCCTTTTGAACTTACAGTATGTGGGTTCCTTATGTGTGACACTAAAATGTGTCACAAGCAACATGCTCCAAACCGCAGGATCTATATCAGTGATTCTCAAACCTGTTTAATTTCAAGGATGCCCAGTTTGATATGTATTAGTCAATGGTATTGTCTTGACATGATTAATATGTCTGGGACCCCAATCCACACTGTAAAATGCTCAGTGTTATTTTAACTGGGAGAGCGTACAAATGGAACCAAATAGATCAGTAACAGGGTCCATTTTAGAGGAAAAAAGGAGTGAACTTGGCATAGAGTCGTGGAGGACACCTGTCAACTAAGTATATAGCGTTTAATTGGTTAATTTATAGCTATCTTGCTGCTCAACCCTTTCAACAAGGGTCCTTAAACCAAAATTCTGCATTTTCACCTGGAAGAAGTACCCACACTATTTTCAGTTGAAAATGTATTATTATCTTTAGGGGTGCAACAGTTAGTAAGACAATTTACTCGATTATTATATATAAATTATATTGCAAATAGCCATTCCAAAAGCTCACAATGCATTGTGATTTGACGGGGTGTGTGCTTGTAGATCTGCTATGTTCACTATTTGTGTCAAGACACCATCACACAACAAGTGATAAAATAGCACTTAAGTGGTTCATCGATTCGTTGACATATACATTTTTTTAAATGTACATTAGAAAACGTGCTTCTCAATAAATCTAAAACGTAATTGATAGAATAATCGCTGAGAAAATAATCTATAGTTGCCCTAATTGTCATGTGCATGTGCTTCAAAGGCGCCTGGATGGCGATATCACATCACGTGACAGATATCGTCCAAAACTGTTATTTAAATTCAAAAAAGTATCAGATCTACAAGCTCGAAACGCGGCGCCGAGCTTGCAGATCTGCTACTTTTGATACTTTTGTGTGATGCTGTAGTATGATAAAGTAGGGCATTAATTTACAAAAAAAAACACAAAAACCTCCAAACATGGAGATAAGAGTTTTTTTGCCCAACAGCAACAATATATGAATGCAGTCCATTTACATCACTGACGAATCCTTGGTGTGTTCAATCCCACAGCAGGAAACACACTGTGATGCAGGGCCGTGTGACGGCCACGAAGCCATGCACACGCTGGCGCTGTGTCAGCAGTAGCACTGACACAGCACGGGGCTCTGCTTTAGAATTCAATGAGATTTAATTATTCACAAGTGTGCTCCATCGATCTAAAGGGGAGCCAGAGAGAAGACCTATGGAAGAGGTGGATGCGGGTGGGTGCGCGCACGTGCATGCGCACGGGGTTGGATTTGGTGTGGGGGGATGGGTATAGGGCAGCCATGGCCTCTGCTTTTCCCCTCCTCTTATATCTGGTCATTCATTTTGAATTCCGGCCGGTGGGGGATGTGTTTTCTACGATTCTACACGTCTCCTAAATCCCAACAGTTTTCTGAAAAACGTATGTTTCTATATCAGTGGTGCTCAATCTTTCTCATGTCAAGGACCCCCAAAATTATATGTTTTTGGCCACGGACCCCCATCAAAATATTTTGTTCCAGGGACCCCCAGAAGCAAAGATTTGCGTTAAAAATGTTCGCTTTAAAAATATATATATTCAAAGATTTGCACACATTTTCACGATTTTTCAAAAATAGCAGATGTACAAGCTCGTAGTGCGGCACTCGGTGCCACGCTATGAGCTTGTATATCTGCTATTTTTGAATAGCCAAAAGTGTAAAATAATGCTTTTTAGCTCAAATCTAAAAATGACACAGTTCCAGGTCTTAATGGGTTAAATACATGTATTTCCTTTTGGGGAAATGTAGACTGTCTGATATGTTTGATATTAATGTTTGCTACTATCACAATTTAAAAACGTCACTAAAAGAATGATGTTAATCGCATGTACGCTGTTAAAACTAAATGCTTTTGTTAAAAGGTAAAAGTTCTATATTCTGATAGTGATCATTGGTATAGAGTGTTCTCTCTATCTCGCCAGGTCTTATATAAGCAGAACATAAATGTTCAGTTGGGTTGCCAATTTCAACCAATCAGGAGAGAGTACACATTTTTGGAGCTGCAATTTTATGGTGTTCCAATTCCAATTCTGCCTGCTCAATTCTTTGTCTCATCACTCACAATTTAACGTGTTTATCCTGTATCCTCTATGAGTTCTCCTGGAAATGCATTTTCTGTTTACTAAAGAGCTGGAGAGAAGGGGAGACTCCGTTACTGAACAAACACTTGGCACGTATACAAATGCTGAGCAGGGCAAGTTGACCTCAATTTTGGATCAAGAAAGCAAGAGGAAAGGTTCTAAGTGACCATGAGGGCTTGTTATTGCAGCATACGGCAGGAGCTTCACATTTGAGAGTTCAAAAGGAAAAATAAAATGAAAATAAAAACTCAAACTAAAACAATCTCATAAGACTATGTCCTATGAAACAAGATTATTATCTATATCTATCTATCTATATGTATATGTATATGTACTGTATATGTGTATGTATATATATATATATATATATATATATATATATATATATATATATATATATATAATTGATTAGCTTGATTAACTGTTGCACCCATACAGTGGTACAAAGACCAAAGGAACTGTTCTACTTTAATGTGTAAAAAGTGATGTGGTCAGGTGAGTCATCCTTCACTATAGTCGCCATAGAGAGAACGGCACGGGGCTGAATGCTAGACCCCTGCAGTGAGACGGTCCGGTGGCTCTGTTATGCTGTGGAGGGCATTTTCCTGACACGGTTTGGGTCCACTTGTCCCCTTAAAAGGAAGGGTCACTGCAAATCGATACAAAGCCATTCTGAGCGATCGCCTTCATCCTATGATGAAATACTATACTCCCTGATGGGAGTGGCCTCTTCCAGCATGTCAATACCCCCAACCACTGAAAGGTTTGACGAGTGGGGAAATGATGTGGATGATACGGCCTTCACAGTCGCCACATTTCAACCCGATTAAACACCTATGGGAGATGCTGTAATAGGCTCTATGCACAGCAGCCATATTATCACTTAGGAGTTACCAATGATACTAATGAAGGCTCTGTTCCATTTAGTGTAGCACAGTGGTTTCCACGACCCCCATAACTCTGAGAGTGTACAAATGGAACCAAATGGTGAAGGCTCTGTTCCATTTAGTGTAGCACAGTGGTTTCCACGACCCCCATAACTCTGAGAGTGTACAAATGGAACCAAATGGACCCTTACGGGTCCATTTGGTTCCATTTGTACACTCTCAGAATTACACACCTGTAAGGGGCCATTTGGAAGCCCATGAGGGTCCCTGGACCCCAACTGTAGACCCACTGGTGTAACAGAGTGTTTCCAGTGAGCCAACATGCACAATATCAGCACCCTGACTCAGAATGGTTTGACCAGAATGGAACAGAGCCTTCATTAGTATCATTGGTAACACCTGTGAATGTCTTCACAATATGGCTGCTGTGAATAGAGCCTATAACCTGTTAGATAGGGACTCTCCACTACCATCGTCAACACACCAAATTAATGAATATCTTATAAGCGAATGGTTGTCCATGCCTCCAGTAGAATTCCAGAACGTGCATGTGCACGCAGACACACACACACACACGCACACACACGCACACACACACACACACACACACACACACACACACACACACACACACACACACACACACACACACACACACACACACACACACACACTGGAATACAAGCGCATGAAGGCAAGCGTGGCCACTTGACAACACACTAGCATCTTACACAGATGGACACAGGCAAATATGTCCAATAAATTGAGGCATGAATCCTCCCCTACCTCCCGTATTTGCATAATAGACTATGCTAACTAACAATAACAATCAAATAAATTGAATGCCATAGCGTGGGTGGGGAAACAACACCACATTATGTTTCAGCATAAAGTGAAGTAATACAATTATGACAAGTCTAAGAAACACTTTGTTGCGGTATATCAGTGGCTCAGTGGGGATTGCACACTGTTGCAATGCACCGGCAGATGTGTGCATATCAAATCTAAAACTATATTTCATATAGTGACCAAGATGGCATTCTACATGAGATGTTGAATGCCACCCTGTCACTATATCCTTCTCCGTGCAAGAAGAGTAAAATGCCTTGAACATGATCAGTATTACTCAGTATTACATATTACAAAGATCATTTATCTCTGTAGAATACACTCTGTGTGTGTGTCTGTGTGTGTCTCTGTGTCTCTCGCGCGCGCAAGAGAGAAAGAGAGCGAGAGAGATGTGGGGGCAGGGAGTCTTAAATGCTGTATTATATTTGTGTGGATGGAAGGGATTTTTTTAACACTCCATATTAGGCTATATGTATGTGGGATGGATTACTGCAAGTGAGAGAGAGAGAGAGAGAGAGAGAGAGAGAGAGAGAGAGAGAGAGAGAGAGAGAGAGAGAGAGAGAGAGAGAGAGAGAGAGAGAGAGAGAGAGAGAGAGAGAGAGAGAGAGAGAGAGAGAGAGAGAGAGAGAGAGAGAGAGAGAGAGAGAGAGAGAGAGAGAAAAAAGCTGGATATGCCCCGTGGTTACAAATGTGCTTGTATGGCCCCTCTGTTCTATCGCCACTAGGGGTCACTGTAGCTCTTCTCCAGTTCTCCACTCATTCTCCAACCCCTCCGATGCACACGCACACACACACACATCCCTCTGTTGACTTCCACTCACCAGCTCTGTGCTGCTGCCGCAGGATGGCTGCGTTCCCTGGCCGTGGCGAGGCAGAGGACTTGGCCACCGACGCGGCGGTCGATGTGCTGCTGGACGGGACGAGCCCGGGCCCGGCCTGCTGAGGCACCCGGGGCTTCCCCTGACGTCCTCCTCCTTGACCTCCTCCGTCTCCTCCTCCTCCCGCCCCCACGTTCCCCTGGCCCTGCCACTGCCCCTGGCCCGGCTCGGACGTGGCCCGGCCCCCGCCGCCGCCCGGCGCCGTGTTGCTGTTCCTCAGGGGCGAGCGGTTCTGGATGTGCGACACGGCCTCCTCCGCCAGCATGCCGTCGCGCGCCGCGACGCGGAGCGTGGCCTGCACGGTAAATTCCTGAGTCTCGTCGGCCCACAGGTCAGACACGCGACACTCGTACAAGCCCTCGTCCTCTCGCTTCACCTTGGACAGGCTGAGGCGGTGGGAGATGGCGTTGCCCTGCACGCGCACGGTCTGCAGTGGAGTGGGGTGGGGGGTGGGTGTGGGGGGAGCGGGAGAAATAGAGCGAGAAGGGGAATGTGGCAGAGGGAAACAGACAGATAATTGACTGGGCAAATAATTAGGCAATGCTTACACAATACATTTTTTCGCATCCGAGTCACTCGCTTGCTTTCATGGCGTCCTTACTCAGGGGCAGTGGCTTTCTCTTTCATTGCATAAGAGGGAGACAAATGAACAAGTTGTGACCTCATACTGGCTGCTTACCAGAGCCACTGGCTTGGCTCTAAAGAATCTCAATTAAGTTTTTGGCAAGAAACTGCACCAGAACAGTAAAGCACCTTGTCAAAACACTGAACACAATGCTGCCAAAGTTTGAAAACAGCCAAATCAAAGGCACTCAGAACCCAAGTAGAAAATGTGATTGTAGAAAAAAGGACAGTCAGGGAAATGCCCAGCTGTCCACTGTGTCCACTGTATGAGACAGTGGTGCTAAGCTGGATTTATGGCGTCTAACAGGGTCATATCCTCCTGAGTATGAAGACAATGGGATTCAATTTGAATAGTGCAGACTGCACAAGGGCTATCAGCTGGAGTGATGCTATCAATCTGCATCAGTTGGTTGCATATTATGTCCTATTCAGCACACCTCAATAGTTTTCATGCTGCAAAATTGCAATACGTTTTCTGTCAAATCTGGCTACATTGAACTCTTTGAACTCTGAAAGTGTAAAACCTGTTCGTTTTAACATTTGCAGACTTTTAAAGGACACTTACGCTTATTTTGTTGGCTTCCTTAGTAGAGACCTGGTGAGAGAGCACAATGATTATTTATTAGAAAACATATTCTTTCAATAGATCATTTTCGTACAAGTTTGGAACATTCTATCACACGAGTGGCAAGACTTTGCTTACTGCTTGTAGGTGAGAAACATTACTCTGCCCCATGTCTCAACAAGCACCACCTGTGCCAACTAGCACAATGGACAGTGTCCCTGTGTGTCTACTACTAGCACCATGGTGGTTTTCAACCTTTTTCATGTCAAGGCCCATTATTTATTCAGAATTGATGTAATTGTTGGATAAGATTTTGTCCACAATTCCATGCTGTATTGATGTTGGTACCAATAGGAGAGATAACAGGCAAACGTTGATCAAAATCACAATCCTTCTACATTCTCTAATTGTGTAGACTTCTTGTAAATGAAATAATCCAGGTGTTTAACAATAATTTAACTATTGAGAGTGCAAAATGGTTTCATTTTACACTCTCAAGAGTTAAAGATCTAGGGGTCCATTTGGTTTCCAACTCTCCATCATTTAGCTGGGGACCACCTGGAACCCCCTCGAGGACCACTGGTTGAGAACCACTGCACTAGCACCATGGACAGCGTCCCTGTGTGTCTACTGCTAGTGCTTAACCGGCCTTTTGGCTGCCATGTTAAGTGGTCAGACGGGCTGGGCCGCAAATCCACACAAAGGTTGAGAACTCTCTTTTCTAAACCATTGATTTACCTTTCTCCTGTCTGTCCTCAACCTGTTCTCCTCTCCATGTGCCCTAACAATACCAGCATGAATGCCATAGATGGCATTGTTGTCTTTGATTGCTCAGGTGGTTGAGATGCAGGGAGCCAAAAAAAAAAAAAGGAGATTTGAGATGCTAGAGAAATCCAACTGAGGGCTTGCACCTTAACAAATTGTGGCCATTTTAGGAGCCGTGGAACTGATTGGAGCTGTGATACCCCTGGATAATAACAATTATAATCATAATCACCATCATGATCATAATAATAATAAGACAATTGTCCTGTCCTAACATGAATGACATCCACATAATACACATGATGTTGTTTACCATGTTTTGTCATATTCACTCATCAAGTCCTGATAATAAAGACCAATCAAGCAAATGATGCACTAAAGAGGTCGACTGCATGCAGTCACGCATGGGTGAGGAGAGTCAAGTCCTCCACCACTGGTAGGCTAATGCCTTGCTGGGCTCAATCACGTTTAATTGCAATCGCTTTTTGGGTGGTTGGAGAGAGTGGGGTGCGCGGGCGCGTGTGTGTGTGCGTGTGCGTGTGCGTGTGCGTGTGTGTGTGCGTGTGTGTGTGTGTGTGTGTGTGTGCACATGCTCGTGCGTGCGCCGCGCACACACTTGCTAAATTCCTTTTGTCAATTTAACTCTGGAAATGTAAAGAAGAAAAAAAAAACGTGGAACTCTGAGAATGTAAAAAAATAAATCCAGGTGGATCCACTGGAAGCTAACGGGTCAGACTGATTTTAAATCAACACTGAGGATTTTACTGTGCGCGCGCGCCCCCACGCACGTACGTACGCACGCACGCGCGCACACACGCACTTATTTTCTTAATTATTTTTTTCTTCTCTTTTTATTTTTTTTCTTGCCGTGGCTGTGGGTCATTATAGCTTCATTTCGATGAATTGAATACACACATCCCCAATGGAAACAAGCCATAGTTCTTTCTTGGTCCTTTAAGCATCCTTTTGTATTGAACTGTACTTTCTGTGCTTTTTTTTTGGTGCAAACTGTTAACAAAGTAATCAATCAATCAATCAATCAATCAATCAATCAATCAATACCTTGGCTCTGTTGGCCGGCGCACTGATCTGCAGTTCTTGCTGCAGGTCCCTGTTGGTCGTGTGCGTCTCCTTCAGGTACCACCACTGGATCTCCAGCGACATGGGCGCCGCTCCCTCCGCCTTGAAGGCGCACGGCATCTCCACGTCCTCGCCCTCTCCCACGCTCACATCCTTCGGCACTTCGGTGAACGAAGCTGCTTCAGGGGTTTGACAGCAATGGGAAGGAAGGATGCAACACAATAGAAAATATGTTTCTGAACGAGTATTAGAATAGCGCATGTTAACAAGGAATCTGACTTGGGCTACTTTGCATATTTGGCCAACTAAAGGCATGTTAAACCATTACTTAATCCTTATGGCTTATAATCTGTCACTCTCTTTGTAATTGGTTTAGTGTATGTTTGGTCAACTGAAGCAAGCGCTGCGTCTTCCAATGTTTGCGGACTTTCTCTTCTCTTGTTTATGTCATCTAAATATAATTTGGATATAATCCACCCTTGTGCCCAGTTGGAACATTTATACGGAGGCAAAGACAGCGTTGACTTTGACATCAGCAAGAGATAGGGATAGGCTATAGCAAAATGTAACCCTAATTCCTTATGCGGGCAATTGACGTTCGTTGCCTATATATCATGCCAAACGTTCTCCTGGCCAAAGCTTCTAGACCTTTCTTGCCTTTTGTTATTTACTTTTACCTAAAAAAATATCTATTTCTATCTATTTAATTCTGAAGTTCACTTACCATCTACACAAAATATTAAGGGCGCATTGAGAATCAAATAGTAAAAGACGCCGTAGAGTCCCCGTTTTTCCATCTCACACAAAGGTTGTTACGATTCAAAGGGGACTTAAGATGGTCATTTGACTTTATCTATATTCTACAGCAGCCACATTTCCACGGAGTCCTCCACGGCCGTGAAAGAGTGGGATTGTATTTCTTCTTTTCTTTTTTTAATCAATGTCGAGTTTCCACAAGCAGAGGCTGTTTTTCTTCTTTTTTCTTTCGCCACAAATCCAAATATGAGGCTAGAAAATCCCAATCCACGATCAGTCTTTTTTAACGAGCCAGGCAACACGTACAATCCAAAAGGTGCGGTAGAACAAAAGCCCCCAAAAATACCCCTTTCGCACGGCAGGCAGAAATATGAAGAAGAAAAGAAAAAAAGTGAACAATTCAGCTGCAGGTCGACCCGTGTGATGCCTGTTTCATTCCTCCTGGCAACTCATTTTTTTAAATTATTTCCCGTCAACCGTCGTCGTCGTCAAGTGGAAAACAAACTTCTCGGCCAACGGGAGAGACCTGATCATCATTGCCCTGTTTCTCTCCCCGAGTAGGAAAGCTCTCCCAGGCGCCTCTCAGCAGCAACACCCATCACACAACTATTCCCGTGTGCGAGGAATGGAGCCACAAACAGCCCGATCGGTGCAGTCCTACAGACAGTCCTATAGTCCACCACCAACAACTGGGAAAGGAGGATCAGTCTGTCTGCCTGTCTGTCTTGCACATACAGTCACCCGCTCCCTTCGTGACCGACTCGGATCCTGGCGCTGCCTATAGTGCGTCGAGAGCGCACCGCGCAATCCGACAGCAATGGATGGAACAACCCTCTGGACGCACAGTCTCTCTCTCTCTCTCTCTCTCTCTCTCTCTCTCTCTCTCTCTCTCTCTCTCTCTCTCTCTCTCTCTCTCTCTGTCTCTCTGTCTCTCGTGCACTCTCTTTCTGTCGCTCTCTCTTCTCCTCCTATATTAGCAACGCATAATATTTCTATGCCATATTGGAAACGGAACGAGGCCAGATCTTTTCCATTTCTGAACGATATAGACTATATATAGGAACTTGGAATGACCCTAGAAAACTAATACAACAAAACTCAAAGCAGATCAATGGAGGCTGGTTAGTTGAAGCTTGATGCTTTTATAGCCTAGGCTATAAAATCCAGATTCTCGTGTCTGTGTGTCTGCGCGCTTACGTGCACGTGCCAGAGTCCAGATTGTGCCAGATTCATCTCACCTAATAGCTTAGGCTAGAACCGAACCTCTCCAATATGTGCGACATATTAAGATGAGGTTTCGTTCTGAACTTTCTCTCTGCTCTGCTACACGTAAAACCTCCGACGCCTGCCGAACACACACACACACACACGCACACACGCACACGCACACGCACACACACACATGCGCGCCACCATAGTGTGTGTAGCAGGGTTGCCAGGTCCGCTTATTATAAGTGACTTAGGCTAGGGCTTGTTTTTTCTGTAAAGTCCCTTGTAAATATTGGTGGTTGCAGGTGTTTTGGGCTTTTTTCTAAATGATGTTTAAACCAGTGTTTCTCAAACATTTTCAAGTCAACGACCCCCAAATTACTTAATTTGCCGGCCGACCCCCATCTGAAAATATTTTATGCCAGGGACCCCCCTACAAAATTTGTGTTGTTAAAATGTTTAAAAAATATTTTTTTCAAATTGTCTTCCAAGATTGTTTTGAAAATAGCGTTATGAGCTTGTAGACCTGCTATTTGCAAATGGCCAATGTGATCTCTATCTCTATCTTTATAGGGCATGCATACTCAATGCATTTTTCCCATTGACATTTCCAAAAATATTTATATCAATTCATTTAAGCCTAGAATCAAGCCATCCAGGGTCCTGGTGAATCATGACCATAAAACGTTTGATTCTGTGAAAAAAACGTTTTTGAAAACGGCAAAACAAAGGGTATTTATTAAATATAGTATATCATATAATTAAATATAAAATTTAAAAAAATCACAGAAAAAAATGTTTTATGGTCATGATTCACCGATGGCTTGATTCTAGGCTTAAATGAATTGATATAAATATTTTAGGAAATGTCAATGGGAAAAATGCATTGAGTATTTTGAAGTCGAACCAGAAAATGGCCGCCATTCCACTGCCCTATACAAACGACTAGTAGTTGGACTTCCAGGTTATCTGCAAAGGGGCGGAGTTCGGCTGTTATCGTTTCCTGTTATCACTTCCATCTTATTCTTTGATTCTTTGTCTCTGCTACGAGTCTAAAAGCCTAAAAAACGATCATGCCTGGAGCCTTTTGATAGTGTAGCCTACTTTCAATTGTTCAGTATACATTTGTATTCATTATTTGGCCCATATTTTGCCTCAGTGGTGAACTATTCTATCGTTCTTCTTCATCTACTTTCCTCCACACTGGATGCCTTACGGCACTTTGCTGCCTCCCACAGGTCTGGAGTATAACATAGTTGATATCAAACTGCGCATGCACCGGGTTACGGCTGCCTGCCTTACGACACTTTGCTGCCACCCACAGGTCTGGTTGTGTTGTTATAGGCTCTATGCAAAGCAGCCATATTATCACTTCCTTCACAGGTGTTACCAATGACACTAATGAAGGCTCTGTTCCATTAAGTGTAGCACTGGTTTCCACAACCCCCATAACTCTGAGAGTGTACAAATGGAACCAAATGGACCCGTTACACACCTGTAAGGGGCCATTTGGAAGCCCATGAGGGTCCCTGGACCCCAACTGTAGACCCACTGGTGTAGCAGAGTGTTTCCAGTGGGCCAACATGCACAATATCAACACCCTGACTCTGTTTGACCAGAATGGAACAGAGCCTTCATTAGTGTCATTGGTAACACCTGTGAATGTCTTCACAATATGGCTGCTGTGAATAGAGCCTATTAGCACACATAGCTCAGCTCAAACAGCCTAAACATCAACTTCTCATGGCTGTGAGAGTGAGCGCACATCCCCGGGTAGCACAACGCCCCCCACCAGCAAATGCTTTGCGGGCCCCCTCGAATCATTCGCTGGGGGTCCGACCTGCCTCGCGGCTCCTGTGTGTGTGTGTGTGTGTGTGTGTGTGTGTGTGTGTGTGTGTGTGTGTGTGTGTGTTGTAACTGTCACCATGGGCAGACATCGACTCAGGAACACACGCCTTGCCCACACATAACTAAAAGTCTGCAAATATTTTGAGTGCTCATCTGTTGTGCGTCCTCTGTTGTTGCATCACGTTTGTCATTAAATATGTAGCCATGTGCATGGCCACAATAACTGTAATAATACTATATATAGCCTATAGGCTGAACTAGATGTGAGGGCCGCGTAGCTGCCCGAATCTCTAGTATTTTCAAAAGGGCGAAGGGCTTGCTTGTTTTGGGCTTGATTTCATAGAACTGGTTGCTTATTTCTCTCACAGAACCTGGCAACACTTGTGTGTGGGCTACCATTGCGTGCATAGTGGGATCTGTCAGATCATAGGATGTGCCGTCCTCGCGTCAGTGGTAGGCTATTAAAGGCAGAACATCTACATCTATTCATGAGACAGACAATGTAGCCTTATGGACTAAAAGCTTAATTTATGCTCTTGCACGACTAGGGGCGTCGCTTGCCAAAAAGCAAAAACGTGTCGCTTTTTTGGCAAGCGACGCCCCGCCGTATAGCAGGGAAATAAATGAGGCTTAAATCCACCGCCGTGACTCTTTGACTCAGTGATTCAGCAAAAGGCAGCGGTTGGTATTTTGTCACTTTCTCCCTCTAGCACTATGGACAGCTCCCTAGCACCATGGACAGCTCCCTAGCACCATGGACAGCGGTGGGAAAAGTACTCAAATGTTTTACTTAAGTAAAAGTATCAATAGTGCATTATAGAAATACTCTGTTACAAGTAAAAGTCCGGAATTTAAAAATGTACTTCAGTAAAAGTACTAAAGTATTGGTATCAAAATGTACTTAAAGTACCAAAAGTAAAAGTATAACATGTTTGAAAATAGCAGATCTACAAGCTCACAACACGTCGCGATGCAACGCGTTGAGAGCTTGTAGATCGGCTATTTTCAAATAGCCTATGTATAAAATAGGGCTAAAGTGGTTAATGTATGTATTATAATGTAATAATTGATATCTACAAAGTAACTATAACTCAAGTTTTCAAATAATTGTAGTGGAGTAAAAGTACAATATTTGCCTCTGAGATGTAGTGGAGTAGTAGTAAAAGTATTGGAAATTGGAAATACTCAAGTAAAGTACAAATACCTCAAAATTGTACTTAAGTACAGTACTTAAGTAAATGTACTTAGTTACTTTCCACCTCTGCCTAGCACCATGGACAGCTCCCCTGTTCTCACTGCTACAATTGTTTCAGATCAATGTTGTGAGGCTGCGAGTGACCCTCATCTGCACACAGCACACCCCCTCCTCCCTTTAACCTCTCTCTCTCTCTCTCTCTCTCTGTATCTCTCTCTCTGTCTCTCTGTGTGTGTGTGTCTCTCTCTCCCTCTCTCTCTCTCTTTACTTAATATGTCTACTCCACTACATCTCAGAGGAACATTCTGCATCATGGGTATCTTTACTTTTGGTAATTTTGAGTATATTTTGATGTCAATACTTTTGTACTTTTACTCAAGTAAATGTTGAATTCCGTACTTTTACTCGTAACTGAGTATTTCCACAGTACATTGCAGTATTGATACTTTTACTTAAGTAAAACCTTTGAGTACTTCTGCCATCACTGCGCGCGCACACATGCACCCTCTCTCTCTCTCTCTCTCTCTCTATATCTCTCTCCCACGCACGCACGCGCACACACACACACACACACACACACACACACACACACACACACACACACACACACACACACACACACACACACACACACACACACACACACACACACACACACACACACGCGCGCGCGCGCGCGCACGCACGCACACACAAACAAGCAGTGAATGTGCGCTATACTGTTATCTCGAATCTACAAGTCTCTCTTATGAAATTCTGCAGGAAACTCTCTGCTGGAGTTGCCCATATGCGCATCTGTATGTTTATGCCAGTGTGTTTGCTGATATGAATGTGTGTGTGTGTGTGTGTGTGTGTGTGTGTGTGTGTGTGTGTGTGACTCTGCAGCAAACGGGGCTGAGTGGGCTATAGCTGCCTCGCTGTGCCTTCCTCCCAGCTGCCAGAGTGCCAATAATGCAGCGCTTGTTCACTCAAGTCTCCCCCATTAGCACCTCCTCAGCAGCACTGCATGGGAATGCCACAGACAGACAGACGGACAGACGGACAGCCAGACAGACAGAAAGAGGGACAGCCAGACAGAAAGAGGGACAGCCAGACAGACAGAAAGAGGGACAGACAGACAGACAGACAGACAGACAGACAGACAGACAGACAGAGACAGAAAGAGGGACAGACAGACAGAAAGAGGGACAGACAGACAGACAGAGAGACAGACAGAGGGACAGACAGACAGAGGGACAGACAGACAGACAACAAGACAGAAAGACAGACTGACTGATTGACTGACATATAGACTGACAGAAAGAGAGAGATGCAAGGTTTTAAGAATGACAATTCAATCCCTGTGCAGAGAGAGAGAGAGAGAGAGAGAGAGAGAGAGAGAGAGAGAGAGAGAGAGAGAGAGAGAGAGAGAGAGAGAGAGAGAGAGAGAGAGAGAGAGAGAGAGAGAGAGAGAGAGAGAGAGAGAGAGAGAGAGAGAGAGAGAGAGAGAGAGAGAGAGAGAGAGAGAGAATAAAATGCTAAAGTGTGGGGGGAAATAGAGGAGATCATGAAAAATGGAGATTGGGTATCACAAAGATGAGGGAATGCCAGACCCTCCCATCTGAGAGGAAAAGCCACTCATAAACTCTGTTACAGTGTGACTCAGAGCCACACACACACACACACACACACACACACACACACAGTATTATGGCCTTTGAAAATTACACAAAGTTGCTGTCGAGGCAGAAACCTCTTATATCCATAGTTTAACTTTTTGTGTTTTTTTGTAAATTAACGCCCTACTTGATCGTACCACAGCGTCACACAAAGGCATCAAAAGTAGCAGATCTACAAGCTCGAAACGTTTTGAGCTTGTAGATCTGCTACTTTTGCTACTTTTGAACTGGAAAACTGAAAAGTAACAGTTTTGGACATGAGGTTTCCAACCGACAGAGAAGATAAAGATAAAATCATATTTAGGCCTACATTCAAAGCGCAAAAATGCAAATGCTCCATCTATCCAATCGATGTGCACTTCCCCAGCGCCGTATCGATTGTGCTTATTGTAAAAGGACTTTATGCAGACTGAGAACTGAGGTTCTGCTCTTATTTGACGGAACAGAAACATCAATAAGGCAGTTACCTGAGCAGAATAACTAAAAGGTGTGTGTGTGTGTGTGTGTGTGCATGCATGCGCACGCACACATTACTATATGCTTGTGAGAGCCATGCATGTCCCCATACACAACTATTGTAGAAATGTGAGAAATAGACTTTGTAAGGACCATTTCCCTGGTCCTCACAAGAATAAAATGAACAAAAAAGTGTCATGTTTAAAAATAAAACATTATTTAGATTTATGCTTGGTAGTAACTTAATAGTATTTTAATAGTTGTGCACTGCTGTCGTGCACCCAAAATAGCTGATCTACAAGGTCACGTGGTGATTTACGATTCTGTACCTATCAGGGAATACATGATCGCTCGCCCCAAAGCACGCTCGCCCCGGGTCAAATCCGGTTACCTGGGAACGGTCGCCACCAGGTATTCCTAAACGTAACCTCAGTAAAACTATGCCTAACCCTAACCTTATTCCTACTGTAAATGTAAAATCAGTAAAGCTTAGGCATGTAACGATTCACTCAACTCACGATACGATTCGAATCACGATTTGAGGTTCACGATACGATTCTTCACGATTTTTTAACGATTTTTTTAGCACATTTATTTTCCAGACAAATTACTGAAAACCTTGATTATTTATTTTACAAAAATCATGTATTTTAAAAAATATATATATTTTCTCTTATCCTCTTTTTAATACTTGATATTAAATAAAGCCTTTTTATTCACGAGGTACATGCATTAACTGTCACATTAAGACATATACTTTTTTATTTGTAAAATAATAACTTTAAATATATAAGTCTTATGAAATAAATGCATTTTAAAACATATATCCCAGATGAAATAAATTAAAAAGAAAACAAATAAACAAACTAAGGCTTAGCCTTGGGATTTACAAGTTATTTTTTTATCTACAGTATGCTACATTCTCAGCATTCTGTATAAAACAACACATTTATGTACAGTAAGGGAAACTGTTTTAAACTGCTCCAAATGAGATTAGATAAGAATTAATTGATTAATATCAATGAAATTCGCTATATATCTGAAAGACAGTGTTGAAAGGAGTTTGGCATTGTCAGCGCTCTGATACAATTGTTAAATTATTAAATTAGATTATTATTCATTGTACTCTGCAGCCGCACCGAGGAGCTCCAGAATTAGCCGTTATCATTAAGCCTTATCAGTTGTATGTTTCCTACAGAGTTTAAATCAGACAGGCTAACAGCTAACAACGTCGTCAGACGGGGGAGGGGGTAAACGGTATAGTTTGGGCAATTCATCAATCAAATAAACATGTTTACATGCGACGCACATTTCCCTCTTTATGCAGTGCGATCGCCTAGTTGTTTAGATTTCATAGCCTGAGAGGACGTGAACCCCACTCATAGCCTGCTGTTCAGTGAGTGTGTGAAGAAGAGACGAACGCAGGCAGCTATGGTGGCCCTGAGAGGACAAAATAGTAGGCGGAGAACAAGGTAGGGAGTCTGACTCGATTGCGCCCTCTGCTGGTTGCATCGCGATGTCATATTTTATTGCATCGATTTAAATCGTCACCACTTTGAATCGATTTAAATCGATATACGATAAATCGTTACAGGCCTAGTAAAGCTATGCCTAACCCTAACCTTATTCCTAAATGTAATATCAGTAAAGCTATGCCTAACCCTAACCTTATTCCTAAAGGTAATATCAGTAAAACTATGCCTAACCCTAACCTTATTCCTAAAGGTAATATCAGTAAAACTATGCCTAACCCTAACCTTATTCCTAAATGTAATATCAGTAAAGCTATGCCTAACCCTAACCTTATTCCTAAAGGTAATATCAGTAAAACTATGCCTAACCCTAACCTTATTCCTAAAGGTAATATCAGTAAAACTATGCCTAACCCTAACCTTATTCCTAAATGTAATATCAGTAAAGCTATGCCTAACCCTAACCTTATTCCTAAAGGTAATATCAGTAAAACTATGCCTAACCCTAACCTTATTCCTAATTAGCCTCAGTAAAACAATGTCAAAACCTAACCCAATTATCCTCAGTAAAATGAATACAAGAATACAAGAACCACTGGGGGTGAGCGGTCTGCGGAGGAAATGGGGGCGAGTGTGCTTTGGGTCGAGCGTTCCGGTTATCCTATCGGGGCGTAACTTGAGCGGTCCTGAGTCGGCTGAAGTGGACTTCGCAACGTTCGGCACGGCGACTCGCTTGCCTGGCGGCTTGCTTGGCGGTGCCTCTCGTGGCTCAAGTCCGGTTCGGTTACCAGGTGGAATTTACATGATTTAAAACCAGAAATAGACGATGGAAGAAGTGGTGGACAGTAACTAAGTACATTTACTTGAGTGTTGTACTTGCGTAATTCTTTGCTTTCGTGATCTTGTGTTAGCCAATCTACAACATTGTACATGTGAAAATCTTTATTATTTTTGAATTTGAAGCAATCCAAAGAAAAACGATTATTTTGAAATAGCTGGAATGTATATATATAGGGGCTGTAGTTGTCAATGTACGTGTTGTAATATAAATCAAAATCTAGAAATTAACTATAGTAAAATAAGTGGAGTAAAAAGTACAATATTTTTCCTCTGAGATGTAGAGAAGTAGAAGTAAAAGTACTGATAATTAGAAATACTCCAGTAAAGCAAAAACACCTCATATTTGTACTCAAGTGCAGTACTTGACTAAATGTACTTAGTTACTTTCCACCACTGGAAGAGTTGACCTGGAATAAAACCTGTATCGACTGGCTCCACGGATGGTGCGAACATGTTGCCATGGGCGCTGTCCTCAACGCTTGGCGCCTGTTTGCTGTCAATTGAAAGATAAAAAAAGACAGGTTTTATATAAATCAAAGAGGAGAGGAAAAACACTTAGTAAAACACCTCTCATTTAGACCAGTGGCTCCCAGCCTTTCATTTTTTTGAATCAGGACCAGGAAAATCTCAAAAGCATTTGCCGGCGCCGCCTATTATAGGCTACCCATCTAACCACTTAATTACGACAGCCGAATGACTGCTATGTTAAGTGGTCAGATGGGTGGGCCGCGTGCATTTTCAGAGCATGTTTAATGATCAATCAATTGATTGTGTTCCGACTTGGATCAATGGAACTAACGCTTTAAGTTCCTATTTATCAATATCACAAAAAAAAAATAATATATATATATATATATATATATATGTATATGTATATATATATATGTATATGTATATATATATATATATATATATATATATATATATATATATATATATATATATATATGTATGTTCGTCCTTGGCAGTTAATGAGTTAACGAGGATTATTATTTGTAGAGGTGCTGGTACAAGTGACTGACGTTTCAATGTTACTGCATCTTCCTCAGAGTCCTTAGAAGATTAGTATGTTTTTACATTTTGTTTTATTCATGTTAAATGATCATTCAAATCTTAGTGTTTTGCCAATTATTTGGGGGCCCATTTGCAATATCCTCACGGCCCACCAGTGGACCCTGGCCCACAGGTTGGGAATCGCTGTACATAACTAAAATACCATTATCATTAATGGTATTTCATTAGATGTATGTAAAACGCCTATCATTTGAAATAAGCAAACCACCATCCATCTGTACATTTAAGTAAAACCCCATTCATTGTTACATGTAAGTAAAACCCCATTCATTGTTACATGTAAGTAAACCCCCATTCATTGTTACATGTAAGTAAAACCCCATTCATTGTTACATATAAGTAAAACCCCATTCATTGTTACATGTAAGTAAAACCCCATTCATTGTTACATGTAAGTAAAACCCCATTCATTGTTACATGTAAGTAAAACCCCATTCATTGTTACATATAAGTAAAACCCCATTCATTGTTACATGTAAGTAAAACCCCATTCATTGTTACATAAACCCCATTCATTGTTACATGTAAGTAAAACCCCATTCATTGTTACATGTAAGTAAAACCCCATTCATTGTTACATGTAAGTAAAACCCCATTCATTGTTACATGTAAGTAAAACCCCATCCATTGTTACATGTAAGTAAAACCCCATTCATTGTTACATGTAAGTAAAACCCCATTCATTGTTAGTTGTAAGTAACCAGTGCTCAACAGTGTGAGTTAGCTCTTGGCTTGATGCACTTGGATCAACAGCATTATAGGTACTATAATGGAAATTGTTAATATCCAGTCAGGGTGAAGTGTTGATAATTTATTAAGAAGATTCAGGCAGAGTAACAGCATTCACAGCAACAGAGCTCTAGCCTCCATGGCCAGACCTTGGGCCCCGTGGGGCGGAAGACCTCCTCAGCACCGATCCCAGACAGTTATTATAGTCCACTCTAACAGCAATGCTGTCCTTGAATGGTCATAATTCTATGTACAGGCATGCTACACTTATAGACATCATCAATGGTATTGCTGAACCAGCTAGAAAGAGAATAGTGTGTAAATAGACAGTGGAACAGTTGTTGCTTAAGGACTGCAACAGGAGCTGTGAAAAGACCCCTGCTGTGAGTTTAAACCTCTGGTTCAAATACAGTTAGATAGAACAGAAACTATTTAGAACAGGTTGACATTCTAAAATATGCATTGCATTTGGTATAGGTACTTTATTCATCCCCGAGGGGAAATCAATTATTTAATTAACAGCAGCTCTCAGAGACATCAATAAAAAACATTATAATAAAAACATCTAAAATAGGCATCTAAGCGTTATAGTCAAACCTACAATACTGAGCGACAGACCAAACACTACTAAGAGTCCAATGGCTTGAATTCAACACCCCCTCCATCCTAATCAGCCTGATCAAGCCAATCAGAGGAGGAGTTGTACAGTTGTATTGCTGCTGAAAATATCTCCTATTATACCGTTGGTATAAGAACATACTGAGTCATTCACTGACTGAATGGCGGACCCAGTCCGACACACAGAGACATGCTATAGTTCCACCTCTGTGTTTCCAGTTCCCCTGCCCCTCAGTCCAAGTCCAAGTCCAACATTCTCTTCATAATTATCCATTCTTTTGTCAATTTTTCTTTTCTTTTTACAGTACATGATTCAATTCCCTTTTGACTGGATCTAAACTGTTAATTGTGCTGTGGTACCACAAAGCGTGTTAACTGGAGCTGCTGCACCTGTCAACACAAACATAGCCTGTAAACACTCTGTCAGTTGGCCATGATAAAAAAGCCCTCGGCGGCGTTAACGAGTACCTTGTCCTCTACATCAACAGTTGGAAAAAGTTACTTATTTTTTTTAGCATCACTTAGCATTGTTTACTGAGCAAAATAAACAACCTGCAGTTTGGACTTCAAGTATCGTCTCTTCTCTGCGCACCCTTGCTACGATAAGTATTTCAAGTCAAGTCAAACGAAGGCAATTAGGATTGAATAGTGTCAAAGCACACCTTACAGCACATCATTCACAGGGGAAATATCAGAGGTCTTCAAAGGGAAGCAAAATGCATACAACGAAATATACATTTTTATACACCACATAGAAATGACCTCAGAAAAACACTGTCGGTCATTGCAAGTGATTGTTTTTTTTGGGGTGGGGTGGGGTAGAAAACTAGTTAGATGTTGGCGGAAAAAGTGGAGAGGGTGGGTGCCATCACAATTATAGCACAGCTGGCTTTTCCCAAGGCAGCCTTTAACTTGTGATTACCCCAGGATGTGTTAATTAACTGACAAACAGCCTCAGCGAATCAACGGGCTCTCGCAGCACTTCTCTTAACTCAGCAACTGGCAGCCTTTACGCACTGAAAAAAGGCAGAGAGAGAGAGAGAGAGAGAGAGAGAGCGAGAGCGCGAGAGAGCGCTTGTGTCTGTGCAAAAAAAAACAAGGTTGGATTCTGGAAACGCAGAACACGCTGTTAGAGGGAGTTCAAGTTCATGGAAAAATCAATAAAGAGGTCAGTGATAGAACAAACACATCGTAAAGAGACTTGGAAGCATAACCTAAGCAGCATTACTTGAAGGAGCTATACTACGGTGGAGACTCCAACTTAACCACTTAAACCCTTTGTACTTCATTGACCGGGGTCTCCAAGGCGTCTCTGCTCAGCCCCCTCCTTTTTTCCCCCTACACCAAATCGCTTTAGTGAAAATAGCCACCTCTACAAGCCCTTAATTTACAGTTTAGGCATTTATCCAGAGCGACTTACAATAAGCAATTTCAAGTCTATTATGTCCCAAACTGGGCAATTTATGTTACAGCAGATGATAATAACAAACTCCAAGTCACAGTAAACATACATACACAAGACATAAACATGGCATAGACATAGATGACAAGATGCAGATAATAATAGCTAATAATAGCTACCTCCTCCTGCTTCCATTATTGATGGCACGGTTAACACATACATCAAAACCAATTGTTAGCATATTATCACATGCCCAGAATAGGGACACAGTGGGACACTTCCTGTAGAGTGCATGATATAAACGTCAATTGCGCCGATATGATGCAATTGCGCCTGTGTGACGGTTTGCAGTGCTTCTGAGCTCATGACGGCATCTCCAGCCATGATTGGCTGGATACCGGTAGTAGACAAAAAAAAGGAGACAACTACAGAAGACAAGGTCAAGTTCATGTTGATGAGAGGTCCAATATGTTCTTTGAGCCACTCTGTCGGCAATAACCATGAAACGCCATCACGTCGCACAGAAGCATGAACCAGTAATCTCTACTCCAACTAGACAAATAATCCCTCTGCATCATCACTGATGACCCTCTAGCTTGTAGATCGGCTATTTTCACAATTTCTGCCTGTTTCTTCTGTTATTTGACCAATTTATAGTATAGTTTGTTGATTACTTGTGACGCAGTAATGGTCTTTTTTTCCTTTTCTTTGTCTTAAAAGTCCTTAAATTGTCACTTCACTATCATCTGGGGACCGACCCCAAAAATCATGTGGGGACCCCCCAAGCCATTCTCTCCCCAAGCCATTATCATTTAGCTATCGTTATACTAAATTGGTTGATGCTGGCTAACATAAAAGTTGTTAGCCCATTGAAAATACCAACCCGATGTGTCCCAAGTATTTTGCCTTGTCTCCAATAGCAACATGTGAGCGTTCGTATGAAGCAGCATGACTATGAGCTATTCTGTAAATGTTGTGAGCTGTCATTGTTTAATTTACCATCGTCGTCATCATCATCCTTATCCTGCTTTCCCTAGTTTTCCACGTCATTTCATCACAATCATCCTTCATCACAATCATCCTTCATCAGTATTGTGGTAATCATCATCACCTTCATCATACAATTTTCCGTGTAGGTGTTTAGCAGACACTCTTGTACGACAGCGGGTTGGAGTAAAATGGCATGAACCCTAATCAACCAAGAACAGAGTAAGTGGTTGAGTAATTAGTGTGCAAAGAAAAAAAGATGTGCCACAAAGTAATTATGATAAACGTTAGACATCAAAGATCACATTTATCCGAATAACGTACATGGCATCTTAGCATCTGTGAACAAGCAAGAGACATACTGTACAACATCTATTTAACCCATTAAGGTACGCATCTGCGTGTCACTTTTAGATTCCTTTGGCTATTCAAAAATAGCAGATACATAAAATAGCTGATCTACAAGCTCATAGCGCGGCACTTAGTGCCATGCTATGAGCTTGTAGATCAGCTATTTGTTTTCTTTTTCAAATTTCTTCTAAATCCTAACAGTTTTTTCCTCTTTTTTGTTGTTGCTATATATCAGTGGTTCTTAAACCTTTTCATATCAAGGACCTCCCAAAATATGTATTTGGCCACGGGCCCCCATCTGAAATAATTTTGTTCCAGGGACCCCCAGAAGCAGAAGATTTGAGTAGAAAATATATATATTCCAAAATTTGACACATTTTCACAATTCTTTTAAAAATTATAAAATCAGATCTACATGCTCATAGCGCTATGAGCTTGTATATCTGGTATTTTTGAATAGCCCAAAGAAATCTTAAAATGACACTGATGCGTCCCCAGTCTTAAGTTAAACTAGTCCATATCGGAGGATGCACGGGCCCAACTCTGCAGACTTGGGACCATGACGACAGATACCATAGTCTCTGCCAAAAATGCAAATGAACGGCTTAAATTTGGGAAATGTGCCTTGTCAGTCCCTTCATGCCAGTAGTCAATGCCCATGTGCAATTTCAGATCGATTTGTCAACCCTCTAAGGAGACGAAGGGATGAGGACAGAGTGACTGGCACAATAGCTTTCTAAATAACCAACATAACTAGTATGTTTCTGAAATGTCAGTGGTGGAAAAAGTACTCAAATGTTTTACTTAAGTAAAAGTATCAATACTGCAATGTAGAAGTACTCTGTTACAAGTAAAAGTCCGGAATTCAAAATGTACTTGAGTAAAAGTACAAAAGTATTGGTATCAAAATGTACTTAAAGTACCAAAGGTAAAAGTATAAAAATGTTTGAAAATAGCAGATCTACAAGCTCACAACGCGTCGCGATGCGACACGTTCTGAGCTTGTAGATTAGCTATTTTCAAATAGCATAGGTATAAAATAGGGATAAAGTGGTTAATGTATGTTTTATAATCTAATAATTTATAAATGCAAAGTAACTAGTAACTAAAGTTTTCAAATAATTGTAGTGGAGTAAAAGTACAATATTTGTAGCCTGGCGTAGCTAGACTATATCACTGCGTGGATATGAGTCTGGTGCTTCCATGAGGAAGGAACAGGAGGAAGAAACAGCTCCTTCCTACCTCCGGGCTATGGTTGATGCCTACACCCCTGCCCGACCACTTCGGTCTGCCACCTCGGGGCGACTGATTGCCTCGTCACTCAAGGGTCCTTCTGGTCGATCGACTTTTCTGTTCTGGCCCCACAGTGGTGGAATGAACTTCCCACTGAAGTCAGGACAGCAGAGTCACTGCCCATCTTTCGCCGCAGGCTGAAAACCCACCTCTTCAGGAAACACTACCCTTCCTCTTTGCCTGGCCTACTTGTTGTTAACTAGTTGTACGAACTCTTGTTTTAGTTTTGTATTGTTTTATTGGATCTTGTTTAGTCGATACACTTATTTGTCTGAGCTTGTGCTCATTTGATTTTGCTATTTTGTCTCATCTGTTTAAGAAAGTAGGTAGCTGATATATTGCACTTTCACCTTAGCGCTAGGTATACTCTTGGTTGCTTGTTTTTTGCAGGAAATGCACTTAAGACTTCTGGTGATTAGTAGTTTTCGTTCCCTACCTATGTTGAATACACTTATTGTAAGTCGCTTTGGATAAAAGCGTCTGCTAAATGACTGTAATGTAATGTAATGTAATGTTTTGTTTCCCAAGGGGCGGGATCAAAACAATGGCCCTCGACGCAATTGGTTAGACCTACAACCAACTACCATATTCGAATACTGGGCCCTGATTGGTTACACACGTCTTCTGGAACAGGAAATGGATTCTCTATGGAGCGGTGCCAGACCCAAATCGCAGAGTCCATTTTTTTTTTGCACTCGCAGATTCGTCTGGTCCCAGGCTACAATATTTGCCTCTGAGATGTAGTGGAGTAGAAGTAAAAGTATAGACAATTGGAAATACTCCAGTAAAGTAAAAGTACCTAAACATTTTACTTAAGTGCAGTACTTGAGTAAGTGTAGTTAGTTACTTTACACCACTGTAAAATGTGCATTTACATTCTATGATTCTGATTGGCTGAGTTTATTGGTAAAATACTCGATAAACACACACTGCATGTACAGTATCGCTGCGTCAACATCTTATTTTCAATATTCCCTCCATGGACGTATTACCGTTTGCAATTTTGCGTTTCATAATTCAAGGTCAGAGGCATGCTCCTTTTGGTCCTCTGCGCAAGGATTTACAAATCAATTGCAAACAAAGCCGAAACTGTGAAAGTAATCACAACGACTACTTTCTTGCAGAGATTATTGTTGTAGTGTGAAATTGTTATTAAACGCTGTTTTAATTGGGATACAGTATGTCTGCAAAGAGGGTCAGAAGCCATCCACTCTGTGTCAGGCATCCTTCACCAACTAGCGTCGTAAAATCAAATTCAAACCATTATGGCTTCTTGTGGCTCATTGCTTGAATCTAAACAGGCAACACGTGTCAAACTCGTTACCATGTCTTTAAAGTGTTTCAACCGGCCAGCCAAATGAGTTATCAGTATAACACTGCTAGCGATATTGCACTAATTGTATCCGTATTCATGAGGTAAATGTGTATCTTCCAAAATCATAACTCGATCCTTCACCCAAATAAATAACTTAATTAAAAGCACACATGTAGTTGCTGCGCTTAGGCTTTGCAGGCGAGTTGGAAGAGCCTGAGGTGAGGTTTCAGACTGCAGAGGAAGATGGGGAGCAGCGGTGTAAAGTAACTAAGTACATTTACTGTTCTGTACTTAAGTACAATTTTGAGGTACTTTTATTTTACCGGAGTATTTCCAGTTGTCTATCCTTTTACTTCTACTCCACTACATCTCAGAGGCAAATATTATGCTTTTACTCCACTACAATTATTTGAAAACTTGAGTTATTATTTACTTTGCAGATATACAAATATTACATTATAAAACATACATTAACCACTTTAGCCCTATTTTATACCTAGGCTATTTGAAAATAGCTGTTCAGCTCAGCTCTGAGCTTGCAGATTGGCTATTTTCAAACGTTTTAGTACTTTTACTTTTGGTACTTTAGGTACATTTTGATACCAATACTTTCTTTTACTTGAAACAGAGTACTTCTACATTGAAGTATTGATACTTTTACTTAAGTAAAACATTTGAGTACTTTTTCCACCCCTGATGGGGAGTGAGTCTGCAGTCCTGAATGAGAGGGGGGGGGGGTCAGAGGTTGGATGAGGAGCTGGGCAGAGAGACTGGTGCTTTGGATGAGGAGCTGGGCAGACTCTAGGAAGGACGCTGTTGCACAGCGCAAACCTACTGCCTTGCCTACTTGTTGTTAACTAGTTGTACAAACTCTTATTTTATTGTTTTATTGGATCTTGTTTATTCAATACAGTTATTTGTTTTAGCTCTTGCTCATTTTGATTTTCCTATTTGTCTCATCTGTTTAAGAAAGCAGGTATTGATATATTGCAGTTTTACCTTAGCGCTAGGTATACTCTTAGTTGCTTGTTTTAGAAGAGAATGCACTTAAGACTTCTGGTGATTAGTAGTTTTCGTTCCCTACCTATGTTGAATGCACTTATTTTAAGTCGCTTTGGATAAAAGCATCTGCTAAATGACTGTAATGTAATGTACAGCACAGCTTCTCAACCAGTGGTTCATGGACCAGTGGTGGTATAATTGCTGGTGGTCAATGGGAAATTGTTGTTAAATGTATTTAAAAAAGAAAAGAAAGAAGGTTTAAATACTATTTTGTAAGTCCAAAAAATGTTTGGAGTAAATGTATAACAAATAGTAGTGTGGGGGAAAAAAGATTGAAATACTTGATATACTTCTTTGTGCGTTGTCGCACAATTGGACGATCTACAAGTTAACCGGTGCGCAAATAAGTATAAATCCACCTTTTTAGACCAGTAATGTAAAATATTAAAATAGAAATGTTTGTGTTATGCTGGATAGATGGGTTTCATGTTTTAGTCATAGCCTTTTGAATAAAATTCCATTTTGTTTTTGTCATATTTTAGTCCTCTGAAACGTTTTAGTTTTAGTCTAGTTTTAGTTGACAAAATGTCAATATTTTAGTCGATTAAATCTACTGTTGCTTTAGTTGACTAAAATGTATTTTGGTGGACCATGTTGGCGTGGTAAAGCCTGATTAGTCGAAAACAGCCGATCGGCTATCTTGCCTGCTATTTCCGGAGTGCGACACCAAGCATAACATGACTTGTCTTAGTTCTGCTGGATCTCTTCTCCACTAGTCCCTCCATAACATTTGAGTCATCATAGCTTAGTTGTCTCCGCCAGGCCGAAAGGTATGGCGAGAGAGTATGTTTTACCCTCCGTCCGTCCGTCCGTGTGTCCGTGTGTCCTGTCTGTGTGTTAGCAGCTAATCTCTTGCACCGTTGCCCCGGTCGCTGCGAAACTGTGCACACACCATAGACTGTAAAAAAGAATGGACAAAGCCACTCCCCTGCTTTCTACAGAACGAAAATGAAGCCGATAGTTCAGAAACGTGCATTCCTCCATCGTTAATATATACAGTTGGCCACGCCGGAACTCAAACGCTATTGGTTGAGACCAGACACGTGACCAGCGAACCGGAAAACAACCCCCAAAAATGCTATTGGTTGGGTAGCTTGTCAATCAAGAGTAGGGCGGGGAATGAATGCTATTGGTTGTGTAGGTTGTCAATCAAATCATCCCGCCCCTCCTGGAGCATAGCCTACTTTATCGTCAATTTTAGAATAAATGGGACCATAATTTAGCAAAACGCATATCATGATGATTGAAAGGAGACTTTAAACTAGCGACTGGAAGCATATAGAATTTATGACAATTTTTATAACGGTAAAAAATCTAGTCTAAAGTTTGTCAAAAACCCATTCACTTGCGTTAAAATAAATTATTTCTGACACTGCAGGTCGGCGCAGGGTAAAACAGTGCCTCACTCTGGCCATTCATAAGCTTCCGTGTTGGCCTCATCGTAAATATCCAAGCCTTGCCCCTTGGCACACACACTCACTGGATGCCAATTCAGAACCTCTGCCTCACATTTTTCACATGGGCCTGTTATAGCGCCACCTGGAAGCCGATTTTTGCGAAACCCATTTTTTTACATTACTCCTACAGATTTTATCCAAACATCACGCAAATCGGTACACAGTATCTCTATAGTCATGTGATCAACACAGATCTGTCCGATTTCCCATATTCCATCCTCATTGGCTAAGGTTCGCTTCCAAAATTTGCAGGATTGGTCCGTTTTGAACAAAATGCCTCAAATCATGAACGCAGCTTGCGATTTCTGTGAAATTTCACAAACACATTCCCACTAGGCCGAGGAAGAAATGCCACCCTTTTTCACATTGGCCTGTTATAGCGCCACCAGCAGGTCTAATTTAGCAAAACACATTTTTGGAACAAAATGCCTCAAATCATGAATGCAGTGTCCGATTGCCGTGAACGACCTAAGCATAAAAGCCACCCTTTTCACATTGGCCTGTTATAGCGCCACCAAGAGGCCACAATAACGTACCTGACCTGGCGGAGACCTGTGCTCTGAGGAGCACTTTTTCTATTTTTTATTTAGACACACACACGGACGGACGGAGGGTAAAACATACTCTCTCGCCATGCCTTTCGGCCTGGCTGAGGCAACTATGCATTACACCTACTGTATAACACAATGCAAACACAATGGTCTTACACCTGCATTAGGCTGCCATTCATGATTACTTTTTTTCTGGAGCCAAGGAATGGCACCTGCCATAGTTGACAACCCTGCTGACGCCCCTGCTTCCCAATGGAAGAAAAGAGAAGCTCAGTCTGTCTACGATCAGCTCATCATCGCCATCATCGTCATCATCATGATGAGCCTGTACTCTCCTCTTTCACAGTTATCACCGTAGGAATGAGCTCCGCGCTGCCACCCCACCGCGCCCCAGCAGCCTTTATACCTCTAAACAATAAACGGTAATGACGTTCAGCCCTGACCTTGCCGTGTCACCACCGACACCATTAGACTCGCTGATAGACGAGGAGAAAAGCACTGGCTTTTTCTCCCCGAGGCGAATCTAACTTCATCTTAATCACCTCTATTAAAAAAAGAAGGAGAAAAAAAAAGAGTGAACAGAAAAGGAGCACATTCCTTCGTTAACCCATTAAGACCTGGAATTGTGTCAATTTTAGATTTGAGTGCAAATCTTTGAATATATATATATTTCTAAGCGAACATTTTTAACTCAAATCTTTGCTTCTGGGGGGTTCCTGGAACAAAATATTTTGATGGGGGTCCGCGGCCAAATACGTATCATTTTGGGGGTCCTTGACATGAAAAAGATTGAGCACCACTGATACAGAAACATAATTTTTTTCAGAATACTGTTGAGATTTAGGAGAAATGTAGTAGAATCGACTTCAGGTCTCAATGGGTTAAGGCAAGTCATTGCGTTTCAAACGCGGAGAGAAAGCTTTGCCCTATTATCTCAGTGTTATCTCGCATGGATAAAAATGTCATTTCATAACCTTGCATTTCTGTCTCTCTCTCTCTCTCTCTCCCTCCCTCAGTGACACCTCGTCTCGACTGAGATCCCCAACCCTTCTTTCATCCTGCATTCCTCCGGTGTGTGTGTCAGCAGATGGAATACAGGCGGTGATGTGATGTGATCAGACGGTGTGAGACCTGCGGACAGAATCTTTTGGTCACAGATTTCCTTCGGAGAGAGGTATTAGGGCTGTAATAAAAAAAAAAACCTCCGCAACACGTCTGCACAAACAGGGCGTTGAGAAAGCAATATTATACACGGTGCTAGTCGACACGGTAGAATCCCCAATGTTAATTTAACTCCTATAGAGTGTAAAAAAACTGGTCCCAGGTGTATCTTTCTGCACAGAAATACCTCTTTCCTCCATGCTCTCCCATCCACTGATGGAGGGAACGCATTCCTTGTTCAATCAGAAATGAATTGTTTGGTGGCCAATTTGATTAAAAATGAATGTGCCCAGAAATATAATTGCATATAGAATACCCCTGAATCTTCTCTCCTGCTCCTATACCCTAAGCCAATCTCTCTCTCTCTCTCTCTCTCTCTCTCTCTCTCTCTGTTCCTGACGGACCACATTTGGAGACAAAAATGTCCCCAAAAGTTCGCATAAACAGTGCGCGTGTGTGTGTGTGTGTGTGTGTGTGTGTGTGTGTGTGTGTGTGTGCGTGCGTGCGCGCGCATGTGTGTCATGCCTACTACTAAATTTAGACTACATATCCTCTGCTCTTGTCATCTGAAGCAGATTTGGTTCCTTTTCCTCTGACTTACAAAGGGTTCAAAGCCAGCTGTTCTGTGACAGGACAGAAGCAGCAATGCTCAGAACTCCCCAGCATTAAGGCACAGCTCTGCAGTTCCTCTCACCGCACTGTAAATGAATACGCTGTATCCTCTCACCGCACTGTAAATGAATACGCTGTATCGCCTCGCGTGTCACTTCCAATGTGTGTGTGACTCCTGGTGTCATCAGCAAACTGCAGGCTGCCATGGAGATGATGACGGTAGCAATGCCTTTGTCCAAATGAATGTGTGTAAAGTATGCATGCGTGTGTGTGTGTGTGTGTGTGTGTGTGTGTGTGTGTGTGTGTGTGTGTGTGTGTGTGTGTGTGTGTGTGTGTGTGTGTGTGTGTGTGTGTGTGTGTGTGTGTGTGTGTGTGTGTGTGTGTGTGTGTGTGTGTGTGTGTGCATGCATGTATGTGCATGTATGCGTGCACGCGTGTGTGTACATGTATGTGCGTGTGTATGTGTGTGTGTTGTATTTTTTATCTATCGTCAGTACAACTGCAGGGTGCATACTCCTTAAGCTTTTTTAAAAAATTATATATTTGTGCCAATTGCCTATGTAATCCTAGGCGCTACTCTCCCTCTGCCAGCCTAGGGAGAGCCCAGAACTGAGCTAATGCTTCCTTCAACGCGTGAGGAGCTAGCAAGCCGCTTCTTATCACCTGACAGGGTGGGAGTGTCCCCGGTAGGACGTAGCGCGTGGAAGGAACACGTTATTCCAACCAGTTCCTTTCCCCTCCATCAGGCGCCCCGGCTGAACAGGGGGAGGCAGTATAGAGACCAGGATTACTGCATGTTTTTTGTGAGGGTACAACATACCCTAGGGGACACGGAGAGAACATGCAAACTCCACACAGAGAGGCTCCTTTAACCAACCCCACCTAGGGTATGGGCACTGATGACGCGGAGGAGAGAACACGCCCCCAGCGCCCACAGTGTCCCCGGCGGCAATAAAACCCATGACCTTCTAGCTGTGAGGCGACAGCGCTACCGACTGCGCCACTGTGCCCCCCTCCTTAAGCTCTTATAAGCTCTGTACTGTCAGTCGTATGCTTGGCCAATTAAAGCCATTATGTTACTGTACGTTTTGTGAAATTTGTGTGGCATTTTGCATTACGTTTCTTTCATGGCAATTAATTTGTGGACATGCACCCACGTACCAATTTTAATATAAAGGAGACGATGCCCAGACGATGCCCAGAATAGGGATGCCAGGGTTCATATCGTTGACTCATCTTTGCATAAAGAACACCATATATATATATGCAATGTAAACACCAGGCAATCGGCTTGAACTATGCTGCTTTGCACTGTATTATCACCTTATTACAAGAATCCAGAAATAGACTGCCAGCTGCATTCTGATGGACTGAAGTGATTCTGACCTTATCAAATAAGTAAGCCTGTAATTCAACTCCACATGTAATGCAACTAACTAAATAACATGAACATATGGCAGTGTTGCTGGAGCATGCGTTGCCTCCAGTGGTGGAAAAAGTACTCAAATATTTTACTTAAGTAAAAGTATCAATACTGCAATGTAGAAGTACTCTGTTACAAGTAAAAGTCCGGAATCGAAAATAGTATTGGTATCAAAATGTACTTAAAGTACCAAAAGTAAAAGTACTAAAATTTTGAAAAAAGCAGATCTACAAGCTCATAGACTAGAGCATAGACTGTATGGTTGTGAGCTTGTAGATCGGCTATTTTCAAATAGGCAAGGTATAAAATAAGGCTAAAATTATTAATGTATGTTTTAAAAATGTAATACATTATGTCTGCAAAGTAATTAGCAACTAAAAATTTCAAATAATTGTGGTGGAGTAAAAGTACGATATTTGCCAATTTGCCATTTGGAAATAGTCCAGTAAAGTAAAAGTACCTCAAAATTGTACTTGTACAGTACTTGAGTAAATGTACTTAGTTACTTTGCACCACTCACACTGGTTGCCTCCCAGTCGGAGAGAGTTAGCTCTTCGTCCTCATCCTCCTCCTCTTCCTCAAACCCTGTCCTCCTACGAGGATCTCTGTGGAAGAAAAGGAGAGGAGGGCGAGAGAAGAGCGGAGAAAGACAATGAGAGCAATGTTGTGTGTGTGTGTGTGTGTGAGAGAGAGAGAGAGAGAGAGAGAGAGAGAGAGAGAGAGAGAGAGAGAGAGAGAGAGAGAGAGAGAGAGAGAGAGAGAGAGAGAGAGAGAGAGAGAGAGAGAGAGAGAGCGCCAAGAGGAGACTCACCCTTGTATTTATTGTGAGTGAAGACCCTGTGATTACTGACGTTTGTTATCTGAGTGGAAACAAAACCAGCATGCTGCGCGCACGCACGCACTCACGCGCGCACACCAACACCCTGTCCTCACAGTATGTTGTAATCTGCCTCGCAGGAAAACCACATCATTTGTTTCCCAATGCTTGATTCAAGCTCCGTCGTTCTACGGTGTAGCACGCCCCCCCCCCAAAAAAGGCAGATCTACAAGCTCACAACACGTCGCGGACACCATGGGTTGTGAGCTTTGTAGATCCAACTATTTACGGCACACAACATAGTCGCACGACAAAGTATAAATCGGGCTTAATTCGTCCCACGTATATCTACAGGTCTTATCTTTTTTTTTTTTACCCATTAAAACCGGGAATGCATCGGTGTCATTTTAGATTTTTGCGTTGGCTATTAAAAAACAGCAGATCCACAAGCTTACAGTGTATCACTTCATGCTGCGCTGTGAGCTTGTACATCTGCTATTTTTTTTAAACATTTTTTGAAAATCTTGAAAATGTTGAATAATCATATTTTTTTTAACACAAATCTTGTCTTCTGGGGGTCCCTGGCACAAAACATTTTCAGATGGGGGTCCGCTGCCAAATGTATATCATTTTGGGGGTCCAGGGGACAAAATAGTCTGAGAACTACTGATTTAGAAGGCATTTGTAGAATGGGCCTCAGGTCTTAATGGGTTGACTATAACTCTCTCTATCTCTCTCTGTCTCTCTGTCTCTCTCTCTCTGTCTCTCTCTCTCTGTCTCACTCTCTCTCTCTCTCTCTCTCTCTGTCTCGCAGTCTTGTTTAATTTTTAGGGGATTTTCTTTTGGCTTGTTCCTGCAGTCACAGAGATGTCTTATCTGACACAGTTGATGGTAGCTATTCGCTGAGAAAGATGATCAGCAACTTGGAAATGAACCCCCCTCCCTCCCTCCCTCCCCCGGGGGCTTACTACAGTACAACGGTGTGAAATTGGACACCGTGGATGTGCTCCGTCGATCCTAATCATCACATCGGTGTCACCGTCGTGTCCTGTCGCTTGTAGTTTCCCCCCGCGGCGACTCGAGATCTCCGATTCGATCTGCTGACGTGCCAGCGTGTCAAGTCGTCGCTCTGAAGGGGGGTTGAGGTCGACGGGTCACAAACGCGGAGGCGGACTGCCTTTCCTGTTTTGAATTTGCAGTTATTGATCAACCTCATGCCTGTGAAAGGCAAAAGGCATTCGCTGCCCTGGTCGTTATATCCACACGTACCTCTGTGGCGCGGGTTGTTATTCAGCTAACGACCGCGTGGTAAATGTCATCCGCTGTGCTTTATTCTGCCGCGTCTCTGTACCGTGACATTAAATCACAAATGCTTTAAACCACATGAACCCTGGCTGGCGTCCCTATATTCCGGGGGGGGGGGGGGGCGCACATTCGGTGAAAGTAGCAGATCTACTATGGCTCGGCTTGTGAGCTTGTAGATCGGCTAGTTCTTTTTTTTTATTTTATTTTTTTTAATAATTTTTATCCCACGATTTTGTAACCCACATTTTTTCACCCAGTGCCAATTGCCTATGTAATCCTGGGCACTACCTACCCTCTGCCAGCCTAGGGAGAGCCCAAGCTGAAGCTCATGCCTCCTTCAATGCATGAGGAGCAAGCAGGCCGCTTCTTATCACCCGACAGGGGGAAGTTTCCCTGGTTGGACATAGCGCGTGGAAGGAACACGTTATTCCAACCAGTTCCCTTCTCCTCCATCAGGCGCCCCGGCTGACCAGGGGGAGGCAGTATAGTGACCAGGATTACTACATGTTTTTGTGAGGGTATTAACTACCCTAGGAGACACGGGGAGAACATGCAAACTCCACACAGAGTAGGCCCTTTCACCAACCCCACCTAGGGTATGGGCGCCGATGACGTGGAGGAGAGAACACGCCCCCAGCGCCCACAGCGTCCCTGGCGGGAATCGAACCCAGGACCTTCTAGCTGTGAGGCGACAGCGCTACCGACTGCGCCACCGTGCCCCTAATCGGCTAGTTCTTTTTAAAGATTTTTTTATTTGAGGCTTTTTATGTCTTTATTTTAGAGACGGATAGGGAAAGTAGGCTGACAGGAAATGGGGAGAGAGATGGGGAGTCGAATCCGCGACACGCTGTCAGGCTGGCATTGCAGCCTAGAGTGCCTGAACCGCCACGCTGTGTTGGTCCAGGCCAGATTAGCTAGTTTTTGGTAAAGAGATTTGGTTTAGAGGGGAAAAAAGGAGCGGACCGTGTTGAACCCTGGGGGGACACCGGTCAACTAAGTATACTGTTGTAGGGTTTCAGGGGTTCAAGCTGAAGTGATATTTTTGATCATTTCAATGCCTGGAAACTGTATGTTTTGATGGTTTCATTGAGACGCAACATTACTTGAACTAATCTCTTTGGTGTCCCTTTTTTAGGCATGTCATTAGACGTGAACATTTAGATTTGTTGCCCCCTTTAAAAAAAAAGAAAAAAAGGCTGATCTACAAGCACACAATGGGTCGTGATGTGACGCGTTGAGAGAGTGTAGGTCGTCTATTTTCGCCGCACAGCACCATTGTATGGTGAAGTATAACATAGGAGTCAACCAAATGAACACTTCAGCAAAAATAGCACATACAAGCTCACAAGTAGTTGTAGTCTTGTAGATCGGCTATTTTCAGCTAAGAAATTAGAGGGGGGGGGGAGCTGACCTAATAGAGAGCCCTGGGCCACCCCGGGCAACGAAGTACAGTATATATGGTTAACTTTATGTTACTGTTGTTTTCCCCTCCTTTCCAAAGTATGTCATCATAATCCAAAGCAAAGTAATCTTAAATCCCACCCTCGGAGCGCTCCAGAATATATGTTACTGCTCTTTAGGCAGACATAATTGAGGAGAAGTCTTACGGCTTTGCCCTGCATGAGATTTGCTGAGTGTTTGCATTTGGAAGCCCCATCAGCTCTCTGGAGTCCCACGTGACCCCCCCCCCCTACTAATGGGGCATACCACTTCTACCGGGGTCCTCTCCGAAAGTGCCTGGATCTGCAAAAAAAACAACACAGTGCCTCCAGCCCAACCATACATCATGTCCAGCACTCAATCTACGAGGTGTCTGACTTTAGTCTGTTCACACACGGACAGGGCCGGACTGGGACCAAAATTCAGCCCTGGCATTTTGGCCTGGACCGGCCCACCACCCCCCCGGGCCGTTTTGTCAACGGGGGGGGGGGGTTTCACCGTTTCACCGTTTCAGCCAAGCCCTGCACATGAACTCTGCAGCCGCACTGAGGCCCCTGCTGGAAAGCATCCCAGCCCAAACATTAACGTAACTAATAATTGGGCCGCGCAACCCGGAAATGACCGTAATAATCCTAAAACGGGAGCAAAAATAATATTTTTCCAAAAAAAAAAAAAAAAAAAAAAAGTTTTTTTTTTTTTTTTTTTTGGGCCCAGTGGCCCACTGGCCTAGCGGCCCACCCGCCAAATGGCCAGTCCGCCCCTGCACACGGAGCCAAAAAGATTTGAAATGTAACCAGGGAGCCGCTGTGAGACCGGAGGAGGAGAGGGAGGACATTATCTGCACAGTAAAGTCATAGTTGCAGTGCTCCCTTCTTCTTTGTACCAGGAATCTCGAAAACAGCCGATCTACAAGCTCACAGTGCATCGCATGGTGACACGTTGTGAGCTTGTACTGTATAGGCTATTTTTGAATAATTCTAAATTTAAGTATGACCCATTTTGCCAAGTCAGGGGCCCGCGGCGTGCCGGCCACATACAGCCACACCGTTGCTTCAATCCTCACCAGTGTTGTATTGGTGATTTTGTTAGTGGTGAGACGCTATTTTAAAGGCGTCACGCGCACGTCGCTTAACACCTACATTACAGGTCACACAATGGACAATTGATATGCATCTATAGGCTCATTCCTATGTTAATTCATGCTGGCGTGACACCTGGCATTCGGGAATCTTTGTAAACTTTGTTGAGGTGTGAATCAAGGGTTGTTTTAAATCGATGCCTGCGCGTGCTCTGTGTTATCGCGTCCCATGACCAATGCATCTCTGATCCTCACCAAACGTGGTATAAATGCTGTTCAGTGGTCTGCCATGAGAACAGTCACACCATAAAACTGCATTGCACCCATACGAGGCGCTCCAGCTGCGTTACAGCAGTGTTTTACAGTTCAAATAGAAAATAACTCGGAGACCATTGCTCTGATCAACGCAATTTAGGACTGGATTTGAAGGCCGCGTAGCTTTGACCCCAGGGTTAATGTGGTTAACATACTGTGACCGCCGAGAAGTGCAACGCCTCGAGTCGGGATCGAACCTTCGATCCACGACTCACTAGTCCGGCCAACAACCCCCTGTGCCAAGGAAACGAGCGCCCTCAGTGGAGGAAGTTATGGCCAGATATGGGGACGCTACAATATATTTCGAAAGCTTTTTTTATTGTCATATTATCTAACATAAATATCAAACACACATTTCTAAACAAGGGAACCAGGAGACCTGGTACTGCCAGACCCCTAGTGGTTGAAATCTGAATGGCCGGACTTCGCATGACGTGTGTCCCTTCTACTGTATGTCCCTTCTATGACGAAAGGGGGACAGACTTTTTTGGCTGGGGCCAAAAAAGTGACCATGTATGGAGAAAACAGATACAAAGCCTCATGTAAGCCCGACCCCTTGGGTCTGGCAAACAAAAAGGAAATGCATGTGCACACAGCATACAGCCTGACCAAAAGCAAGGAAAAAATCACACCCTGTGTGAAGGTACAGCGGCGCCTTTGATACATTATGTCATCGATATGTGTTTATAATGTTTTATAGCCATGTGTCACGTGAAGCTTGACCAATCACTTTGTTGACGGGTCGGACCAATCAGAACTTTGACGGTGAACACGGACAAAGTCAGGTATAGAGCAGGAGCCGCTCTATACCTAAAGGTATAGAGCGGCTAGCGCCGCTAAAAATCACACCCTGTGTGAAGAGAGTGGTGCCTTTGATGAGCCCCGTATTGATGTTGTCATCAATGTTTGTTTATTGGACACACACCCGGACAGACACACACCCGGACACACGGACACACAGACAAAGTCAGATATAGGAGTGGTTGGCACCACTCAAAAATAAACCCCCATCAGCCACAATAATGAATGACCGGAGAGAGGGATATCAAAAGCAGAGGCAGGGAGCCATTTCCCAAACAAATCCAACCCTGGTTGTAATAACGAAAAGTGCTGTAACTTAAAGGATCAAACTAACATCAATACAGTGTCTGTATTCAAAGCCTTGACCATTTATATATAAACAGACCATTTTCCCATTAATGATTTTGCGTTTCTTTCCTTTTTCCTACAAAGTCATTAAAATGTTACTCACCATAATAGAGTCAATGTCGGCTAAACATCATAACGAGGCTAATTCAGTATTTTCACATAATTTGAATTGTGTTCATACATTAATTTTGTAGATAAACATTTCAAATGAATCCATGATTTTTAAATGATTATATAACTTTGACAAAAAGCAACCACACAATAGTTAATGGATTTCGATTTCAAGCAAAGCTCTGCAAATTGAGTCTTTAGCCATGCTACGATGAGGGATTTATTATGTTTTTCCTCCAACTAAACAGTGAGCCTTGGATCATTTCTGACATTGCTCTCTACAAAGTAAGGGAACTTAATATTTAAATGCATATGATGCAACCCCCTTCAAAGAGCACCTGATTCCAGTTTCACATCATTACGGACCCATGCAAAGCTCCTATAGTCCTGAATATGAACCTGCTTTGTAAAAAGGTTCGCTATAATATCATATATGGGCAGTGGTGTAAAGTAACTAAGTACATTTACTCAAGTACCATACTTAAAGGAGAGATCCGCACATTTTAAGTGCTATCTTTGATGTGTTGCTAATCACTCACCATGATAGAAAAGCCCAATGAGTTACTCCAGAGAATCCCCTCTTGGGCCGTTCTGGCGACCCCCTCCGTGGCATAATGGGAGAGTGTGCAAGACTGAAAATCGCCTATTTTAACAAATGCAAAGTCTGTTTTTTTTGCCAGAACGGCCCAAGAGGGGATTCTCTGGAGTAACTCAATGGGCTTTTCTATCATGGTGAGTGATTAGCAACACATCAAAGATAACACTTAAAATGTGCGGATCTCTCCTTTAAGTACAATTTTGAGGTATTGTTACTTTACTGAAGTATTTACAATTTTCAGTACTTTTACTTCCACTCCATTACAGCTCGGATCCAACATTTTCACTTTTACTCCACTACAATTATTAAAAAACTTTACTTACTTTCTAGATTTTGATTATTATTGCAAAAAATACATTACCCACTTCAGACCTATATACATTTCGGCCATTTGAAAATTGCCGATCTACAAGCTCACAATGCGTCGCAAGGCGACGCATTGTGAGCTTGTAGATCGGCAATTTTCAACATATTTTTTATACATTTGAAAACTTTAAATTCTGCATAATGAGAACTTTTACATTTGGTAGCCTACTTTAAGTACATTACTTTTTCCACCACTCCATACGGGTATATATTCCATTGCCGTACACAATGTTTCCAATGTTTCCATGGTAAGACTTAGTTTTTTCTCTCTTTAAAAAAATGCTGTTCTTATTTTGTTTCTGACTGTACTTGGCTGGGGTAGATATCAGGCTTTTGGTCTTGTGAGCCACTCTTCATCCCACCCCCCGCCAACCCCCCTCCCCTAGTGCTTTTGAGTGTTTCTGTTGTACGTTGGCCTTCAAAAACCTAAAGGCACTGTGGCGTGTAACCACCGCTAGGCCTGAGAATCACACACAAGGAAACGTCTTTGTTCATGAGACAGAGCACTATATAGACCGCTGCACCGCAGCACCTCCAACTCAACAGGTCTCTCCCGGTGCCTTTTGAAGTAGTTCTACTGATGTTGTTAGCCTTCAAAACAACATTTGATGTGACGAGAGGGACTTGACCAAAGAAGAGACACATCAAGACACGTGGAACTCGAACAAGGAACCGTTGCATTTATAGTGTGTGCACCCAGGCACTGCATCGCGACACCTTAACACATGACACGTTTCTCAAAGCACTTTTGATGTTACACTGAATGTGTGTTTCAAAAGGTATACTCGTGGGGCCAACTGGATTGATGTCCTTCTGCCCAACCGTACTGTATTCTTTCTTTCTTTCTTTCTTTCTTTCTTTCTTTCTTTCTTTCTTTCTTTCTTTCTTTCTTTCTTTCTTTCTTTCTTTCTTTCTTTCTTTCTTTGACATATTGTACTGTAGTGTAGGCGACAACTATGGTCATTTTTGATGAATTAGTATTTTCTCCTATGAATGGAAATGTCGACTATATACTTTTCCATTTCTGTGGTGTGAAGTATAAAGTATAGAAAAAGTCACTTTTTAGCTGATGAAGCAGAATGATCAGTGCCAACAGTCAGCAGAAAGTCAGAGTGTCTTGTTCTGTTGATGTATGTGTTGTATCAGGTTGAAACGCTCTTGGAGATCACATACTGTACTTCCACTTCCACTTCCGTCTCTGGGGCTCAGTGTGTTGACTTGAGCATATGGCTGGAGATTTGGAGATTGCTCAAAGTTCAAGGCCCCTGTCAAGAATTGGCTCCCAAAAGCCAAGTCGATGAACTCAGCGGTCTTGTCTGTTCTTTGTGTCGCCATACCAAGCTGCTGAACTGAAATCCAGGTGTTGTTATGTGATGTAAACATTGAAATCCTTGAGTTTATTACATTTTACAAACACTGAATGAGGCAAGAAATGCCAGCCAGGTTACCGTAACTTGATTTAAAGCCTGATTTATACTTGCTCGAGCACCAGTGTCACGCGCCAAAATAGCCAATCTACAAGCTCTCTATACAGTAGAGCTTGGATATGGGCACTCATGATATTTTATTTTATGTTCTTTATTTCATGTGATCAACACGGATCTGTCCGATTTCCCATATTCCATCGTCATTGGCTAAGGTTGGCTTCCAAAGTTTGCAGGATTGGTCTGTTTTGAACAAAATACCTCAAATTATGCACACAGCTTGCAATTTCCGTGGAATTTCCCACGCACATTCCCACTAGGCAGAGGAAGAAATTACACCCTTTTCACATTGGCCTGTTATAGCGCCACCAGCAGGTCTAATTTAGCAAAACACATTTTTGGAACAAAATGCCTCAAATCATGAATGCATTGTCTGATTGCCGTGAAAGGCCCAAGAATAAATGGCACCCTTTTCACATTGGCCTATTATAGCGCCACCAGGAGGCCACAATAACGTACCTGACCTGGTACTTTTATTTTATTTTATTTTATTTTATTTTATTTTATGCGGCATATGTTACTGTGCATTTCGCACATGGGTAAAGATTGTCCTTGCCATTGAACTCATCCTAAGTATTAGGAGCTGTGGGGAAGTGTAATTAACATGGCACCCAGGGAGAAGCTAGACGTTAGTCTTGCTCAGGGACTCTTCGACATATAGATTGGGCGGACCAGGGACAGGGACCTTCTGATTCCCAGACAGCCTCTCTACCCACTCGGCTATGGCCTCAAGATTAGATATTCTAGCCAACCGAGAGGAGCAATATCATTTTTTCAAGGCAATCTATCATTTTTCTCAATAACCTTTTAAAGCTGCATAATGTCACTCATTGCCGTTTTGCGCTGAGACTTCTACAAGCCCTCTGCTGTGCATTTTAAACGATTTGAAGGAAAAAAAAACATTGTACTTCCAATTTGGTTTGCAGATGTGTCTGAGAAAAGCTTAAAATCATTCTAATCTGCACTCCTCTTAAAGTCAAGTATACTTTTATTGAATCTAATGTTTTGTTTCAGGACCGTAATCAGAATATGGATTCTTTCTTGAGAATGATTATAAGCTTATATATTTAAGTACCTCCTTCACTCAGCTGCAAACTCTAATTTCACTGAGAGGTGTTCACTTCAATACATATCATTCCCATGTACAGATCTATACTGAAATCAACTAGATCGAACAAGGCAAGTTTGGAACGCATGTCCCTCCGCTCCGGTTATTCAATACCATTGTACTCGTTGAACCCGTCTGTCTGTCTGTCTGTGTCCCTTTTCTGCTCATACAGTATATGGATATCTCTGTATCTGTCTGTGTTCGTTTTATGACCATATATGGAGTTCCGTGTCAGTTCCATGTCCAAATATGGAACCCAGGCCAGTCTAGGAAGTCAGTACTATGACCTCATATTGATTACAGTTGCAGAGGTTTCTACTGCTTCGATATTTAGGACTGTATTATTTATTGTTTACTAAAGGTAATCCTATGATTGCCATAAGTGAAGGTGGGAGTTGAGAATGAGTTATTCTTGGGTTAGGTTGTAAGGCTAACCTATTCTTCCATGTCCTGGGTATGGGATGTCCGGTGAACTCGGCCTTTCGTTAAGTCACGTCCGGAAGGGAACGGTGTGTCGTTGACAGTTCCCCTTTTTATTGTCTTTGTCTACACCTCCACCAGACCTGATCGTCTGTGAGATTCTATGAGATTCTATAAGAGCGAAGTATCTAGCTCTCAAGTATCTAACCCTCAGTCTAACTAATTATCTGACTTTTTATCTAGCTTCTGTTCAGCTCTATATTGCTCGACTGCACTTCTCTGTGTCTTGCAGCTGCTTTTATGTGTGGAATATGGTCATACGATCGTAAGACGACGTCACGCTGGCGTCGTGTCCATAATCGGGCGTAATGCCGCGCCGTCATCGTCGTCTTGGCAACAATTACATTACATTACATTTACATTACAGTCATTTAGCAGACGCTTTTATCCAAAGCACAAGTTTGAAGTGGACGAATGATGATGATGACGAAGATGAATAAAATGTGCAAATATTCTCAAAACATTACTAAACATATCAAACACAGACAAATAACCAAAAACTCACTCCATTACTGTGTCATGGTAGTCTGTGAAAGAAAAAATATCCAAATAAGAATATAAAACTACAAATGAACTCAATCCACAAGTGTCCTTCCCATGTCGTTTCCCTTTCATTTGCTGCAGCTGAGGTAATTGCTTTTGTACTGAACATGTAGAAGTGTTTGTATGTTTGTGATCATCTCTTCAGTTCAGTTGAGTGTGAAAAATGAAGCACACTGGTTGGCAGTCTATGATGGATGAATGGCTTTGTTGTCGATTGTGTTCAGTTGGAGATGCCTTTAAAACGTTCACAGTCAATGCACTTGCTTTGGGCCTCGTCTATCCCAGCCTGGTCGATCCTCATCCTCCAAATATAAATCAGCCCCTTGTGGAACAGAGAGATTTGGAGAAGCTACATCTGGCTCCATCCATCAAGTCAGACTTTAATTTCAAACATTATACTTTATATACTTATATACAACGGGACCGGTAGTCCCCTGGGGCTCTAGTCTTGCCCCCCTGCTTTTCCCCCTCTACACCAAATCTGTTCACCCAGAACTATAGCAGATCATGCAGTTAACTTTAAGAGATTTCAACTTGGCTTTTTGGAAGCTGAGCAGTATACGGCCCTTTAAGTCACATGATATTGTATATCCTTTGGATGTGGTACATCTGGACTCAAGCAGGCAGTATTTTGACATGAAACAAACCTTAACGAAGACCAAAACATTACCGTTCAACTTTCCCTAACCTTAACGAAAATAACGTTGCCATATTTCTTATAAGTAACAAATTGACAAATGTGCAGTTTAGTTTTCATATCGATGTTACCAGACCCATAGATTGCGAGAGTTAAGACACGCTTTGATCTCGCTATGGGCTATAGTTCCAAACATTGGAACGTCCTCATTGAGGAGTGTTTCCGCATTCCATTCTTACAATGGGGGTCAATGCTATGTCGCTATAGTGTCGTCACTCTCATATTAGCCCACGCTGGATGTTACCACATCATGGGATACAATTAAGGAACTTTATGTCTTTAATTGGATCCCCATTAGCTTAAAAAAAAATGCAGGATGGTTGGCGTGACAACTGCTCAGAAGCTCAGCTTGGTAGGTTAAAGGGATGACTTTACCCTGCTGACTGGAGATCAGTTTGTATAGTCCCTGACTAGACTCTGAATCTGTCAGTCACCAACAGGTATAGGCAGAATCTCTCTCTCTCTCTCTCTCTCTCTCTCTCTCTCTCTCTCTCTCTCTCTCTCCCCCTCTCTCTCTCTCCCCCCTCCCTCTCTCCCTCCTGTGGGACCCCAGAAATCTCATCCACTAAAAGAATCATTGGCTTTTCATGTGATTCCACTTTAGATAATAATACGTTAGATCTTCAAAGCCTCCCGCTACTCATCTGTGGCTCAATACCTAGGCCTTGCAACTTCCTCAGAGGCAAACGTATAATATTATCATGACAAAGGCACAGCACGGCCTCTCGCCGCCCCGCCATTCATTAGCATTTATATTGACGACGAATGCCACGGCGGACCTCTGTAGAGCTTAACTCTGCGCCGAGCATGGCGTGCCGTGAGCTGACAGGGGGCCGGGGAAAAACTGCCTCGAAAACAATATCTGTATACATCACAGGACGTGTAGAGGCAGGTATTTGTTTTATGGGGTTGTCACGCTGTCACTAGAAGTATGGCTCCGTCCCGGGCGCCACGGCTGATAAGATCGCGGGTTCTTTGTTTTACCTAATAGAGGGCGAAAGCTGATGGGACCACTGTGTGACGATGGTAGTGCTTAAGAGTGGTGTGAAAATCGTAGCTCTCCCATGGATTAGGTTTGTTTGGGTTTTAGGAGCGGGACGATAGAGATTTGTACTTTTTTTTCTCTCTCTCTCAATTTAGATTTAATTTAGAAAGCTTAAAGGGAGACAGAGATTCTGATGACGAGTGCCCTTTAGTTTGACACCCATGTGTTTACCACCGTTACAACGCAATGTTTTCTGTCAGTGTTTACATTTTTCATCTGAGGCATGGATAATGGATCGAAGCCACACAAATATTACATTTCCTGCTGCAAGTGATTATAACTTGAAAATATTGTTCCGAAAGAAACTGTATCGGGCGTGTTGTGTTGGTAGTAAAAAGAGGAAGGAAAGAATCAATAAATTAAGGAAGGGTTAACCCATTAAGACCAGGAACGCATCTGTGTCATTTTTAAGATTAATTTGGCTATTCAAAAATAGCACCACATAGATACAAGCAATAGATACAAGCTCATATCGAGGCACCGAGTGCCGCGATATGAGCTTGTAAATCTGCTATTTCTTAAAAAATCGTGGAAAATGTGTGCAAATCTTTGAATATTGTATTTTTTAAAGCAAACATTTTTAACTCTGTTACAACTTCTGGGGGTCCCTGGAACAAAATATTTTGAGATGGGGGGTCCACGGCCAGATACATTTTCAAAAATGCTGTTAGGATTTAGAAGACATTTTGGTAGAATCCCCCAGAAGCAAAGATTTGAGTTACAAATGTTTGCTTTAAAAAATATAAATATTCAAAGATTTGCACAATATTTTCACGATAAAAAAAAAATAGCAGATCTACATGAGCTTGTATATCTGCTATTTTTTAATAGCCCAAAGAAATCTAAAAGATGACACAGATGCGTTCCCGGGCTGAATGGTTTAATGAACTTAATAATGAGATTGACATTGATCATACATTGATTCACAGTTGACTGTGAAATGATAGGAGATGTTCACTTCATGGTGAACGTCACGCTGATTAAAGGCGTTGGATTGAATGTTTATAGCAAAAGGAATATTTTGTAGCTTCACTCTGTCAGTGATAAGTAAAGCTGATTATAACTTAAAGGAATAGTCCACACAAAAAATGACTTTTTTCCGTTTTTGTCGCATTGCTAAGGCAATAATTTGATTACCGGTGCTAAAGATGCAAATGTGTCCGGTACTCAAAGAGTCTACTTTGAGTCTCCTACTGGAAATACACCCGATCATCCAATTATTGGCTCAGAAATGTGTCAAAAACAAACACATCTCCATGAATTCAATGTTTCATGGGGTGTGTAATTGATAGAAAACAAGCAATTTTTTGGTTGAACTGTTCCTTTTAAGTGATTATAACTTAAATAGGGTTTGATAATTGTTGTGTGTGGTTAATGGTGGATCAAATCCATTGCACACACCTCAGTGTTGAGTCGTTGACAGTTTTTTTGTTGTATAAACGTTAGTTGCTGCCGGTGCTTTTAGTGTTACAGATGGCACAGCTCGTCAATGTCAGTTTCAGAACAGTCGACCAATTACAAAAGAGAAGGGGTGGGACATGTGTCTATAGTGCTTGCTGCTAATGTCGTCACCACGAGGGGGGGGGGGGGGGGGGGCGTGGCTTAGTAGCTGCAGACATACTGGTAGGGGGCAATGTTAAGTAAACCCGTTTATACCCCACAAAGATGTCCGCCGCTACCAAATGACGCCCCCTTCAGGATTTTTGGCACGCACCATAGAGTTATATAGACACTAAGTAGCAATGATAATGACTTTTTATGATAAACACTATTTTATTGTAACTCTATGTATCAAACCAATTCAAACTCAAATAGGAAAACAGGAGAGGAGCTGCTCACTGCAATTCATCAGTGAGTGTGTTAACCCCAAACCCCATGCAACATGTATGGATAAAGGACTGACCCAAAACAACATAACCCATTAATCCCCATAACATATTCCCAATAACAAAAAGCACAATAATAGGACAACAATAATGTGGGCACATTCCCGGGGGATGCTGGAAATTCCCTCTCAGGATGATACACAGCCCCCACCCTACTGTCCGCAGTAACCATCACCCAACACAAAGTCCACCTGACATCTTCTACCACAGTGGTTCTCAAACGTTTTCGTGCCAAGGACTCCCAAATAGACACTTGTTAGACCGCGGACCCCCATTTGGAAAGATAAGCCAGGGACCCCCATAAGAGAAGATTTTTACGGCTCTCTAGCAGTGATTTCAACCATTTTAATTTCAAGGACCCCCAGTTTGACATGCATTAGGCTACGGACCCCCATTTAATGGCATGTCTTTGGGATCCCAATTCATATTGTAAAATCGATGTTAATTTAACTCTGAGAGTGTACAAATGGAACCAAATGTCCATTTGGTTCCATTTGTACACTCTCAGAGTTACAGACCCATAAGGGTCCATTTGGTCCCTGTCCATCATTTAGCTGGGGACCCCCTGGAACCCCCTCAAGTACCCCTGGGTGGGAGGCAACAGTCTGCCTCGCGTGACTACCACTCACTTAACACCATACTGTAAGTCCCCGGATGTCAGTGGGAAAAAATGACGCTTCACCGGCGCGTTTCACTGTTTTAGCGCTCCTTCAGCAGCCGCTACTTCTAAATTTCGCCGCTTTTCGGCGATAGTTCAGTCTTCTTTCACTTTCTCCACGCCATTTGGTGCGTGCTATTTGGTGCAAATTGGATTTGTTCTGCAAACAAATCCAATTTTTGTTTTATAATATCATCACAATACAATATTACTGTCACAACATCGATGTTGAGGTATTCAGTCATAAAAGAAACATCTTGGTATTTGATGTTGTCCATATGGGCCAGCCCTTCTTACTGTTCTTATCCAATGCTGCCACTGTCGAACATAAGGGGTTCCTTCCGGAAACCAAATCCGCCTTCCTTCTCACTTTCAGCAGCTTGTATGTGTTCACCCACAACTCCATATCCATCATCCATCATAGATATTGATGAGAAATGCCATTCCAATGCAACAGCAGTTGCAAGCAGTGGGAGATTGGGGATTGGCATAATGACTAAATTGGGAGAAAATAAATGTCTAATGTATCAAACTTTTATATGAAAACTATTAAAACGCACGCACGCACGCGCGCGCACGCACACACACACACACACACACACACACACACACACACACACACACACACACACACACACACACACACACACACACACACACACACACACACACACACACACACACACACACACACACACACACACACACACACACACACACACACACACACACACACACACACACACACGGAACAGCCAGACAAGCTTGGATACAGTGCTACCGGTTAAGTTGTGCACGGCCGACACGTGCACATATGGCTCTTGGCTGGTAACGTATTAACCACGTAAACCAGTGGTTCCCAACCTGTGGCCCGAGGGCCCAAGGGTGGGCCCCTGAAGATATTGCAAATGGGGCCCCAAATAATTGGCAAAACATTGGCAATGAGAAGATTACTTTAAAGTTTGAATGGAGTTTCTAGGAAAGAACTAAGCGAAAGGCAGACAGGACTGACGAAAAACGGCCCCGAACAAAGATGTTGCAGATGCGAGAAGAAATGATGCGTCAGTATTTGTATATGCATTTTGATATTTTATTCAATAAAACATCCGCTTCACACAACCTCAAAGCATGAAACGCAGTACTTTAAGGATGTCAGATTACTGTTGCGCTCCCAAAAAGATAATTGGGGTGGGCCACTCAGTTCAGTGGATAGATTGGTCTGGTCGACTCATCCTGTGATCCTGACAGCATGAACCAGCAAATTGCAGCACGCAGCATGTGATTTCTTCTAATTATCTTCTATATTTCAAGCAACTTTTCAGAGTTTAAAGGGAGTCTTTGCACCACTCATGTTAAGTAACACATTTTGATATGTATGCCTTTTGAATAGCACTGCATTATTTATTTATTCTTTCATGAATACCGATTAATCCATTAAGAACGGGAACGCATCTGTGTCATTTTTATTTATTTTAGCTAAAGCATTATTTTACACTCTGGCTATTTAAAGATAGCAGATCTACAAGCTCGTAGCGCGGCACCGAGTGCCACGCTACGAGCTTGTAGATCTGCTATTTTTGAAAAATCGTGAAAATGTGTGCAAATCAATCTTTGAATATTATTGTTTTAAAGTGAACATTTGTAACTCAAATCTTTGCTTCTGGGGGGGTCCCTGGAACAAAATATTTTGAGATGGGGGTCCACAGCCAAATACATATCATTTTGGGGGTCCTGGACATGAAAAAAGTCTGAGAACCACTGATATTATAGCAACATACGTTTAAAGTAAAAAAATGTTAGGACATTTGTAGAATTCCCCCAGAAGCAAAGATTTGAGTTACAAATGTTCGCTTTAAAAAAATATATATTCAAAGATTTGTAAAAAAAAAATCACGATTTTTCAAAAACAGCAGATCTAAGATCATAGAGCGGCACTCGGTGCCGCTCTATGAGCTTGTAGATCTGCTGTTTTTGAATAGCCCAAAGAAATCTAAAAATGACACAGATGCGTTCCTGGTCATAATGGGTTAAATGGGTGCTGCGTACAAAGTACTTTATCTCCATGATTATTTAAAGATGCAGATGAAGGATGACGTAAAAAAGCTGACCACCCACATGTCTTCTGTAAAATAGATTCAGTCCATTTTAGATCCAGAGAAAATGAGAGAATTTCTACATGATGTGTTGGGTGTATGAGTTGCATCTGCTGCTGCCCTCCAGCCAAGTTCATATAAAGAGAACCATCCAGGGGATTGGAAGCTTGTAAAGGTACACGTGGCATGTCGAATAAAATAGCTATGTTTTATAAAGCATTATTCATCAGACGCTTCAAATGTGCTTTGTGCATTAAACCTGAAAAAGACAATTGTGTTTTTTTTTTTTTTCACTCTTCTGTAGCATTTAAACTGTTTGTTTTTTATGCCAAATATTGATTCCTTTTGCTCTGCCTTTCGTGGAGTAATCCCTTTGGAGCATGTGTTGTTTGACTATTGTTTAAACACGGAAGCAGATGCTGGTTCAGTCAGGAGATGTAGTCAGACAAAGACAAAAACGAGTCTTTTAGCTTAATATAACCTGTTTTATTGTCAACAAAAAAGAACACATCCCCAAAACAGAGGTGCAGTTGTAAGCCAATTAAAAACATAGGAACATTCGATTTCCAATTTCAGACTTTACTCCAGACCATGTCTATCCAGTTACTCAGGGTTCGATTTGAAGAGAAAAACAAACAAACAACTATACAACTACTATATATTATAATATAATTCACAAAAGCTCCAAAGTTCGAAAGCGATTCGCAAGCACAGGATCACTCCACATGCCTCAAAGACCCGTCACAGACTCTTGATCAGAGCTATGGCTATGTTTTAGGCATCTTACCCCACCTCCATCAGTGATCGGACTCTCGGTTTGACTGATTCTCTGATTCGCCTATCAGACCCTCAGCCTGATCTGGCAGGTTGCCATAGCAACCAGATACAGGAAGTCTGACCTCTTCATCACATGACCGAGGTTGGGAGGTTGGGAGGATGTGACTAGAGGTTAGGGCCGCAAAGCAAAGCGGGGAGGGAGGAGAGGGGAGGAGAGGAGAAGAGAGGCCGGACTTCGCATGACGTGTGTGCAGAGCTATAATATAACTGACAATATTGTTTACACCGAACTATTTTAATTAACTTTGAGCCAAGAGGAGGAAATTGACTATTTAGAAGGGGTGACAAAGGAAATGTTCGAAGACTATGATGGATTAGTGTCTTGACTTTGAGCCACGCAAATGCCAGGCAGGTAGAAAGAGAAGAATTGGAACAATATAAGGTTGGGGCCTAAATGTGAGGGCCGCGAAGCATCTCCTCACACCAGGCTTTGGTGTTTTGGGTCTCTTGACCTGTATTTGTTAAACTAGATGTGAGGGCCGCGAAGCGGCCCTCACATCTAGTATGACAAATTTGATTGAAAAAAATGGGGGATTTCTTTTTTGGATACCAGGGTTAATGTACATAATGCTTTTAGTCATTCGTTATTTCATTATCCCTTTTTCTCCCCAATTTAGTCGTTATGCCAATTAATTCCTCCCCACACACATTTCTGTGTTGTCACTGCTGTCGTATCCTACTGACTGAGAGAGCCTTCGTCCTACTCCTCCCACCCAACACTCCCCGCTGACAGGTGCCGCCTCAGCCTGTAGGAGTACTGTACGTGCAATGACCATGCCGCGCTACGAGCTTGTAGATCTGGAGATGGGGGTCCGTGGCCAAATACATATCATTTTGGGGGTCCTTGACACGAAAAAGTTTGAGAACTACTGTAAACTGTTGGGATTTAGAAGACATTCGAGTGCCTCTTATGTAGGCTACATAATGTTTAATAAAATTGTGATATCGTCAAACATAAATATGTAACAGATCAGACATTCTACATTCCCCAAAAGGAAATGCATGTATTTAGTTCCGTCTGACCAGAAGCAGGGATTAAACGTATCGCCACCGGGCATAAAAATGAACGACTTGAGGCACGGAATTAAAAGCAGAGGCTTAAGGACCCCTCCCCCCAAACCCTGCCCCTAGTGGCAGACAAGATGATTCACGTCCGTCGTTGTGTATCAAAACAACTTAATGCTTAGGAGGCTTTGTGCCTAAACGCATACATTGCTGTGTACGCTGCCCCATGCCAAGTGAATAAAAGTGCCTGAAGGACACTTCCGTGAGTGCTGGTAATTCCTCTGAGTGAATGGAAACAATCCCGCTCTCACCCTCCCCATAACACACACACGCACCGCGCACACACACACACACACACACACACACACACACACACACACACACACACACACACACGCACACGCACTTATTGGCTGGTAACGTATTAACCACTGAAACCAGTGGTTCTCAACCTGTGGCCCGGGTGCCCACTCGTAGGCCCGTGAAGATATTGCAACTGGGCCCCCAAATAATTGGCAAAAGACTATCATTTTTAATTACAATATAACGTAAATGTCAAAGAAAACTATGTTAGTGTCATTAATCCAAGCTGCCGATTGACACTACTGATTAATTGATCATCAAAATAAACACGCTCTGAACATTTCGGCTGCCGTGTTAAGTGGTCAGATGGGTGGGCCGCGAACACTTTCAAGTGGGCCCTGATGCAGAAAAGGTTGAGAACCACTGACTTAAACTATATATACTTTGTTATACATAAAATGGTGATACTAAAACATATACAAGGTCAATATGTGTCATGACATTTGATGCATTGTGAGCTTGGAGATCAATTTTCGCTTATTTTCACCAAATATTCGCCATAGTCTTTGGGAGATTGTTCGCCTATATGACCAGAATAGGAACGCTAGGGTTCATTGTTAGTGGAACCTTCATACAGCACATGTTGTACATACTGTACTGTACAGTATACTGTATGTATGTGTTGTATATCTCTCGTACAATATCCTTTCGGAAAATCAGAAGATGTTGTATAGGATATTGGCAGAAACATCATATCTCCATATTTCAACTTGTCATGTTTTAATGTAAATTAACTGCTTCATACAAATGTGTCACAACAAAGTAGCAAAAATGGCAGATCTACAAGCTCTACAAACACGTTGTGGGATAGATTTGACTGGAATAGATTGGGACAGACAAGGTTTCCACCCGACGGCGACAATATTCAGGATTCAGGTGGTTGCGTAGGATAGGACAACACTTTATGAATCCCCTGGGACGAATACAGGTTGTTACAGCAGTAAAAAGTAAAAAAGTGCACGACAATAAATACTGCAATAAAACACACAGCAATAGATAACAGCAATAAACTATACTCTCTCTCTCTCACACACACACACACACACACACACACACACACACACACACACACACACACAGACACACTCACTCTCACACGTCTCACACACACGCGCGCACACGTCGGCTTGTTTGCTCATCTGCCTACTTATTTACAAAGTGCTTCTCTGAGAGCACATTGTCCCAACGTGCGTCAAATACACTTTGTATAGAATATGATCAATCAATGAGCTGTAGCGCAACAATACTGCTATGACCGTGCGAGAGAGAGAGAGAGAGGGGAAGCATAAAGAATACGGTCGAAATTGGGAGCATTTATTGCCAAACGTACTGTATTTCATTTCAAGCATCATTACTCAGTTGGAGGCTACTGAGCCAAAGCAGTGGAGCACCTTTACCATTAGTAATGCAGTGACAGGGGTGGTGGTGATTGATTAGGTCCTGGCCCCCTGCGCGTTGCATTGGCATATCTTCAGAGCAGGTGAGTCAGCCAGAAGAATGAGGCCAGATCTGTATCATTTCACGTCATTCCTCCCATCCCCTGGATGGAACGTGAACTAAAGGCTGAGATTCAATAGGGGCAGCAAGCAAGGGACAGGAGTGGAACAGGAGAATGAAATATGGGTTACATGATACTGTGTGTGTGCGTGTGTGTGTGTGTGTGTGTGTGTGTGTGTGTGTGTGTGTGTGTGTGTGTGTGTGTGTGTGTGTGTGTGTGTGTGTGTGTGTGTGTGTGTGTGTGTGTGTGTCTACAAGCTCAAACTGCGCTGTAAAAAAAACACAGTGTTGTAGCCTGGGGTCAACGGGTGTGTTTCGGGTCTCGCAACATACATCCTCGCCCAGGTGACCCAGCCGGGGTTGATCAAGCCCCTGACCTACGTCCCAGTAGCTACCCACGGTCAGTCCTCTTCCCGCTTTTCCGGAACTACTCTGCCTGGGCTGGGGGAGAAGAGAGGCTCTGGCATGTGGAGGGACTAGGCTCTGTGGATGGCCTCCTATCGGGCTCCTCCTTCGTCTCACCAGGTCCAGGACCTGAGCGTTGCACCAGACCCCCCCCCCCCCCACCCGTTCCACACATTTCCTTCTGCCGTGATGGTTTCTTGGGCCGTAGTGGTACTGCAGGTTCCACTTGAATGGCCCTCCTTAAAGGCCTCACCGTGGATTTGTTGTGCTTCTTCCTCACGGAAGACACAGGCTGGGGCGCTAACCCATACTGCTCCCGGCAATTCATCGTGTTGTGAGCTTTTATATCGTCTAGTTTGTCCAATCTGTATGGTAGACTATGTTAATACAACATAACCTATACAATTGGGGTGGTTGTAATTTGTCTCCCTGCTCATCTATTGAGACATTTATATCGTGTCAAAGGTCATGTCTCACATAGACACAGGATCTGACACGAATGACAAGATTCAATTCATCCCCTGATCAGGCAGGCCAGCTCTATTAGCTCAATGGTAAAAATGTCAGCACTTGAGCAGGAAACCCGGGTTCAAATCCGTGGTAAAAGAGGAAAGTTACAAAGTTCTGCTTTAAGCTAATAATGCCCCTCCCCCTCCTCTGTTTATTATAAATTGAGCCCTGAGTAACTGGAAAGACGTGGACTGGAATAAACATTGGCTGATATATGAAACCCTGCTGATATATAATGTGCTATGATCGTATCTTTCTGAAACTCTAACCCAAATATTTATCAAACATAATGGTGTATAAAAGGTGGGGTATAATTGCTCACTGTAGACTCTTATGATGACATAGCATTATTAGAACAATGCTCACAGTAGTCAAAGCAATACTTCTGTTTAATCCATTAGAAAACCAAAAGTAATGCACTGTAACATTCAAGCTCAATGTAACCTAAAAAAACAACCAAAAAAGATGGCATTGTTATTAGATGAGCTGTGAAGCAGTGCGAATGTAATGAGGCTCTGTGTATGTATTTATGCATGTTACTCTGTCTGCAATTATTCAATACACTTTATCATCCTCAAATCACAACACAAGGCCGTGGAACTTCATATATCACATTGCTAAGTCAATATTTGACATATATGGTGCAATTTGATGGTCAAATGTCAAGGTGAAGAAGGTCAATTATTGATGAACACATTAAAAGACAAACAAGATGGTGCTGCAGATGGTAGCCTTGGTAGTGATCCTACTACGTTAACCAGATAAATAGTCTCTATCCAGTGGTTCCCAACCTTCTTTTTCCTTCTTTTTCTGTTATTATGCGTGTGGGGGGGGCTCTTTTTCCATGGAGCCCCCCCCACACGCATAATAACACAATTGTGGTTTTCAATATTTTAACCACTGAATCCCTATACTTCTTGTGCGATCAATAGCAAAAATAGCGGATCTACAAGGTCACAACGCATCACAGTGGTGCGTCGTGAGCTTGTAGATCTGCAATGTTGTGCTATTTTCGATACAAATTATTTAAGGGTCATTTCCATTTGGCAAGCTGGACTGATATCACATTGAGTGGATGAAAACAAGTTAGGATTTTGTGGTACCTCCAAACAGACAAAGCCTGTGATCAGTGTTGCCTTATTATAAGCGACTTTGGGCTATTTTTTTCTGTAAAGTCGCTTATAAATATTGGTAGTTGCGGGTTGCAGTTTTTTGGGCTTGTTTCTAAAGTGTAGTTGCTTATTTGGGCTCGCTTCCATTTTTTGTATTCATTATCTAAATCAGTGGTTCTAAAATATCATCATGAAAACAGCTGACAAGCTTGTAGATCGGCTGTTTTCAAATAGTCTATAGTTTATAGGTTTAAAGTGCTCATGTGTCCTAGTTGCTTCTTTTGGGCTTGTTTTCCTAGACCTGGTAGCTTATTTCTCTCACAAAATCTGGCAACACTGCATGTGATCTTTGGCGCCCCCCAAGGGGGAGGCCTGGACCCCAGGTCGGTAAACACTGGTCCATGCCACCCGACTCAACCCGATCTGTAATATTCATGGAGTTTTTGGGACTTCGTTCGGAGCATCAGCCGCAATAACGCTCCAGGTGCAGAGCCAACAGGGTGAGGTAAACAAGGTTGTGTGCCGGTCAGGCTCTCACAGCGGGAGCTATGGACTCCATGACCCGGCGAACCGCTGCTCTCTGCATAATAACATGGACTGGTTTCTGGTTGTATTTATTCTGTGCTTCACAGAAGCCTGGTTCAGTGAATCCGTGCAGTGTGTAATGCACTGTCCGGCGTGTCCTGGGTTTTAATCTCGGCAGAGTGGATTGCTGTCGCACAGCTTACAGGGAAATCGAGAGGCGTATCAACAAAGGTTCACGGTAAAATCTTTGGTGTTAGTAAAGCCCATGTTAGTACAATTTTACAATCATCAGTTAAAGGGGCATGGAATGTTACCCTAGGCTTATTTTGTACTTTTTTCCCCCAGGTGAGCTTACAAACCACAGCAGGGTAAAAGCATGGCAGACTGCAAAGACTGACCTTAAAGCACAGCTGCAGATCAATCAAATCATAATAATGGGTGTATTAGTTTCAGGTGTGTCAATGTGCATTGTCTATACTGTTGACAACAGTCTGCTTGCACATTGGCTCACCGATATCTCTGGGCACGCCTACATCTAACACAGCCATTATTAATTTGATTATCTGCAGCTGAGTTTCTTACTAGCCTGCCATGTTTTTTAATCTGTTGTATTTAACCCATTAAGACCGGGTACGCATCTGTGTCATTTTAAGATTTCTTTGGCTATTAAAAAAATAGCAGATACACAAGCTCATAGCGCTGCACTTGCGCTATGAGCTTGTATATCTGCAATTTTTTTGGAAAATGTGTGCAAAGTTTTAATATATATATTTTTAAAGCGAACATTTTTAACTCAAATCTTTGCTTCTGGGGGATCTACAAATGCCTTCTACTGTAAATCCCAAATAAACAGTTTAAGAAAAAACTCATGTTGCTATAATATCAGTGGTTCTCAAACTTGTTTCATGTCAAGGACCCCCAAAATGATATGTATTTGTTCCAGGGACCCCCAGAAGCAAATAATTGAGTAAAACATGCTCGCTTTAAAAATCAATAAATATATACATTCAAAGATTTGACAAAATTTCACGATTTATTAAAAATAGCCAAATAAATCTTAAAATGGCGCGGATGCGTTCCCGGATTGAATGGGTTAACCAGAAGTGGCAAGCAAACTACAACATCAGCCTGCCCCTTTAAAGTAAAACTGAGGATTGTGCGGTGTTGGCATACTGATGTCACAGTGGTAAAGGAATCCTGCTGCCTGGATCTAGAATCCCTTTTGATAAACTGTAAGCTGTTTTATTCTCCGTGGGAGTCCTCCTCATTCATCCTGGTCGGTGTGTGTACATCATACGCCAAAGCCTGCGTGAGAGAGGCACAGCGGTGCTTGGCCAGCCAGATAACACCCAGACTCCGCTCGTGTTGTTTTGTGGGATTTAAACACAGCAAATCTCTGTGTCATGATCTAAATACAGACAACAGATTAAAGTATCCCGCCAGGGGACAGCAACAACCCGGGCCAACATGAACCGTAGAATCCCTGTTTAATAATAGGCAAACATTCTGCCAAAATAAGCGAACATTTGGCAAAACAAATGGCTGATGTACAAGCAAGTTATTTGGTGTAGAGGGAAAAATTAGGGGACCGAGTATAGACCCCATGGGGACCCCTGCAGTCAACTATGGTTTAAATGGATAGTTCACCCCCAAAATTACCTTTTTTCTATCAATTACACACCCCATGGAGACTTGAATTCATGTAGATTTTTTTGTTTTTGTTGCATTTCAAAGCCAATAATTTGATGACAGGCGGCGGCTCCGGTAGGAGACTCAAAGTGTCAACTTTGAGTCTCCTACCGGAGACATTAGCATCTTTCCACCCGTCATCAAATTATTGGCTTAGGAATGCAAAAAAACAAAAAAAAATCTCCATGAATTCAAGGCTTCATGGGGTGTGTAATTGATAGAAACTAAGTCATTTTTTTAGTGAACTATCCCTTTAAGTGGTTAAAAGACCCTATCACATTACTGTCCCACGTGCAGCTCTGGGACTAGGTTATCATCTGTCTGGTTCATCGTCCCAACCTATAGGCAGAAACTAAAGGCTGCTAGAAGCATTGCAGTCAACAGAGGAGATGGAGCACAGAGGCCAATGTTGAGCTACAAGCCTGCTTTGACTTTGACTGACCGGGGGGTGTCTTTGAACTTTCAACCACCAATCTGGATCAGGCTCACTGACATTGTTATGTCTTACGTCAGGCTGTTGTGAGGATTTCTGTATCCCCACCAGAACCTGTATTAAATACAACTACAGCGAGCCCTGTTTCACTACTGACCTCGGACAGCTTTGTCAGGTCAAGGAGGAGGGCTACAGAAGTGAGGACTGGACCCTGGACAATATGGAAGGGACCCCACTGACGAGAGAAGTGTGACCCCGACCCAGAGAATGGGTACGCCTACTTTAACCCATTAAACCCATATTCTACAAATGTCTTCTAAATCCTCAGTTTTCTGAAAATACTTATGTTGCTATATCAGTGATGCTCAAATGTTTTCATGTCAAGAATCCCCAAATTGTATTTGGTTGCGGACCCCCAGAAGCAAAGATTTGAGTAAAACATTTTTTGCTTTAACATATATATATTCAAATATTTGCACACAATTTTTCAAAAAATAGCAGATCTACAGTACAAGCTCATGAGTGCTATGAGCTTGTATATCTGCTATTTGCCAGACCCAAGGGGTCGGCCTACAGGATGCTTTGTCGGTCGGTCTGTCCCTCTTTTCCTGTGCACACATGTCATGCGAAGTCCGGCCATTCAGATTTCAACCACTAGGGGTCTGCCAGTGCTCCGAGGAGCACCTTTTCTAGTTTTGAATAGGCAACGTATAAAATATGGTTAAAGTGGTTAAAAGATTGTGATGCAAAATGATGGAAAATGACACAGATGCTTTCCCGATTTTAATGTGTTGAAGGACAGCTCAAAAACGTAAACTGTGCAAACTGATTTTGGTCTTAAATCAGTTAAACACGTGGATTAAAGGCTGCCGCATACTCCTAACGATGCCAAACGTTTTTCAGCTTTGGAAGGGCTTGCCGAACTGAGAAGAAAGTTTGGCGAGGGCTGAAGTGCTGCCTCAAAACTTGGCCCTGAGTTCTGAATGCGAGACCCCACCCACACAGTATTCTGCCTGGATATCCGTTGTTTGTTTTCAGCAATCTCCGACTTGTTTGACATCATTTATCTGAAGAGTTTTCAACATTTCTGGCGGCAGCAAAACCGGACAAAATGTGTAACTTTTGTTTAAACCATTCAATCCGGGAACGCAATCTCTGTCATTTTAGATTTCTTGGGCTATTCAAAAATAGCAGATATACAAGCCCTTAGCGCGGCCCAGAGTGCCGCGCTATGAGCTTGTAGATTTGCTATTTTTTAAACGTCTTGAAAACTTGCGCAAATCTTTAAATATATATATTTTAAAGCGAACATTTGTCAAATATTTTGTTCCAGGGACCCCCCAGAAGGGATAGCGTGGCACTCGGTGCCGCGCTATGAGCTTGTAGATCTGCAATTTTTGAATAGCCAAAGAAATCTAAAATGACAGAAATGCGTCCCCGGATTGAATGGGTTAATTGAAAAAGTTACGCCGCCGCAGCAAAAAAAAGAACAATCGACACTATTCATAGTGACGGATAGAAGCCAGAATCAAACACTTGCCTGAGACTCATCGAGATGAATTGTTTTCCAAAAGGAGCTCCAACTGCCGGGGAAAAAGCACCCCATGCCAGGGAATGGGTGGAATTTTCCGTGGTGATAGAGGAGAATTTGGCCCACATTTCCTCTCTTCACCATGGTATCCAGGGGGTCCAGCAGCCCGATTCCCCATCACAGAGCCTGCTTTTCTGACTGGCTTGTCAATTTTGCACACATCACTCTGGGTGATGTTGCTGATGTTGCTGACATACAAGCTGCAGGTGGTTCTCATGCTCCAACACACACACATCTCTCCACACAGACGTGAGTTCTGCTCCGTCTCGTTCCCGCTCGTCAGTGTGACCCCCCACGATAGAGCTGCAGCTGTCAGAGAAGCTTCTCGAGGTGACAGGCACCCGAGCAGTGTTGTAAAGTAATTGAGTGCATTTACTCAAGTACTGTAGCTACTTAAGTTAAATGTTTAGGTCTTTTTTCTTTTTTTTTTACTTGAATATTTTACATTTTCAATACTTTTACTTCTACTCCACTACATTTCAGAGGCAAATATTGTACTTTTACTCCACTACGATTATTTGAAAACATTAGTTACTTTGAAGATCTTGAATATTATTACAAATGTACATTAACTACATCCCTGTATAATACTGTACTTTGGCTATTTTTGTTCTTGTGAAAACTTCTGCATAATTACTATAATTTTTTGGTGCGTACATTTTGATGCCAATACTTTTGTACTTTTACTCAAGTAAATTGTGAAAACCGGACTTTTACTTGTAACCGAGTGTTTCTACATTGTGGTATTGATACTTTTACTTAAGTAAAACATGTCACTAGGCCTACTTCTTCCAAGTTGTAGCAGAAGTGTGAGGTGCAGAGGGTGAACATAGAAAGGAGACAGGACTGTCCCCGTGGAGCTCCAGTACCACATTGGACCTTACAGCTTAGAAATCGTACTGTACTGTACTGAACGCACTGTGGACTACTGGTGAACTGGTGAGGTGTAACCCAGTCCATCTTATCGTGTCAACCTGCATTTTTCTGAGCTTGTCTCTCTCCCAGCAGGTGAGGTACCCACTTGCACATGATATTATATTGTATTGTATTGTATTGTATTGTATTGTATTGTATTATATTATGGGCCGTGAGGACATTGTAAGTGGCCCCCCAAATAATCAGCAAAACAATAAGAATTCAATGATAATATACCATTAATATAAACAAATTAAAATGTCAATAAAGTAAACCAAAAAAAAGTTAAAAGTATGAAAAATTGTGACACCAATAAATAGGAACTTCAAGTAATGCTACGCTCATTCCACTGATCCAAGCCACAACATAATGGATTGATTGATCATTAAAATAAGCATGCTCTGAAAATGCATGGGAAAGGCTGCCGTGTTAAGTGGTCACATGGGTCGGCCGCAAACAAGATTGTCAAGTGGGCCCTGCCTGATCCAGAAAAGGTTGAGAACAGCTGTATTATATTATACTATTTATTTATATATTTCTTTTTGTTTTAACCTTTCTCACAACCTACATGCAACAATTTTGATTAATACTTTCACACATACTACTGTATATCCAACAAATGAATGATGGTGGATTTGCTTCACAAACATTACATTTGAAACGTCTTTCTTTTTTTTTTCTTTATTAAAGTGTCATGCTTCCAAGGAAGCCCAGCCCATATGGACATACATTTATGAAACAGTATTAAAACACGATACTGCACATTTTGAGCTCTGATTTGTTCCTTAAACAATCTGACACTTTAAAACATGAACAGCTGCTCTCCCTAATGCTCTGGAACAAGAATATTAATCACATTTAACAAAAGATGTATTGTCCTGAGTTATCTCTAGCCAGAACCCATTGCATGTGGTGGAGCAATATGTCTCCCATCAATCATTTGTCTACTTTCAATACGCCGTCACACGCTATATCGCCAAAGCACGACTAAACTTGTAGACACAGTTAAAACACTTATCCCCAAATCTCCATTGTAAAACTCCACTTCCTTCACACCTTTGCTTGACTTGTCTCTTTTTCACGGTGCCAAAGAAGAAATGTTATGCTTTAGTTTTAAAACTATAATCCGTTTAACTGTGTTAGTAAGTAAGCAAGGATGAAGGGAGGCATATGGTATGGAGGTAGCCTATTGCAAGGGTTCCCAAACTGGGGGTTGGGACCCGGGGGGGTCTCCAAATAATTTTGGGGAGTCCCCAGATGGTTAGCTTAATGTGCAACATTCATTTTATTACTCAACAGTAAACAAACTAACATGCAGTATAAGTGTATACACAGGGTATCTGCACATTTCTAAAGTGACAATTTAATGACTTTTAAAACCTTTTTAATACCAAATTCGCTAAATTGGCAAATATTACGTAAGAAAGAGGCAAACATCGTGAAAATAGTCGATCTACTAGACCGACTATTGTCGCAATGTTTATCTGTGGAACCGAGTCAAACTAAATGTAAAGCCTACAATTCCAAGTGCTTGTCAGGGTCGGGGGTCCCCAGTTCAAATGTGATTATTTTGGGGGGTCGCGGCCTGAAAAGATTTAGAACCCTTGGCCTATGGGATAAAGGTTCCAGGGGAGAGGAATATGAGACCCTGAGACTTTGGCTCGAGGTGTCCGTTTGTTGCGTGGAAAATGGAGGACGCTGAAGACCTCACATCGTTAACCTGTCAGTAAATGATTGAGGAGAGAGACACAAAAATGGGGGAGAATGAGGTGGTTGGGGCGTGTGAGATACAGAGCACACAGACGGGCATACATGACAGCGTAGAGATACACCTCACACTGAGGGGAGGAGATAAGGGAGGAGTTGTTACTATCGAGCATGACCGCTATCTGCGGTGGAATTCCCCCTTGAACATGCATTGTTCCAACTCCATTAATGGAGGACAAGAGGAAATAACCTCACTTGACATTTATGAATTAATTTTCATATTGAAATGTCAATTTCAGTTCAGACTTTTAACGGGGGAAATGATAGACTGCTGGCATTTGAATACTCTGAATATTTGTTTAACTTGTTTTGTTGCTTGCTGTTTGTTTGTACTTACTATGCATATTAACCCATTAAGACCGGGAACGCATCTGTGTCATTTTAGGATTTCTTTGGCTATTAACAAATAGCAGATATACAAGGTCATATCGTGGAGCTTGTAGATCTGTTATTTTTTTTAATCGTGGAAAATTTGGGCATTTGGAAAATATTTTGTTCCAGGGACCCCCAGAAGCAAAGACTTCAGTTAAAAATGTTCAAAGATTTGCAAAAAAAAAAATCAAGATTTTGGAAAAATAGCAGATCTACAAGATCATAGCGCGGCACTCGGTGCCGCGCTATGAGCTTGTATATCTGCTATTTTTGAATAGCCAAGGAAATCTTAAAATGACACAGAGGTGTTCCCGATCGTAATGGGCTAAGAGAAACATTTCTTGTATATATGTGTGAAAGCCTGATTCTGCTTCTGTCAAACCAAACTTCTGATCTATTCATCATTTGACAGGATTTGACTGATTTAAAGCTTGTCCACTCAGCATAGACGTATATGACTGATTGACAGCTTTTCTCCAGCCATGTCACTTCCCTGCATTCATTTTCCAAGGTGTCATAAGACAACCACGTACATTGGAGTCAATGTTTGGCATTTGGATTAGATTTAGACACTGTTTTCAACCGAGCTCTTCATTCATCCAATCAATCTCCGATCACATCTTCCGCAACGATTTAATGATGTTGAAATGCACTTGGTGATTGAGGTCTCTCAACGTTAGACGCTGTCAGTATAGGAGCAACAATCTCGTGCATCTCCCTGTGATGGTTTTAGCGCATTCATATTCCTGTGACACTCAGACAAACAGAACTTCCATTTTGATGGATGCACCCCCCCCCCCCCTGCAACTCTCTTCAGAACATTTATCGTAATAAATGGAGTGTTTCCATTATGATCTGATCTCCTATCTTGTAGAATGGAGACAGATCACACACACACACACACACACACGCACACGCACACGCACACGCACACGCACGCACACAGGTGCAGAGGCAGACAGATGCACGCACGCACGAGCGTGCATGGGCACACACACACACACACAATGGTACTACTGTATAATAGCATTGCAGGAGGCTCAGAGAAGCACATCACGGAGTGAAAGAGGGAGAGGAATTGAGGACACAAGGGGAGACATGTGGATGATGTATGAGGGGATGAAGGTATGGGGAGAGAGGGGATGAGGAGGTAAATGCATGAGGGGATGAAGGGATGAAAGGATTAGGGGAAGACGGGATGAGGTGATGAAGGGGTAAGTATGGGGTGTATTTGATCGATTGATCAAATAATTGAGAATCAAGGTTTATGGGTTAATTTTTTTTTGTAATATACTTAAACAAATCTACATAGAAATATTATGATTTTTGTATAAATCGATTCAATCAATTATTCTGATTATCCACTTGAACCCTATTTTATACTTTGTTGTTCAACGGTGTCACACAAAAAAAATATGAAAATACCCGATCTACAAGTTCACAACACGCTACAACGTGATGTGTTGTGAGCTTGTAGATCTGCTATGTTCATTTACTGTAATAAAATCTATACTTTTGTTTGAATAATTGTTGCACTAGGGTGGAGGTGTGGGTATAGCCTTGGAGTCTGGAGCTCGAGGATGAAGGTTCTGTGGGCGGGGGGACATTGAGACTTGGTTATGGGGGGGGGGGGGGGGGGGGGGGAGTCCATTGTGCATAGAAGTTTATGCTATAGGCTCTATGCACAGCAGCCATTTTGGAGAAAAATTGGGCCTCTTAATTCTGACTTCCTTCACAGGTGTTACCAATGATACTAATGAAGGCTCTGTTCCATTCTGGTCAAACAGAGTCAGGGTGCTGATATTGTGCATGTTGGCTCACTAGAAATACTAGTGGGTCTCAAAGTGTGGTCCAGGGACCCTCATGGTTCCTTGAGAGGGTGTAACTCTGAGAGTGTACAAATATACACTCTCAGAGTTATGGGGGTCGTTGAAATTAAAAAGTTTGAGAACCACTGTGCTACACTAAATGGAACAGAGCCTTCATTAGTGTCATTGGTAACACCTGTGATGGAAGCAAGGAAGGGGCCCAATTTCTGTCCAATATGGCTGCTGTGCATAGAGCCTATTGTGTATTTGTCTCGTATTGTCCTGTCCTCCTTTGTTGAGTCCAGTGAAAGACGTTGAAGACCCCCCCCCATCAAGAACGTGATAGTGAAGGATGGAGGAGAGAGAGACAGAAAAAGGGTCAGAATGGGGGGAGGGGGGAGGGGGAATACATAGACACTGACTGACAGGCTGACATGAGATACCTCTCTGAGGGGAGGAGATGAAGGGAGGTGTATAGGCTGGATTCCGGTGTTTTCTTCCAGTTACATGTCAATCCATAACCCGGCTCTAGTACTATCATGTAGTTGTTTTCACGTCTAGGGCTACATGGATTGAGGTGTCAACGTATTTGTGTTATGCTATGATCCGTTTGTACACAGAATTTGTGTTTGGAAATGGCAAGCAATCTGCCAACGAACCAACGAACGCATTTAATGCGTTCGTTGGTTCGTTGGCAGATTTAAACTTTCCGAAGCACCTACAGCTTCTCATGGCTTCGCTTGTCTCTCTCTCTCTCAGTGTTATGCAGGAACGACGTTCGGTTGTCGGTTGACGTCCTCTCCTTAGACTCGGGACAGCTCCGGCCTTTGTTTTGTGCCACGTTTGAGCGTCCATAATTTGACACAGACTAAACCGAACTAAACCAACAGTTACAGTTATGGGTAATCAAAGGGTCACCAAAATCGGTCATCGCACCGGGCGCCACAAAGGGTTAATCCGCCCCTGACTCCACGGGTGTATCGATCTGCTGCGTTCCCCTCAGTGTCTCTCCTATCCATGTCTCACTGAATCCTCCCGTGCGGACTGGTCATACCTTTCAAGGGTTCAAAGCAGTCAAACCTATGACATTACAGATACTAACTTATACTGTACTGGAAAATGCCAGAACACTAATCAACGGGACAGGAATCTAATACTCAGCTGCAATATAAGCCCTTAATATAATTAAAATGGATCGAATTCACGGATTAGACCGTAACAATGGAGGACAAGAAGAAATAGCCTGACTTTATATTTATTAATTCATTTCATATTTAAACATTGATTTCTGTTCTGACATTTAGGCGCATGGTAGTACTGGTATTTCTGAATATTCTGAATCTGTGTTTTGTTGCTGCTTCAAGGTCACATTGAGCATCGTATTACTTGTATGTGTGAAAACCTGTTTCTGTACATGACTTGTGAAATATTCAGTGTAGACGGTTTCAGCTGATTGTATTTGAAAGCTTGTCTCAATCCATTCCACCTCCCTGTAGGCCTATTACGTTTCCTAGATGACATTCAGTGAGGCGGCTGTGTGCGCTGATGTCAATAGTTGGCATTTTGTGGCTCAACTATGCACAACTCTAGGTCACCCTTGTTTTGAAAAAGGAATACATTATAGCAGGGGTTCCCAACCTTTTCTGGATCAGGGCCCACTTGCACTTGACGTGCATTTTTTCAGAGCATGTGTATCGAAATAAAAGTTTATAGCCTATTATTGTCATTATGATCCATAAAATCTTATCGTTTTAGCAATTATTTGGGGGCCCACTAGCAATATCCTCATGGGCCACTAGTGGGCTCCAGCCCACAGGTTGGGAATCGCTGCATTATAGAAACAGGTGCATGTGAAATGTCAACTGGATTACACATATAGACACCTGGATTAAAGTCATCAGTCACCACGACTGATTTGAGTCATTTGGATTCCACATAAGTCTCCAATGGAATCATGATGTGCACCGAAAATAGCCTATCTACAAGATAGTAGATAGGCTATTCTTCGGTTGATAATTATTTTAAGATGACAGAGTGATTGAAGTGTTCAAACTAGCAATAGGTTAGATTAGAGAGAGTGCTTGAATTGGTCTAAACTAAATATAGAATGTTATGTTCAGAAGCATCTTCCAAATGGTCTCGGATATTTCATAAAAAGCAAAGGTTGTAGCCTCGATCTGCGATTTCTTCAGCAGGAATATTCTAAAAAAATATGAACAAAATATCATAATTATTGTGCTGATCGTTTAGGAAACACTCAGTTTCACAGATCACAGATTGGGACGTGGCCTAACAAAATGTTTCAGTCATGGGTTTTATTTTGCTTCAAACCAACCATGGATACACAATACAGACACTGTTTTCAACTAATCACAGTTATCACAGTATCCCTGCAGTCACTCTTGGACCACATCGTCGGCAATGATTTCAGACGTTTCCAACACAGTTGACGATTGTGGGTCTTTCAACATTGGACGCTGTCAGTAGCAGGAACAATCTCGAGTGTCTCTCTCTGTGATGTTTTTTGTTCATTCATATTCCTGTGCTATTCAGACAAACAAACCTCTCTATATTGATGGATGTACCCCCCACCCCTATAACTCTCTTCCAAACATTTGTTGTTGTAAATGGAGTGTTTCCATTGTGATGTGATCTCATTGCATCTTGAAGCACGGAGACACATCACACACACGCACACGCACACACAGACACACACCCACACACACGCACACGCACACGCACACGCACAAGCACAAGCACACGCATACGCACACGCACACGCACACGCACCGACATTGGCAGGATGCTCAGAGAGGAGGGGGACTGGGGAGAGGAACTGAGGACACGAGGGGAGACAGGAGACATGAGGGTTGTAAACAAGGGGAACAGATGTGGATGTTGAGGAGCGTCCTTGGTGTAGCCTGCTGTTTATTCTACTGTATGTGTGCATGCATGTTAATTCTTATTATGTTTGTTGTTTCAGTGCTTATTTTTTACATGTTTATTTCAGTGTATTTTCAGTTACACTTTACTTAAAGGTTGGGTCTATAATGCATTATAATGCATTTGTAAGGCATTATAACTTCGTTATAAATGTTTATAATCATGTATGACAACTTATAACGTATTATAAGTAAGGTTTATAACGTATTATAAGTGCTGGTCATAATGCATTATAAGCTCAGTGGAACAGCACATTGCAACTACCTTAACTTAACTAGTAATAAAGTGTCTTTTATAAGTTCTTATGCATAATTGTATTCATCAGTGTTGTGAAGCATTATAATTGCATTACTGTATAATAGGTTATGATGCATTGTAATGCATTATACATGCATTATGTTTATAACGCATTATAGACCTGACCTTAATATAAAGTCTTACCGTTTATTCTTATGTTTGGTATTTCAGTGCATACATGTTTATTCTGTATGTTTATTTAAGTGTATACGCATGTTCATTCTTTAATGTTTTTCAGTTTCTCCCACTCACATTCGTCTCATCTGTTCCAGTCCTCTCCTCTCCCTATGTCTCATAAAACGTCAACTTTGAGCTCTTTTCTCTTCCACTCTCTTCTCTTTCCCTCCTCCTACGTTCCTCTGTTCTTCCTCCTAATTGGTGCTGATGTATAAGGCTCCTAAGGGATCAGCACCTCCACGATCCAGCACAACGTGTATTCTTTGATATCCTGTGAAAGGCTAAACTTTGTTGTATATCACAAAAGGAAAGGAAAAGTGATAGCACAATTTAAGCTACACATGTGTCAGCTTGTTATATAAGAATTTCCTGCTTCAATCATTTGGTCAAGGTTAGGTATGTTATTTATGTTTTAATTTTTTTGTGGATAACCAATTAACATTGTCGTACTTAAGTGTTGTGTGACAACAAGGCGATCTACAAGCTCACAATGCATCACATTGTGAGCTATTTTTGAAAATGTTCAGCTATACCCAGAATAGGGACACCATGGTGAAAGTATCCTCGCTCCCCGCCTTTTCTCATCTCATGCGGAGAAAACTACATACAAAAGAGTCTATAGCGTGGTACTTCCGTTGTTTATGTACTTCTCTCTGAAGCTGTCTTTTTCGATCACAATACAGTTTTCATGCCCTGGAAATGTACAGGTAAACAGGTCTGCAAAATATACCTGCACTTCCACTTACGGTTTTGTAGTTGTAGTTTTAGTAGTTGTCAGTGGTTATTGGTTAAGGTTAGGGTGTAGTTACCAGAAACCATCGCAGGCTGATGTTCCATTACAAACCATAACAATGAGCAGTGTGCCTCTCAAATGCCATGGGAGTCTGAAATGCCACCACATTTGTTTAGCAATATTACCCCATGCTGGCACTGGGGTACAACCTGTGAATAATTCAATTCAATCTTTATTTCAGACTCAAGGTCCATATCACATACCAAATGACACAATACGAAAACAATAAATAAAAAAACACATTATAAAAATATAAAATCAGTCCAACTACAGCTAGCCACACATAATATGCTCACAGTCTGTAGAGGCTGTTGCGCCAATCTCTCCAAATCATGGAAGAGAACCGAGTACTCTTCACAGTAGTGATGCGCGGGTCGGGTTTTTTCATGACCCGCCCCGCCCCGCGACGGAACCCAACCCGCCTCAACCAGCCCCGCCAACCCATACAGTATATAAATCTATGGTTCAACCCGCCCCGCGACCCGTGATTTTTTTTTTATTCTGTAAAATCATGCTTAGAAAATAATCCCCAAGTGTATTCAAACTGTTTTATTGTTATTGTCTCCGCCAGGCCGAAGGCATGGCGAGAGAGTATGTTTTACCCTCCGTCCGTCCGTCCGTGTGTGTGTCCGTCCGTGTGTGTGTCCGTCCGTCCGTCCTGTCCGTGTGTTACCACCAAATCTCCGGCACCGTTGGCCCGGTCGCTGCGAAACTGTGCACACACACTCCCTGGATGCCAATTCAGAACCTCTGCCTCAAAATTTTCACATGGGCTTGTTATAGCGCCACCAGGAGGCCGATTTGTGCAAAACCCATTTTTTCACATTACTCCTACAGTTTTTAACCAAACGTCATGCAAATCGATACACAGTATCTCTATAGTCATGTGATCAACCCTGATCTGTCCGATTTCCCATATTCCATCCTCATTGGTTAAGGTCTCCATCCAAAGTTTGCAGGATTGGTCCGTTTTGAACAAACTGCTTCAAACCATGAACGCAGCTTGCAATTTCCGTGAAATTTCACAAACACATTCCCACTAGGCCGAGGAAGAAATGACACCCTTTTCACATTGGCCTGTTATAGCGCCACCAGCGGGTCTAATTTAGCAAAACACATTTTTGGAACAAAATGCCTCAAATCATGAATGCAGTGTCCGATTGCCGTGAACGACCTAAGAATAAATGGCACCCTTTTCACATTGGCCTATTATAGCGCCACCAGGAGGCCACAATAACGTACCTGACCTGGCGGAGACCTGTGCTCCGAGGAGCACTTTTTCTAGTTATTCTTATTCTTATTAGGAATAAAGACAAAACAAGAGCATGTGATTTTTTTATTTTTTTTTCGTGTGAGAGCGGCTGACCCGCTCACCTGCAGCCCGCATAATTGCCTCCGAAATTCTGACTCGACCCACCCGCGCCGCGGGTTGACCCGCGGGTTACGGGTCAACCCGCGCATCACTACTTCAAATGGTTGATGATTAAAATCATAATAACATGATTGTCAGTCTCTTCCAGAGGACACATGAATTTGTATATTACATTTCTTAAAAGGTCTTGACAGGTAGGTTCCCCCAAGTTAACAAACAGCTGGCTGGCACTGTGCCATCTTGGTACCCTCACCAGCAACCGTAAAGCATCATTGTATGCAACTTTTAGTTTTTACTTTTAGTTTTTGCATACAAACTGTGATCAAAAACGAGGCTGTAAAGGCTTAAGTTTGAACCCTTTTTGGTTATTGCCCTTGTTTTCTGTGTTTATTGCACAAAAAAAGTGATCGTCAGCGGCGTGGACGACGGCAGTGGCTCAGAAAGTAGAGCCGTCTCCTGGGAATCGGAAGGTTCCTTGTTCGATCCCAGCGCCACCCAGCGTTGTGTCAAAGTGTCCTTGAGCAATACACTAAACCACCCTGACTGCTCCCCCGTCGCTGTTCAGTAGCTGCCAACTGCTCCTAATAGTTAGGATGGATTAAATGCAGAGGACAAATTCTGGGAATGTGGAAATGTGCTTTAATTAATCATGTTGATGTAATGGGCATGCCAGGTTGGTGTCTACATAATATGAGACTCTCAAGGACCACATACTGTACCAACAACCCATATTATCCACCTCCGAGTATGAAATACTCAGTAAGCAATTTGAAACTATTTGATTCACCATTGAGGAAAACTTTAACCTGCTGAAGAGAAGGTGACATTGACACGATCTCTTTCTCTAATTGTTGATATTTGTATACCCAGAATTATTTAGTTTCCTTATACATTAATCATTCAACAAATAGGAGAAATAGCTGAACGAAATAGGGACTCCAGGTTGAAAATGGGGGAAAAAAGCCTAATTAATGTATGCCTATTTTCACCGGATGTTCGCTTACAATGACATGCCCAGAATATGGATTCTTCGGTACTGTATCCTCCCTGCCTAGTGATAATGCTCATTGCTCAATCTGGCCTCAATAAATCTCCATCTTTGCTCTTTCTTACTCCAGACAAGATGGCACAGTCTTTAGTCATAAGATGAATAACTTACCATTATGTAACAAATCGACATCTCATACCTGGCTATGATGAATGTCATGTCCGGCTATGAAACTCTTACCTGACTATGAAACTGATACTTGACCATGAAATTCATACCTGGCTATGAAATTCATACCTGGCTATGAAATTCATACCTGGCTATGAAATTCATACCTGGCTATGAAATTCATACCTGACTATGAAACTCATACTTGACTATATGAAGGACGATGAAAAACATTTGTGTGACTTGGTGAGCAGGCTCAGTGTGAAGGACTGCCACTCCAAACTCCAGAATCTGCACATGTTTTCCTTCCTCAGCAAATGATACAGAATAAAAGAGGACGTTGTCCTTCGTGTTGTCACTGTGCTTGTGAGCATGCTGACTTACAGTAGATTTCAAGGTCCAACACTCACCATGGCACATTCATAACAAAGATACTTTTTTTCAGGTACAGCGCAGTACAGTGCAGAGGTGAGAGAGAGAGAGAGAGAGAGAGAGAGAGAGAGAGAGAGAGAGAGAGAGAGAGAGAGAGAGAGAGAGAGAGAGAGAGAGAGAGAGAGAGAGAGAGAGAGAGAGAGAGAGAGAGAGAGAGAGAGAGAGAGAGAGAGAGAGAGAGAGAGAGAGAGAAACATTGCACATTTCAAAATGTGCTATTTTGTGATTATTTGTGAATGTGCTATTTTGTGATTATTTGTGTTAATAAGAATCATACAGTTTCTGTGACCTAGACATCAGTTCTGAGCTGAGATGCATATTTATGCATGTGTCGGCAGGGCAGTCTGGTCGGAAAGCTTTTGATCTGTGACCTATTTAAACCCTGTCACTGTCTGTGATCATCTGGATAAAACACGTTCACAGGGAAAGCTATTTGCTTTACTCTCTGCTTGAAGACAGGTTAGTAATGTTGATAGGAAGGCTTGATCTGTAAAAGAAAACCGAGCGGGGGAAATTTTCTCAACCACAGAGCTAGCACGTCGGCTAGTTTCAGTGAATAGTTGAAGAAGTTGGAGTTCTTAGAAGAGTTGATGTTGAGGGGGAAAAGGAGGGGGCCTGGGGGACTCTGGTTAACAAAGTATATAGGGTTTAAGTTGTTACTACTTAAAGCAGCACTATGTACTTTCCTCTTCTACCCTGGATTTGAACCCGGTTTCCTGCTCAAGTGCTGAATGTTTTACCATTGATTTAATAGAGCCTGCCTGCTTGCTCAGGGGATAAACTGGATCTTGACCATCAGTTCAAAATTTGTGTCAGAGCCTGTGTCTAGGTGAGACATGACCTTTGACACAATCTATTCTAGATGTCTCAATAGAAGAGCAGGGAGACGCAATACAACCACCCCAATTTTGTAAGTTATATTGTATGAACATACTCTACCATACAGATTGGACAAAATGTAATTGTATTCATAAAACAAAGTTGCAGAGTCAGGCCTTATAGTAGGCCTTTAACCCTATATCGTTGATGTCGAGCAGAAACCTCTTATCTCCATATTCTAACTCATGTTTTTTTTTTGTAAATTAACCCCCTATTTGATCATATTACAGTGTTACACAAAAGCATCAAAAGTAGCAGATCTACAAGTTCAAAACGCAGCGTTTTGAGCGTGTACATTTTTGCTGCTTTTGAATTTGTATCCTGAAAAGTACCAGTTTTGGACATATGAGGTTTCCATCTGACAGAGACGATTATTTGTTTGTATGACACACTGCTAAAATAGGCAATCTACAAGCTCACACCGCGTTCCAATGCGACACGTTGTGTGAGCATATCTGCTACGTTTGACTATTTTTCAAAAATGGTGAAAAGTGAGATATTATCAAACTATAAATATAAAACAATATCAGACTACATTTCCTAAAGTCTGACCAGGAGCAGAGATAAAACATATCTCCTCACCAGCCATAAGAAGGAATAACCAGAGGGGGGGATATGAAAAGTACCAGAACCCCCCCCCCCCCCCCCCCCGATGCCCCCACCCCCGCAAATCGAAACCCTGTTGATGGCTAACGCCGGGTGAAGGCCAGACCATTAGGGCTCAGTGCCAAACTACATTCAGAGTAATGCAGACCCGCAAAGCGTACATTCAATTACTGTGATGCTCAATAATTATAAAGAGTCAATAATTGGGACTATATTATCGACTCGAAACTGAACTTAGAAGTAAATTTTGAAGCCGTCTGCGAAAAAAAGGGGCACCAGCGTTTGTTTTGTATGAGGAAACATGGCCTATTTCCACGTTTGGGGGGAAAAAAAGAAGAAAAAAAACGCGACCTTATTCTATCATGCTGCTAGTGAATCAATTTTATCTTGTCATGGTTTGGAAACCTATCTTTAAAGAACAGAAACTCTCTGGCTCAAATGGTTAGATGGTCTAGTAGGCTGAATCACAGCTTAACCCATCCCTCTACACCAGACAGTTACAGCAGATAACCAGCTCCATTTGAAATGACGACTCCCATCCTTTTGCGCAGTGAATTTCAGCTCCTTCCTTCTGGACGAGGGTTTATAGTCCCAAGGTGTACAACAAAGCCGTATTAAAAATAGCTTTGTTCCAGCAGCCATCACTCAAAAAGAAGATGTAGCACCGCATTGCACAGATGCTAGATGCAATGTGTGTTTGTTTGTTGTTGTTGTTGCTGTGTTTTCCTGCATTTTACTGTATCAATTTTAGAGGCTAGTTATTTTAGTGTTGTTGTTTTTCTCTCTATCTCTTTTTAAATTCTTATTTGATAAATTGAGCGCTTGCATGTATTTCTATTGTATGTGTTGTTTGTAAAAATGTGTGAAAAGATGTATCCCTTGTCTACAAGTCAAATATACCAAGAGGTATAAATAAAGTAACCTGAACCGAAGGCAGCTTCAATCAAACACTCAAATTGTCTGTCACATTAGAAAAGCTGCATCAAAGGAACGATATCTTATTTACATATTTCTATATTTTCACAAATTACCTTGACACAGCTTTGGAAGGAAGTCACCAAGTGAAGTGAAATGATTTATACATTTGCAAAGATGTGAAATGATGCCTAAATATTGTTGCTCACTTATTAATGTGAAAAGATTTCCTATTGACCTCGATATTTGATGATGTATGATGGGTTACAATTGCCTCCCACTATTTCCGGGAGGGGCCCATTTAGCAAGAACATCCACAAATCCAGCACACAGCTGCCCCAACTTGAATCACACATTGAGGGTCCGTCCTCTAAACAACCCAGAGCCCAAAGCAATTTCACCTCCACCCATTAGGGCTGCTACAAATGTCACTGTTTGTTGCAGAAACCTGCTTTTCCCCAAAACATTAAGCAGAAATGGTCCTTTGACAATGACCATCAAACAGGGTTTTCATGTTTACCTGTAATTGCCTTAAAAAAGGTGTGGATGGGGCCTATTTCTTGGCTGAGGGAACATAGGGCTGAGGAAACATAGGGCTGAGGGAACATAGGACTGAGGGAACATAGGGCTGAGGGAACATAGGGCTGAGGGAACATAGGGCTGAGGGAACATAGGACTGAGGATAGGGTCTAATTTGGGATAGGGGAACATAAGGCTGAGGGAACATAGGGTTAAGAGGACGATAGGCTGAGGGAAAATACTGTAAGGCTGAGGGAACTTGAGTACACTCCCAAGAAAATGCTAAATAATCATATGTTGAACGCACCTACAAAACACCACAAACATGAACAGTTTCACCGTCTATTGTACAATCTGGCGAAAATCTGGGGAGCACGCCTTTCTACACTTGTCTACACTGCCGTGGTGCCCCATAGGTGTGCAATTTAGTTTTTCAGTGTGACTATTTTCATGGCAGACCCCTGAACAGCGTTTATGCCACGTTTGGTGAGAATTGGAGCAACGGTGTGCCTGTGGCTGATGGGGGGCCCCTGATGTGGCCCCTTGTGTGACTATTCTCATGTTCGACCCCGCAGGATCACAATGGAAACGAGCCCTCAGGGATTTTTGTGTTATCCTTTTAGCATTATTGTATAACTGTACATCCGTACTTTTTGCAAACTGTTGAAAAATACAGTTTGTAATTAAAAAAATGTATCCAATCAATCAATCAATCAATGAACACTGTTTGTGCCTAGTTCTTTTGCGGAATGGATGAACGGTGCATGGTCGGCCACCCCCATCCTCTAGGCAATTTTAATATAGGATAAGTTAATACATTATTTATTTCTAAATATGAATGATGCATTGCTGTTCAGAACCAAATTAAATCAATATCTGCATCTGAGTGAGGGAGGAGTGTAATATATGAAACTTTTCATTCTCAATAAATAATCCATAGTCTGATAGAGGTCCTCATGGACAAAACATTAGTTTCAATAAAATTGTTGTGGTTATTGCAATAACAACGCAAAATGTTTTGCCATCTTTTAAGATATTAAGCTTCTCTCCAATGATTTTGCAAAAAAAATATTACTGGATGTGCAATTTTGATCATTTTCTTCTAACGTACTTTAAGTGCAATGTAGAGTGTCAGAGTGGCTTTAGAAGGTTATTGAGATAAATGATAGACTGCCTTTGAAAAAATTATAGCGCTCATGAAGAGACTCCTCGGGGCTGGATAGAATGTCTAATCCATTCACATTTTAAAGCCTGGCAAATTATTTGAGGGTTCAATATTCACTGGATCCTCCAAGCAAGGACACACCATGGTCAGAGTAAAGTTCACACTAAAGTGAACTACTGAACACCACTCTAAGGTCTTGTTTACATCAAGTTCACCTGTCTGGGAGCAGGTTAGTTTATATACCAATGTGAGGTCAGGTTAGTATCTAGCCTGGTAGCAGGTTTGTTTATTTAGAAATTGGCAAACAATAAAAAAAAGTTATATTGAAAGCCCCAAAAAAGCTCAAATAAGCAAACATATTTTGCGGCTCCAAACAGATCTTTTATATTTTTTTGGGGCCAAAAATTGCTCTTTTGATAATAAAGGTTGCCTACCCCTGGTTTATACTATAACCTGTGCAAGGACCCCCAAATTGGTATGTATGTGGCCGCGGACCCCCAGTTGAAAATATATTGTGCCAGGGACCCCCAGAAGCAAAGATTTGTGTTTTTGCCTTTTTTTGAAAAATATTTAAAGATTTACACACATTTTCAATATTTTTCAAAAATAGCAGATCTACAATAGCCAATAGCCAAAGTATAAAATATGGATAAAGGGGTTAAAATGATTGTAACGCTTTATTAACTCATTTTAATGCATTTTGCTCCCCGGAACCCACTTTGAGAACCAATGGTTGGTTAGTTTCAGAGCATGGCTTGCCATAGTAGCAGACACAGAACTGCTGTAAGTAAGTAAACATTTTATTTATATAGCACTTCTCACAGAGAAAACAAAATGTTTTACCAATAGAAATACAGCAATTAAAAAGAATAACAGCAGCACAACTGTACAATAGAACTCAAAACAAAAACAGCGGACATATTGCAAAGAAGAAAAAAACCAAGGACATTCCGCGAGTGCCCGTCCAAACAGAAGTGTTTTCAAGCAGTTCTTAAAAATGCCCACAGACACTGCAGCTCTCAGGACCTGCGGAACGGCATTCCAGAGTCTGGGAGCTACTCGCCCTTGGTTATATAGTTGGTTCGAGGGATGACTAACAGACCCTGGTCGGTTGACCTTAGGGTACTGCTCGGCACATACTATTCTAGCAGGTCAGTAATACTGTATATGCCGGATGCTTGACCATGCATAGCTCTATTATGTAAACACCAGGACCTTGAAACGAACCCTGAAAGCAACAGGAAGCCAATGCAAGGAGCCCATGACTGCAGTAATGTGACACCTTCGGCTGGATGAAAGGAAGGCCGATGATCGAACTTCAAGCACACTCCAAACGAGCGAGGACATCCCTGATCAAAAGGCAGGGATAGTAAAAACATATTTAAAAACAATAAAGCCGGATGGAACTGCTGTGATTCACATTTTTGGAATGGAACATCTATGTCTATAGGATGTCCAAAACGTCATGGGCTATACCAAATAGGTCGAGTTAACCGCTTAAACTCTATAAACTTCACACTCCTATACTTCATTCCCCGGGTCCCCCAGGGGTCTATATTTCCCTCTACACTAAATCTCTTTGCTAGAAATAGACTATCTACAAACTCACAACGTGTGACACTGCATCTCATTGTGACCTTGTAGATCTGCTGTTTTGATCCCCTATTTTTGCCAATTGTTCACCTATTATTACATGTCCAGAATAGAGACCCTATTCATCAGTGGTGTAAAGTAACTAAGTACTTGATTATTATCAAAAAACATACATTAACCACTTCAGCCCTACTATATACATTTCGGCCATTTGAAAATAGCAGATCTACAAGATCACAGAGCCTGTAGATCTGCTATTTTCAAAAGATTTGTATACATTTTGAACATGTGAAATGGGACATTCTGCATAGTGAGTACTTTTACTTTTGTAATTTTGATACCAATACTTTTGTACTTTTACTCAAGTACATTTTCAATTCCAGACTTTTACTTGTAACAGAGTATTTCTACATTGCAGTATTGATACTTTTACTTAAGTAAAAAAAGTGAGTACTTTTTCCATGTACTCATGGTGTTAAATCACTAATCCTGTTTTCTGGAATAGACCCCTGGCTGGTTGCAACCAGATTGAAACCACTCGGCCCACTCAGTCTGCATTAAGGACTAAATGATCCATATTGTTGCATTTCTGGCTTGGGTGAATGCTGAACTCTGATGCCCTTTGACTGCTCAGGAACGGAGAGATGGGAAGCAGATGTTCGTGTGGGCAGGTTTTATTTATTTGTCTTATCTTTTGTGATCATTACTGTTACTGAATCACTTTATAATCACTTTAATAATTCATCTCTCTGCTCTTTTGTTGTTTTATTTAGATAATAACGCTGCTCTAAAAAAAACATCCTCCTTGTGTGGTTTTATACATGAGTCCAGTTTGTACTGAGATATGACTGACAAGGGAATATTGTCGCTGACGTTGATTATAACATTCTCCTTTGACTTTTTTGACGCAAAATGTAATTGTCTCTTCGAGGCAACATATTGATTATTCCTACTGAGTTTCAGTAAAATCCAGCCTCCATGTTTTTGGTTTATTTGAGTAGACAGACAGACAGACAGACAGACAGACAGACAGACAGACAGACAGACAGACAGACAGACAGACAGACAGACAGAACCCATACAAACATTGCTGCGGGGAGAGAGAGATATATAGTAGCAACCAAACAGTTCAAAAATCAACATAAAAGTACAGGGAAAAATTACCACTATGTACAAAAAAAAGCATGAAAAATAAAAAAAAATATCCAAAAAAGGGGAGGCGGGGGGGTCGTCTGTCTACAGGGAAACTGGTACTAGCTCCTCTTTTGGCCTCCAGAAAGATGAGTTTTTAGGGCTGTTTTGAATGGGCTCAGCTAACTGCATTTTTTTGAGGGATGGGGTTAGACTATTCCTCTGGGGTAGGGCTTATCTGGGGTCAAATATCTGAAATACAAATATAGAATATGAATATGATATATTAATATTTTATATATAAAGCCTATGAGGCTACATGGTAGATAGAGCGTATACTGTAGAATATCAAGCTGTGCATATAAACAGGTGTGCAATGTTCCATATGAGTGCAGTACCCGCCCAACATTATAGCTATTATACAGTTCTGAATAGCTTGCACAAAAAAACATTTGCGTTGATGTCTTGAGGATACGAGCGGAATAGATAACAGGTTGTTGGGGTTTCTCACACTTTTCATCACAGTAATGATTCACTTATGCCACCCACTGAGCCAAGAGACTGATGCGAACGGCAGTATAATAGTGCAACTGTAGCATGCCCGCCAAGATATGCCTCTTCTGTTTTTTTTTCTCTTTGCAGTTATTAATAATTTTCTGTTTCTCTTGGCTACTTCTTTCAGGTGGGAAGTAACTAAGTACATTTCCTTTGAGAACTGTACTTAGTACATTTTTGAGGTATTTGTACTTTACTCGAGTATTTCCAATTTCCAATACTTTTAGTTCTACTACTAGAACTAAAAGTACTACATCTCGGATCCAAATATTGTACTTTTACTCCACAACATTTATTTGAAAACTTTAGTTACTAGCTACTTTGTAGATTTTGATTATTATCACAAAATATATAACTTCTGCCCTACATACATTTCGCTCACAATGCTCACAATGCCACGCATTGTGAGCTTGTAGATCTGCTATTTTCGAAAGACTTTTTATACATTTGAAAACTTGAAATAGGACATTCTGCCTAATGAGTAATTTTACTTTTGGTACTTGAAGTACATTTTGATGCCAATACTTTTGTACTTTCACTCAAGTACATTTAGAATTTCGGACTTTTACTTGTAACAGAGTATTTCTATATTTCTATATAAAGTACAAAAGTATTGGCATAAAAATGTTTTTCACAAGTTCAATATGTATAAAAAGTAATTTGAAAATTGCAGATTTACAAGGAAAATTGGAAATACTCAAGTGAAGTAAAAAAAATACCTAAACATTTTACTTAAGCACATTACTTGAGTAAATGTACTTAGTTACTTTACACCACTGGTCACCAGTCAGTGGTGTTGTTGGGTCTATGAATGTGTTGACAGCATATCAGCGGGAGAGAGAGACAAAGAAAACCCGGGCTGGCTGCAAACCAATCCTGTCAACGTGACATTATTCAATTAGCGTTAAGCACTTTGCACTTATGTTGTCATAATGCGAACAAATGGCATCATAAGACAGAGAAGGTGTTGAACAGTGTGCGGAATCCCCCCTCGCTCTCACGCCAGACAGCTGGATAAAGAGGGAGATGGAGAGAGAGGACAGAACGAGAGACAGAGATGGACCAAGAAAAGAAAAGGGGGGAAAATAGAGCACCGCGGGAATTATCCCGACATTAGCATGGGACAAATAACATTATGACACAGGCCTAATGACAAATTTGTTCCCTTTCTGTATTACAAATATGGCTGTGAGAAATGAGAACATTAGGCTTAAGGAGAGATCAGCAATCCTCTTTGAGTCAAAACGGAACCAAGGTAACGTGGTTTAATCTGCCTGTGGCCAGCAGATTACAGCCACCGGCCAGATGACTATGCAGTGTTTGTAGACCACTGGCTGAATGACACACTACCGACATTATCTGGGAATTAAATCTTTCCGCTGACGCTATTTTTTGTTGAGTTAGTGTGTGTGTGAGTGAATGAGTGCGCGTGTGCGTGCATGTGTGCGTGTGTGCGTGCGTGCGTGCATATACGTGTGTGTGTGTGTGTGTGTGTGTGTGTGTGTGTGTGTGTGTGTGTGTGTGTGTGTGCCTGCGTGCGTGCGTGCGTGCATACGTGCGTGCGTTTGTGTTTGCATATACGCGTGTGTGTGTGGGTGTGTGTGTGTGTGTGTGTGTGTGTGTGTGTGTGTGTGTGTGTGTGTGTGTGTGTGTGTGCGCGCGCATGTGCTCGTGCCTCGGGCCATTGCTCCAGCTGAATGTCCTGATAGGAGCAGATGAGGTTTAGTCCACTCCTCACTGCAAGGGGCTGTTTTAATCACTTAACCGCCGGTCCCATCCCTATTCTGGGCACGTCATAATAGTCCAACATTTGGCCAAAAATAGCAGAATTACAAGATTGGGGATTTGGTGTACGGGGGGAAAAAAGGATGGGGCCAAGGATTGGCCCCTTGGAGAATGGTCAACACCGTCCGTATATCTCTGCTGTCGGGCAGAAACCAGCTATGTCCAAAATATTAACTTTTCAGGAAAAAAAATTACACAACACAACACAATACCGCCTCATCAAAGTTGGTATGGTGACTTTATACATTGTCAGATACTTGAATGTGTCCTTATATTATCGTCACTTTACCCAAATACAGCTCAAGTGGAGTTACATGTAGGAGGTTTTTGACCATTCTAATCAATGGGGGACAAACCACATAATTCCACAAGTTGGAGTTTGGTGGTTTGTTCGACAGTTTGAGGATCCATTGGAGTTAGGAGGTTTGGTCATACGCACTTTTTAAACTACTTTTCATTGGTTAAATATTTGTAAAACCCACACACAGAAGAAACGGGTGTTCAATTGCACTGATTTATAAAATAATAATCTAGAGTTGAAAAAGTTGAAAAATTGAGGTTTCTGCCTGACAGCGACGATATAGGATTTAAGTGATGCCTTATATACTTTGTTGTATGTCCGCGATTAAAAAAAAAAAGATGGCCGAGGTTTGGACAAAACAGGGACGCCAGGGGGTTAATGTGGTTAAAGGTCAGAGTTCAGTTCAAGGTAAGGTGTGAGGCCTGTAATCGTGAGTGTTAAGAACAAGGTTAGTGGATTATACGGTAGTCAATGGAAGGTCGGAGGTCCTTCCATAAAAGCAGTCCATTTATATATAAATGCAGCGGACAACTTACCAAGCAGTGTATGCGTGCATGCAGGCATGCGTGAGTGTGCATGTACGCTAAGCTCTGTCCCATAAGCCTCCTCACTTAGCTCTGCACTGAAGTGCACTCCTGGCATCCAAACTCAGACACCCACGGACGCGTCTGATCTCACTGTAGTATATCTCACTCTCTCTATCCACTTGACTCGATCCCTCATTGTCTATACCTCTCTTCTCCCTCCCTCTGAAAGTGGAAGACAATCTCTCTTCTGCTGGGTTTTTTTTTCGGCATAGTTCTGCTGGGTAATAATTTCCACTTCAGACGGTGGAGTGGTGGGACCGAGATGAATATTGTCAGAGCCACAGCTTCTGAAACACGTCGTGGACTGATTCCGCGCGCACGCACGCACACACGCACACACACACACACACACACACACACACACACACACACACACACACACACACACACACACACACACACACACACACACACACACACACACACACACACACACACACACACACACACACGCAGAGGAGAGGAGAGGAGATGAGAGATGGGGAATTGACAGGAGATAGACGAGTGGAGGCATGAGATCAGATGGAGTATAAAGTGAAGTGGAAAGGAGATTAAGGGGAGAGCAGAAGAGAGAAGAAGGGTAATGAAGAGGAGATAGGATGAGAGAGGAGAGCCATACATGTGTGTGTGTGTGTGTGTGTGTGTGTGTGTGTGTGTGTGTGTGTGTGTGTGTGTGTGTGTGTGTGTGTGTGTGTGTGTGTGTGTGTGTGTGTGTGTGTGTGTGTGTGTGTGGGACTGCTAGCGATGCTTCAAGGTTTCAAACAAACCAGAACAAAAAAAAAAAACGAAAATTCAAATGGAAAAATGTAATTAACTGGAGCAAGGAATCCACTTCCAGGTATGATTGGGAATCGGATAGATGTAATTTTCTTCTTACTTAAATGGTTCCAATCTTCCCTTTTTTCTTCCTCCCCGTCCTGTGTGATGTTTATCACCGGCACTAATCAGCAGATTCCTCCCGTTTTGGCTGAGCTCTCTGACAGTGATCATCTGTAGAACGGCCTAACAGGGCATTTAAAGACCTGCTTAAAGGTCTATTGTCGCTAATGGAAGCCAGCAATAAACGCAGGAGGAGTCTCTTTCTTACTCCGTTCACAATGAGAGAGAGAGAGAGAGAGAGAGAGAGAGAGAGAGAGAGAGAGAGAGAGAGAGAGAGAGAGAGAGAGAGAGAGAGAGAGAGAATTATCCATCTGTTTAATGGAGGTATTTAATGAAAGTTGCACATCCTTTTTTCTTTTATTCTGTACAGGTACATTATCCACTTTTCATCGGTGCATTTCCACTTTATGTAAAGCATATTGTACCACGTTTTAGTATGTGAGACGTGAGCATATAAATGAGGTTTGACGTGGTCTGTATAGAAGGCGTAATGCGCTGTCACTTCATTTCACATCCTATGTAAGTGGCAATGTCTACCTCGGCAATATATTTGATGCAGATTATTAACACTTGGTAATGAAGGACGCAAAAAAAATGAATAAAATGTTCAATTTGTCTCGGGAGAAACACACTTTTAATCTTTATTCATTATCAAAGTGCCCTGTTTTCAAATTGTGGTTTGCATCTGTCCTCGACCAGAGGCCATGCTGCTTCTTCTCCTTTTCAAAAACAAAATACGAAAAAAAACATTTGAAATGGTTATAGGGCAAAAATGGGGTGCAGGTTATGTACAGTATTCACTAAAATATTAGCACATAAAGTAGTAAACAGCAAGCACACAAAAAAGCGAGAAAGTGAAGTGAAAATCATTACAAAGCTACAAGGGGCCTTGAAAACAGAAAGGCCATGGGGTCACCAGGGTTCAACCTCCAGCCATGCGTTCCTGTTTGGGACCACAGTGTTTGACGGATGGCTGGACCATAATTGCCATCCTCAGAACCCTGCAGGTAACAGGGCTAAAAACATCCTGTCCATCCATGTGGTACATTACAGGAAATATGACTAGAAAAGGTGCACTCAGTAGAGCGCAAATCTCTGCCAGGAGGCATGGCCTACTTGCTACCGTCTGTCTGTCAGTAGACACATCGGATATTTTATTTTGCCGTTTACTCTAGAGACCGTTGTCATCTAAACGGGGCCTTAGAATGTTATTTAGACCAATGCTAAGTTCATTGTTTACCTGGTATCCTACAGTTTCTATAGTTTCAATGTACAAATTATCTTTTGATGGTATATCGTTTAGACTGATGACAGTTGACAGGTATTACATTACCAATTAAAAATGTTCTTGAATCATAATATCGAAAACTGAAGCCCTACAGGCAACAACAGATGGGCATACTGGCCTGCCAAATTTAACATTACATAATAGTTGTACTCACACAATGTAGCGTGTCCAACTTTATTTTTTATAAATGCTGCACTAAAACATCTGACAGTTGTTTTAAGCATTGACACAAAAGGATGGACCTTGATGCATCACAACAAAAGACACATATTGGTCAGCTAAATGTTCCATTACTCAAAGATCATTCACTATGACCCCACACACTACTAAAGCAAATCACACAATGTCATAGTGTCCCACCTCACATGGGGAAAATAAACAAAATAACAAAAAATTAAACTAGAAAAGTGTGCTCCTCAGAGCACAGGTCTCCGCCAGGCCGGGTTGCCTACCCAGGGCCCTTTGGAAGCCAGTCATAGCCAATTATGGGTTCTGACTCATACATCTTGATCACATTACCCTAGTGTGTTTTGAAGAAAAACATAATGGCAGATAATGAAATCTGGCACAGATACATTGCGAATCCAGGGGGGCAGGGTGTCCCCAGTGTCATGGCTGGCTCAAATCCATGACAAATAAGGGAAGGAACATCAGGTGTAAAATTAATAACAAATGTTTATTAAAGATTGAACCTAACATATTCAACTACGATATAAATGGATGGCATAACTGAACAGATGAGATAAGGATACTGTGAGGTGTGGAGTCAGTAAATCAGTAGCCTCGATATCTATAGGCTTTTATTTTCCTTCACGTTTTGCTCAAAAATAAGAGCCTGGACCAGGGTGTTGACGTTCCTGGCATAGGAAGTGGGAGTCAACCTTTCATTTCCCCAACCAACCAGAGTGCAGTGGGTGTCGCGCCAAATGTTGTGACGTCAGGGCTCTCAATGCTGCACATTGGGGGAGGAGGAGGGCGCGGAGCGGGGCGGGGGCGGGCGCACAGATCGGTGAACCAATGGGAGCCCACGGATTCTCTCTCCGGAGATGTTGAACCCGCCCCTCTAGACCAGATATCAGACGCGTTAGGGCAGCCTAGTAAACCAGTGGTGTATGAATGTGTATACTATGGATGTGTGGAATATGGTGTAGTGCAGGTGTGTGGATGGAAAGCCGAGCCTATAAGAAAAAGAACATGGAGCACTGAGGGAAGAGTGCTGGCAGGTCTGTCGTCTCTGTGAGTCTCTCTTAACAGAGAATGACAAGAGCTGAACTTGTAGGCCCTGGAGGCACCGGGCCCAGGTGCCCTCCATGAGCCATCAAGCCTGATTACAGGCCTGCTCACCTAGGAATAAGCAGAGTTAGGCAACCCAACTGACACACACCCACTGTAGCCTAGAGTGGGACATCACACCATAGATATAGAAACCTAGATACCTCATTGGCCTCATGAGCGTTGACTACTGGCCAATCACAGCAAGTCTTTTCCAGGACTTGTCAGAATCTAGTTGTCCCGCCCCCACCTGCCTCTGATTGGCCTACCGAACGCCCCCTTCTGTGATGCACTCGGAAGTTTCCCGCTAGCCCTGCGGAAGCGGAAGCGCGCCCGAGATACAGACGCTTCAGAGCCCGAGGAGGCGTCTACCTTTATATGTCTTTGCATCACACCAGCTAAATTAGTGCAGATGCACCGTTAATATAGTGTCACTATCATTTTAACCACTTTATATATATATATATATATATGTCTCAGGTCATCCCTGTAAATAACCTTTTCATTCACAGCACCCCTGAATAACATTGTTACTTTATAGCACCTTACATTTATGTCAAATTACACTATGCAAATATGTCAATCTTTCCCCCTAAGATACAGCGTGTCACAGAGAAAACTTGAGAGAATATCAGTTTCCTTTAGGATTTAGGACAGATTAATGTTATACTATACGTTTAACAACTTGAACCCCAGCATCCCCATTCTGGGAGGAACATTAGCCAAACATAGCCGATCTACAAGCTCACAAACAGGTCGCAAGGGCGACACGTTGTGAGCTTGTAGATCTGTCATTTTTGGCAAAGACTTTTGGTGTAGATCAAAAAATAACGTAGTGAGGTCCGGTTTACTAAGTCTTAAGGCTTTTGCAGACAGGGTGCGATTAGTCAATCAGTTTTTACCACATGCGAAAAGACGCACGAATCGAACTGGGTTCGATTGAAAAGAAAACGCACCGCGGCAGCCAATTGCGGTGTGCATGAGGTCATAAAGAACCATGTGTTCATTTAAAAAATATATAGTCCGTTTTTTCTGTTCGCATCCTGCCTGCAAAGGCCTAATCTCTCAAGAACAGATTCCGACCTGCGGTGGAATCTGTCGGAGCGGTTCGTCCTAACCAGTGCGCATTGGATACAAGTGGGCGTGCCTTCAGATCAGGAAGTGGGCCGCGCTTTACCCAATCAAATGTAGTGGGCGGGATTCACGTGTCCATCCACCATGATCCACCCTCCCCCCCTCGAAACTAGCCGAAACTAATTTAACAATAGCGTCCTCGGAGCGGACAAAACCACGGAAAGATATTCACATTTTAAATTACTCTTTCATCATAGAAACAAGTGGGCTTATAACCAAAACCATCCATGTTCTCTGGGAGAAGTGGTGTTAGTGTTCCGTGTAGAAATATTGTTAGTGGGAATGAAAACATGGTCGCACCAACCGGAAGTGATGCGCTATAGGCAGACATGAAACCGGTGTTTCCCTGCGCTCTAGTCTAACATTATACTCCTGCCAGACTCCACAGAATATCAGAAAAGCAGAGGTCGCTGTTTTTCATTTTCTGTGGGGTCTGGCTACGCGAGACTAGCAAAGGCCTTATGTAGTTAAACTGAAGTGATATTGATGAATTCCAAATATTATCAAAGCATCCTGCTGTGGCACCCCTGGACTTGTGTCACGGCACCCTAGGGTGCCACGGCCCGTGGTGGAAAAAGTACTCAAATGTTTTTTAGGAAAAGTATCAATACTGCAATGCAGAAGCACTCCGTTACAAGTAAAAGTCCGGAATTCAAAATGTACTTGAGTAAAAGTAAAAAAGTATTAGTATCAAAAGGTACTTGAAGTACCAAAAGTAAAAGTACTAAAATGTTTGAAAATAGCAGATCTGCAAGCTCACAGCGTGTCGCGATGCGACGCGTTGTGAGCTTGTATATCTGCTATTTTCGATGCCTATGTATAAAATAGGGCTAAGGTGGTTAGTGTATGTTTTATAATGTAATAATCTACTGTATATCTGCAAAAGTGCAAAGTAATTAGTAACTAAAGTTTTCAAATAATTGTAGTGGAGTAAAAGTACAATATTTTCCTCTGAGATGTAGTGGAGTAGAAGTAAAAGTATTGAAATTTGTAAATACTCCAGTAAAGTGAAAATGTACTTAAGTACAGTACTTGAGCAAATGTACTTAGTTACTTCACAACACTGGCCAACTTTGAGAAACTCTGCCCTGGGAGGTAGTTAGTTAATGCTCCACAGGTGGGGCCTAGGGAGCAGGGAGGGAGGGAGGGAGGGAGGGGCGGGCTTTATAAGTCCTCCAATTGTCAGCCCCCCCCCCCCCCCCCCCCCCCCCCCCCACCCACCCACACACACACACACACACACACAGACAGACAGACCCACACAGTTTGTTGACAAGCTCTGCAATGTTTTGGAAGTAAAGGATCAAAATAAACAACTCATAATGCGACGTGACTCCACATGAACGTTGTGTAGAGTTGTCAGTGTTTACCAGAGTGGTGAAAGCTGCTAAAACAAGCAATTGTGACAAGACTGTGGAAAAGGAAGTGCATTATCTCCATCTGACAAACAGAGGTGGGTTTCTGCAGGTGACTTAGCTTAGCTAATTAGCGGCTTAGCATTAAAGGAATTGATGGAATTGTGTGTTTAATTTAACTTTTATTTTACTTGGTAAAGCAACATCTGTCAGGATGAAGCATTGTTGTGTGATGTTATGTGAAGTGTATTGTTGAGCTGTGTTTGATTGTGATGCTAAGACAGGCTATGCAGGCCTAGTCAGTGGTGTAAAGTAACTAAATATATGTACTCAAGTAGGCTACTGTACAAGTTTGAGGAGCTTTTACTTTACTGGAGTATTTTACATTTTCAATACTTTTACTTCTACTCCACTCCATCCAAGAGACAAATATACGTATTACTCCACTACAATTATTTGAAAACTTTGGTTACTATTTTTTTGTAGATTTGGATTATTATTACAAAACATACCACTTCAGCCCTATAGCCTATAGTTAGGCTATTTGAAAATCTACAAACTCACAACGCGTCACATCGTATAACGCTTTGTGCATAATGAGTACTTTTACTTTTGGTACTTTAAGTATATTTTGATGCCAATACTTTTGTACTTTTACTGAAGTAAAGTTTGAATACCAGACTTGTACTTCTAATAGAGTATTTAAAAATTGCTGTATTGGTACTTTTACTCAAGTAAAGATTTTGAGTGCTTTTTGCACCACTGGGCACTTTCATCAGGATCCTGGATGGCTTGGTTCCAGGCTTAGCCCATTTAGACGGGGGAAGCATCTGTGTCATTTTAGATTTATTTGGGCTATTTTTTTTTTATCTTGAAAATTTGTGCAAATCTTTGAATACATATTTTTGAAAGCAAACATTTTAACTCAAATCTTTGCTTCTGGGTATTCTACAATATTGTCTTCTAAATCCTGACAGTTTTTTTGAAAAACATATGTTTCTATATCAGTGGTTCTCAAATTTTTTCATGTCTAGGACCCCTAAAATATGTATTTGGCCGCGGACCCCCATCTCAAAATATTTAGTTCCAGGGACCCCCAGAAGCAAATATTTGAGTTACAAATGTTCGCTTAAAATATACATATTCAAAGATTTGCAAAATTAGCAGATCTACAAGCTCATAGCGCGGCACTCGGTGCCACATTATGAGCTTGTACATCTACTAATTTGAATAGCCAAAGTGTAAAATAATGCTTTTTAGCTCAAATCAAAACATTACACAGATGTGTTCCAGGTCTTAAAGGCTTAACATCATTTATAAAAACTATTTTCGGAAATCTCCATGGGAAACATTAATGGGTTTTCTATCAGTGACACCACAAAATGGTCGCCACTATGCCCTATAAGTGTATACAGGGTATTTGCACATTTATTATAAAGTTACAATTATGACTTTTAATACTAAATTGGCCAAATGGTCAAATATTACGTAAGAAAGAGGCAAACATTGTGAGAATAGCCGATCTACAAGCTCTACGTATACTAGACTGTGTATGCTGTGACAGGATACAGTATACATATACTAGGCTGTATGTTGTGACAGGATATAGTATACGTATAATAGGCTGTGTATGCTGTGACAGTATACGTATACTAGGCTGTGTATGCTGTGACAGTATACGTATACTAGGCTGTGTATGCTGTGACAGTATACGTATACTAGGCTGTGTATGCTGTGCCAGGATACAGTATACAGTACATATACTAGGCTGTGTGTTATGCAGTTATGACAGGATACAGTATACGTGGCTCTCGGTTACTTGAATTAATCTTTCTTTCTTTCTTTCTTTTACTTTCTTTCTTTCTTTCTTTCTTTCTTTCTTTCTTTCAGATACTCAAGGCTGGCAGAGGTGTTGCAGGGGACACACGCCCCTCCCCCCTCCTCTTCATTATAAGAACTGAGCTTCACTACTACAACTAGGAGGTCTAGATGACTCCCTAATGTAGTTTTTTATTTTTATTTTACAAACACACACCCACCCACCCATAAACCCCCACACACATACGTAAATGCCCAGAAGACTGAGGTTCTCACCTACAGTTTAACACCCTCCCAGACCATCCACCGCTAATAAAGTACCCAGCAAGCACAGTCAGGACCCGGACCAATCAGTGACGTCTCGATTGGGGCTAGATCAAGTCAAACCAAGACAAGTCAGATCTGGCCCAGAATATCACCTGATTTCAACCAAAATTAATCCTGACCACAAAAACGTCACTTCCAGGACGTCATCTAAACACATTCTCATCACCCAAAATTGCTGTCCAAATGTCCATATGATGTCCCGGTGATGACGTCCTGTAAATGACGTAAAGATCATCCCCATATGGGCTGTGATCTGGCCTAGTCCTGAACGTCACCGGGTGATGACCGGGCGTCATCATAACGTCATCATGATGTCATTGTGCTTGCTGGGTACTGGTGAAGATAACCAGAGAGATGTAAAGTACTGGTGAAGCCAACCAGATGTACGGAGGATGGAGATGTTAAGTAGGCCTACTGGTGAAGCTAATCAGATGTATGGAGGATGGAGATGATGGGAGACGCCCGCTGGAAGGCTCATCCGAGGATGCCCTGCCCTAGAGAACGAGATCTGGAGATCTCTCTCTATCCATGGGTTTGTCTGCATGGGGGATTCCTCGGAAGACTTGGTCCGTACGGCCGAACGGCCGAAGACCTCGTCCTTCTCGGGGGTTTCTCCTGAAGACGGCTGATGAAGACGACTCAAAGTAGGAACCTCTTTAGGATGCTGCAGTTTGTGTTGTATGATGTTTTTGTTGTGTGTTGTTCGAGTTTGATGCTGTTCATGTCATGTGCTGATGTGGTTCAAGATGTACAGTAGTTCTGTTGCTGTCATGTTGGGGCCCGATGTGGCAGTGAAACATGTTCAGTGACTGTTGGTTTGTGGCTCTGGAATTGAAAGCTGATGTGTTCCAAAAATGTGTTTTGCAAAATTAGACCTGCTGGTGGCGCTATAACAGGCCAATGTTAAAAAGGGTGGCATTTGTTCCTCAACATAGTGTGAATATGCGTGCAAAGTTTGACCGCAATCGGACGCTGGGTTCATGATTTGCGGTATTTTGTTCAACCAAGCCACTACAGCAAACTTTAGATGTGACTCTTAGCCAATCAGGATGGAATATGAAAAATCAAACAGTCCGTCATGATCACATGACTATAGAGATCATGTGTACCGATTTGCGTGAAATTTGGATAAAATGGGAAGGAGTAATATATATTTTTTTGGTTATGTTTGTGTTACAGTATGTTTTACATAAGTCGGCCTCCTGGTGGCACTATAAAAGGCAGATGTGAAAAATGCAGGGCAAAGGTTTTTCCTTGGCCTCTAGGGAGTGTGTGCATACAAATTTTACACATATTGGTGCAGGTATAGGTAAAAACACGAATCGGCCTGACAGTACTCCCAAAATCTGTGGGAGTACTGTCAAAAATGTGTTTTGCAAAAAGCTGCCTCCTGGTGGTGCTATAACAGGCCCATGTGAAAAATTTGGGGCAGAGGTAGTGTCCAGGTAGTGTGTGTGTGCACAGTTTCGCTTTCGGCCTGGCGGAGACGATAACAAAAACATCCCCTTCTACTCTGTGGGATCAAGACTCCCACGCGCTTCAACAAAATGCCCTCGCCTCTGTCTTCATAACAGTCAATTCCAACCAAAGTTCCAACTGTTAGTCACCCCGAGGTAACTATCATTGCTGAGTGATGTCCAACAGTCTCTACTGAGCACAGCCGTCATAGCCTGTACTGTACAGCAGTGGTGGAAAGTAACTAAGTACATTTACTCAAGTACTGTACTTAAGTACAATTTTGAAGTCATTTTACTTTGCTGGATTATTTCCAATTTTCAATACTTTTACTTCTAGTCCACTACATCTCAGAGGCAAATAATGTACTTTTACTACACTACAGTTATTTGAAAACTTTAGTTACTAGTGTAAATATAAATGATTACATTATAAAACATACATTAACCACTTTAGCCCTATTTTATACCTCGGCTATTTGAAAATAGCAGATCTACAAGCTCACAACGCGTCGCGATGCGACTCGTTGTGAGCTTTTTCTGCTATTTTCAAACATGTTTGTACTTTTACTTTTGGTACTTAAAGTACATTTTGACACCATTACTTTTGAATTTTTACTCAAGTAAATGTTGAATTCCGGACTTTTACTTGTAACGGAGTACTTCTACACTGCAGTATTGATACTTTTACTTCAGTAAAACATTTGAGTACTTTTTCCACCACTGCTGTACTGTACAGTGCAGGCGCTCGATAGGATCTGAATCATTCCAAGCAGAGCCTCGTCCTCCACGTTTAATGCCAACTGGTTCCTAAACTACAGATCAGGCAAACAGTCATCATACTAACATGTTAGAGAATAGTCAACCGTATCTCCATATAATTGGCCCCAGGTAGAGCCATATGAAATCCGTTTTATTTTTTTCCCAATTCCGTTTTATTTTTTCCCAAATTCTGTTTTTTCCATTTTAATATTTCTGAATTCTGTATTTTGCTTTTTATGCTCATTTTTACCATAAAAAAAGTGTCTGGTAAGTGGAAATGAATAAATGTTCAAGATATAACAGTCCATACATGGCCCTTGTTGTGTTATACACAAAAATGTTCCCAAAATAATTCGGTGACTTCGGTCTGAGCATGCGCAAAATGGCGTCGCGCATGTATTATTGTTTCTATCGTCTTTCTAAGACTATTTCTACGTGGATTTTACTGTTTATAAAGTAGGATGTGGCCATGCAAAATGGTGGTGTCCCGTGGATTTGTAAAAATTCGCGGTAAAAAAAAATATTTTACCGCGATTTTTTTTTTTTTTCCAAATTCTGCAATATTCCGTGTTTTATTCCAATTCCATTTTTATTGGTCATTTCCGCGATTCCGTCCGCGATTCCGTTAACACGGATTTCATATGGCTCTAGCCCCAGGCACATATTCACAGTTGCACACATAGACATCAGAGGGGGCTTGAGCCCCTGTCCTTACGGCAAACAGAGCATTTGCCGTAAGGCATCCGCATGTGTGGAACAATCGTCCTCTGGACGGGGCTACCTCACTGGCCACTTTTAAAACTCTTCTAAGACTCACTTCTATAGAATGGCTTATAACTAGAACACTGGACAAAGGACTTTGTGTTTCATCTGAGCACTCTATGGTATGCCCTCAATTTCATCAACTGTTTAGTTTTCGTTTTTCTTTCCCCACACTGTTTGTTGTGGTTTGTGTTGTGAAGCACTTTGTAAACTTGTTTTTGAAAGGTATTATTTACGTCTGTAAAAAGTACCCCCTTCCTATGCCGTATCTGAAGGCAGCATTCAAGAAAATGTCCTTTTCCAAACTCCCCAGAACTTTTTGTTGACAGAATTGCCCTCTTTGTATAAATCCATGACGTACGTCGCATCTCGAGGCTTGATTATACTTGTAGAGCTTGTAGATCGGCTATTTTCGGGTTTGAAATGTCAAACAAAATTCCGTCCAAAAGTGCTATTTTACAGATTTGCCCCTGCCCCTCTAAACGCACGTCTCTGATTGGTCCTCACTGATATGAGATGGCACATTTACCGTCTACTCACTCTGGGGACTCCGAGCTAATGGAGACGACAGCGTTTCTCTTCCTGGAGAGTTAGCATGCTGACATCTAAGGCTATTGTTCTTGCATTAACAACAAAGAAAAAGAAAAGAAAAGATAGGAATATGGTTTGAAATTGCTAAACCTGCTTACCAACGATGTCCCTGGTAGGCAGGTTTCTGTGTCCACAGCCCTCCTCTGAGCCACAGAGCAGACAGAAATTGGGCCATCATTACTGAGGACCAGTTACATGAAGATGAAAATGGGCAAAGTGGACCTTTAATTCATACCAAAAATGTGTGGCGGAACAAATTTGCGAAAACGCGTTATTATCGTGTTAACTTTGACAGCTCTAATGATAAAAAATAATACCAAAACATCCATGCGTTGCAGCATAAACTGTTACTTAGCGCGTCCATTACCCAGCTTTATCAGTTTAGCTTTGTGTGGCTCTGTAAAAGACAATGGAATTCACAGGAGGCGACCAGCAGTTATAGAATCCTCTCACAATACCCATTAAGCCCAAATTATACTATGTCGTACCGCGGCGTAGTCGGACAAAAATAGCCAATCTACAAGCTCACAATGCGTTGTGTCCGCGACGCATTGTGAGCTTGTAGATAGGCTATTTTCGCCGCGCGACACGGTCGCACGACGTAGCATAAAATAAGCGTTAGCCCCCATCTCTAAGGCAGATGAACAACTTGCGTGAGCCCGGCCGACCTCGACAGTCAGGCGAATCAGAAATGGTTTTAGTATTGTGTGCTGTGTTGAGCTGAACTCACTGTATGGTGGAGATAAGGAGGTGGAAATATCTGTTCTAACAGTTATAAAGATAGTGTGAGGAAACTGAAACAACATGCGCTGTGTTGGTTTATCCCGCACAATGTCCACGCAGGGAGCCCGGAGATAAGTATTTATTGTGTATGTGTGTGTGTGTGTGTGTGTGTGTGTGTGTGAGTGTGAGTGAGTGAGTGAGTGCGCTTGTATTTCTATTCTTGTGAGAGACACACATGTCGCCACCAGTACAATTTGAGAAATATACATTAGGGCAATGTTCTTGCTCCTCACAAGAGAAATGGTTGTTTTAGAGTTAAAATTGATGTGGGGAGTTAGGGTTTCAATTAGGAAAAGATTGGGGTTAGAGTTAGGATTAAATACATTTTAGAGGTTAAGTTTAGCTGTTGGGGTTGGAGTCTTGCCTGATTTATACTACTTAGTTGAGAGCCAGTGCTGTTGCGCACCGGAAAATAGCTTATCTACAAGCTCTATGAGCAGAGGCGTACGGTCATTGGGGCCAACAAGGCCGTGGCCCGGTCTGTAAACCCTGCTTGCCCCTGTGTAGGGGCAAGATCCGCCAGGGGAAAAAAAACAAAAAATCAACATAACAACATAGCAGCCCCTCACCCTCTTCTGCTGTAGACAACCACAGCAAGTCGCCTTTGTTTTCAAATGAGGCTCATTTGCAATCGGCCGAATTGTAAATGAGGACCATTTGAAAACGGGTTTGGCCGCCGACAGGCGCCCAGAACGCATGGATGCATATTTATAGCAGAAAGAGCTTCACATTTAACTATAGCCATACTCATTCAATTCTGAACCGATTCTTAAAATTAAAAAATCTCTATTAGCTGTGAAGGGTCTACTCTTCTTTCATGTGTATCAGTCATGATCGTATCGCCATCAAACAATATCAAGCAAAAAGGAAACATCGGCCGTCCTTCTCTCCATTGCGCAGAGACGCGCACCTCTCTCCATTCAGAAATGTAATAGAAGAAGAACCGGCGTCCTAAAACACCCTGCCCCGGGTCTACACTGGCGGGGGGCATACGTAAGTCCGACATCCCATTTCTCCGACTACGTGGCATCCGCGTGCGGTTAGGGTTCGGGTTTGGTATAGGGTTAGTATTGGAAACGGTCCGAAAAAAAATGGGGCAGTGTGTTTTGGGACGAGCGTTCCGTTTTCCACCCGGAATGGCTCGCTAATTCTCAATAGACTTATCAGCCGTTGTTGCACGACCCCCCCTTAAACGGGGGTTAAACGTTAGAATTCACCATACGCCACTGTCCACTGTCCTCACAAGTATAGTAATACAAATGTGTGTGTGTGGTGGTGGTATCTGTGCGTTCATGTATGCGTGTGTGCGTGTGTGTGTGTCCGTGTGTGCGTGTGTGTGTGTGTGTGTGTGACCTCTAGCAGGGTAATCAAGCAGAGGGTTTAGGGTTACAGTCTGGAGGTCATCCTCCATTATTCCATGTCATTGCTGCCTAGTGTCCAGTGTGAGTTTTACTGCTAGGCTCGTTTGTCAACAAGTCAGCAACCGTGTGTGTGTGTGTGTGTGTGTGTGTGTGTGTGTGTGTGTGTGTGTGTGTGTGTGTGTGTGTGTGTGTGTGTGTGTGTGTGTGTGTGTGTGTGTGTGTGTGTGTGTGTGTGTGTGTGTGTGTGTGTGTGTGTGTGTGTGTGTGTGTGTGTGTGTGTGCGTGCGTGCGTGTGTGTGTGTGTGGACACATGTTGTGAGGAAAACAGGCACCCTTGACCTTACATGTAATTTGCTCTGTGAAAACATAAGTGACCCAGTCATGTCCGCCTTTGTAAATTACTCATTGCACAATTCTGTTCTCTCTCCTTCATTTACAATGTAGGCATTTAGCAGACGCTCTTATCCACAGACAAGATCTGAGTGAATGTTGTGAACCCTCAACAACAGACTAAAGGGTAGATGGCTACGTAAATAGAATACAAAGAAAAACAATCAAGTGCTACAAAGTAACTAGGATACTGCATGCTCTCAGCCAGGCCCAATGGCAAACCATCTCTGCTGTTATGAACAACAGCCTCATCTCTATTAAAGTATGTCTCCCATAGCCAAGGAAATACACCAGCCCTTAAGTATCAATTCCCCCCCTTTTTCATTTGCAGACATAGGTTTGGTAAACCCATTTAAAAATAAATAAAGAAATGAATAAATCTTTAATATATTATCAGGTAAATATAAAACTGGACTATATCCCTGAAGGATGCTATGGCATTCTTTGTATTGGCCTGCAATATGTGAAGCATTTATCAAGGGTCTGTGAGGGGGAAAGTAATATTTGCAATATAAATATTTATAAGTTAGTTTTCTTTTCTTTTCCCAGTATCTCCTCTTTCACATAACCAATGTGTGTTAACTCTCCTACACTGCTGGCCCCTGCTTTCCTGTGTATACCGGCCAGAATGTATTTATTTCTACTGAGCAATATTGCACAATGGGTTGATCTGTACAGTATGTACACTATGAATGCATATAGATATTGTATTTTATTTTTTATTTTTTCGGCATATTCATCGTCCTTCACATAACCATTTATTAGACACCCACAGATAGACACTCACAACATTCTAGGCTACACATTCTCAATTTCATCTGTTGCAAACATCGTACACACATCTATGCACATGTTTGAGTTTGAAATATTAGATTTTTCCCTTTACATGTTTTTTCATGCCTCTGTCGGCGACAGCCTCCCTCCATCCATCAGTCCGTCCGTCCGTCCGTCCATCCGTCGAAAACCTTGTAACCGCGATGTCTCAGGAATGCCTGGAGCGAATTTCATGACATTGGCACAAACGTCATGGAATCCTTGGACTCAAGGATTAACTGGGAACTCACAAAACATAATCTTAAATACCTTAAAAATATTCATTCACTGCATGTACTATACAAGTCTGGAAAGACATGGATGTAAACAGCAACTGGTTGGCAAAGCCATACAATCACGATACGGTATTTATTTGTTTGTTGTAATGACTTATGCACTTATCTTGTCAAATCTTTCTTCCTGCTGTTGCTGCATGCTGTATGCTAGTACTGGTTGCTGAAACAACTCAGTGTCCTCAAAGTGAAAAACAAACCCTTGTCTTGTCTTATCTTGTCACATCCTGTCCCGTGTCATCTCAGGGTGACAGCTGCCACCTGGTTGCCATGTCCCTCCATGCTCACTAGCACCCTGCGTCCTTTCTCCTTGTTGACTCGTTTCCTTCAGTCTGTTTCACTGAGCAGCAGACCTGGGGCGTGTGTTTTTCATGGGGAGAATCCAGTCACATAGAGAGACTTTAAGTCTGTCAGCAGGTCTATGACATTGGGGAAGGGGGGTAGGGGGTATAGTGTTAGCAGCCATTGTTGAATTACAATCCCTTTGAAGGTTATCTTTTGAGGCATATTTGTGTTTTTGGCTGGGTCTGAAAGGACAACCTTAGACCTGCGGATGTCCTTGACTGATTGATGAAGTTAGACCATTGGTGGTCAGGCCAGTTGGCCTGACAATGGGCTAGCCAATCCCAGAGGAGTGGTCCCTCCAGGCTATCCAGGATAGAATCCAGTATTCTATCCTTAGTTGGCCAAACAACTAACCAGCCAATTGCAGATCAATCATTGCTCCAGGCTATGGGATGTAGTGAGTGGAGTAAATGTATGGACTCTGCTGGCTTATGACATTAGATGTGAGTGTATTTTACCCCATTACGGCGTCTGTCATATACAAGGACATTACAACTTGTGACAGAAAGGCAGAAATGTATTTACTTTTCAGCAGCGACTACAATATTTACCTCCTCATTCCCCTGTCCCCTTATCTTTTGACAAAAGTCTGAGTGCTGGCCCAGACACACAAGTATGATGATTTTGAAAATAACATTTTGGTCACTTTAAATGGATATTTCACTTTCAAACATGTTGGGGGTAATTGTAACGTCTACTTGGGCTTTTGTGAGCACCCCAGATATTTTTTAAGTTGCTGGATTCAGTATTTCGATATTGATTTTAGCAGACACGCCCCTTCCTATACAAACCCATTGTAACTTCAAACTCAATTTTAACCATGTTAGATTCATTGAAAACACTCATCCTTGGTTCTGGTGACAGATATTGGCTTTCTAATGCGTGAGGAGACCGTGTTTTTTCAATTACTTTTTTCATTTATTTTATCTTTTTTCTTTTTCATTATAATTTATTTTTATTTCCCCCAAAAATGTAGCAAATTTATGAAAAAAGCAATTGGTTCGTATAGGAAGGGGGCATGTCTGTTAAAAAATAATATCAAATATCTAAATACCCAATCAAGCAACTTCAAAACTTTTAAAAACATTTTTAAAAGCCCAAGTAGACGTTAAAATCACCCCAAACATGTTTGAAAGTGAAATATCCATTTAAAGTGACCAAAATGTTATTTTCAAAATCATCATACTTGTGTGTCTGGGCCAGCACTCAGACTTTTGTCAAAAGATAAGGGGAAGACAGGGGAATGAGTTGGTAAATATTGTAGTCGCTGCTGAAAAGTAAATACATTTCTGCCTTTCTGTCACAAGTTGTAATGTCCTTGTTATGACAGACGCCGTAATGGGGTAAAATACACTCACATCAAATGTCATAAGCCAGCAGAGTCCATACATTTACTCCACTCACTACATCCCATAGCCTGGAGCAATGATTGATCTGCAATTGGCTGGTTAGTTGTTTGGCCAACTAAGGATAGAATACTGGAGTCTATCCTGGATAGCCTGGAGGGACCACCAACAGCAAGTTGGTGGAGGGACCATCAACTTAAAAACATTTTTAAACGCCCAAGTAGACGTTAAAATCACCCCAAACATGTTTGCAAGTGAAATATCCCTTTAACGATGCTCCACCACTTTTGAGGAAAGCGGTGAGATGATAGAATATGTTTATTTTGCAGAATTAGGTAGAAATTCATGTAACTGTAGACAGTGCAGGCGGTGTATTTGCACCGGGGCCCGTGAGACACTCCACAAAGGTGCCTGTGCCACACTCCACAAAGGTTCTACCGAGTGTCTGAGCACGTATTAGCACCTCCGGGATGTTGGAACTACGTGACGGGGCGTAAAGACTGCATTGCCATGATTGGCTGCCTACCAAAACTGAACAAAAGCAGAAGATTGCTAATGTGATCAGGGGCGGGGCAAATGCTGTTCTTTGAGCCACTCTGACTGCAATAACTTTGAAACAACACCACAAGAAGCATGAGCTAGGCTTAAATTGTATGTCATAACACTTGCCATATTGACATTGGCTCATTTGATTGATCCATGCATTTGGTAACTTGTAAGAAAACATTTTTCATCTCAAAAGTGGCTGGTAATGCAGTAGCCTTTGAGCAGTGCAGTGAGTGAATGCAATGCTTTATTTTCTCCAGTGTATCAAACGTTAAGCAGTAGCTGAGAACTCAGCAAACCATCCATTTATTATTTGGAACAGCTAAAAAGGGTAGGATACAGCACAGCTGCCCATGTGCCGAGAGGCATGAGGGAGAGCGCACAGCTAAAGCACCCCGAATAGCAATATCTCTGAACACTCGACACAGACTGAGTCATAGAAAAACACACATCCGCAGATAGAAACAAATGGACGTCAGTTACCTACCTTTCAAATCAAACATCATGTCACTTTTTCATTTATATTTTATTATTAACATACTGTAGCGTAACATGTGATATGATACGTCAGTACAATTTGTTGCTTGCTGAGACACCACTATGGGAAATTGGAGGTGAACACATCCATAGTATAAACACTCCCACTGACTATCCCTCTAACAAATTGGCCACAATGTCATACTTTCAACATTATATGCAGCCATATGGGGGTTTGACTCAGTCTTGTTTGATTAGAGTGGGAAGACTGAAGGAATGAATTATGTGACACAATTTATCAGCCGGAATCAAACATTCAACTTCATGAGGTCGGTCTGTGCCTACAGCCATCTGGCTCTGTCCGAGGTCGTACTCAACCCAAGTGGGGTCCTGGGACTCTTAGGGGTCCTTGAGGGGGTTCCAGGGATTCCCCAGCAAAATGAGGAACAGTTTAACCACTTTAAACGTATTGTGTACTTTGTCTCTTTGGCAAAAATAGCTGATTTACAACTTGCAATGCAACGTGTTTTGACCTGCTTTTTTTAAACATTTTGAAAAATGTAGTAAAATTGTGAAAAAAGGGGAATCATTTTCAAATCTTTTTAAACTTTTCAGATGGGGGTCCGCCTCCAAACACATCATTTTAGGGGGTCCTTGATATGAAACAGTTTGAGTACCACTGCTCAACACAATGAGTCACTCGCACAGAGGAATTAATACAAAAAAATCCACTTGATTTGTGGTGATTTGTATCGGGAGGTTTTCAAGGGGTAAGAAATGACAAGTTAATTTGACAGGAGTTTATTAGATTTTTATACAGACTCCCTTCGCAAGCCATTCATCTAATTTCTGGAAGGTGTGCCCTTGGCATGTATATTTAGTAAGTGGGACAGCTGTGTCTGTATCCATGGAGACATTTTGGGAATAATAAACAGCGATGACAAGTGGTGATGAATAGCATCTTTGCGGCTGAATAATGACTGTGAATAAAATATTCATATCCTAGTACACATGAGAGAAAAATGAGCCACAGCATTGATTCAAAAAACATAATCCTTTTATACATGTGGTATATTGCTCATAATCCCAAGTAATTTATTACTGTCAGGAGACGTAAAAGAATGTGTGTGTGTGTGTGTGTGTGTGTGTGTGTGTGTGTGTGTGTGTGTGTGTGTGTGTGTGTGTGTGTGTGTGTGTGTGTGTGTGTGTGTGTGTGTGTGTGTGTGTGTGTGTGTGTGTCTGTGTGTCTGTGTGTCTGGGTGGTTTGGGTTGCCAGGGCATGCTAATTTTCATGCGAGATTTCTATGATTTAGTAGTTGTTTGATAACATAAACATAATGAGAACACAGAGATCCACACCCATTTTCCACCCCCCTATCAATCTGCGTAGCCCAATTAAGGCCGATCATAAAAATTACTGATATTACATGTTGAGCATTAGCATATACAGCTTTACTGTGTTTCCATATTCATGTTTTGTAGACAAATGAAAAGGAGGTGCCTGGAAAGGCGTCCTGATTTGGAAACTGTTTTGATACGGTTCTGCTGTCTTTCTCTCTTTGCTGTACCTTTTTCTTTTCCTATTTAGAAGTTTATTGATTTTCATATACCAATGTAGTATAGGATTAACGTGGTTAAACTGATTGTGATTGCTATATTCAATCATTCTGCTGGGGACCCCCTGAATCCCCTCAAGGACCGCTGGTGGGTCCCCAGACCCCACTTTGAGAACCACTGAGCTAGGGAACGGCAGATTCTCATGAAACACAGGACGGAGCGATCAGTCGGATGCTCAGTCTGAACAGATTTGGGTTGAAAGGGTCAAAGGTCAAGGTCAGAACCATGGTCAAAGTCTGACTGTTGGCAATATAACTGGAGAAGGGATGGGCAGAATGTCATGAGACTAGGACGGGATCATGGGCACGCTGCCAAGAGGAGATTATTAAGGTCTGGGTCCAAAAGGTCAAGAGGTCACAACCATGTGACATGGAACAAGTGATGTTGGTGTGTGGACAGGGTTTGTACCCCCAGGTGCATTTTGTTCAATAAAGAAAATAGTTTAGATCTCTAAACAGCCCTTATTGTAGTATCGCAATGATTGCACTAATGTATACTGTGTGTGAATACCATTTATTGCACATTTTATGTATCCGGCTACTAAATAATTATCCACCCATATTCCGTACACTCTCCATTGCTGCCAAATTGTTTCTTACTTATCTCTCTATTGTCATATTTATTGTATTATTTATCATTATTATTATTTTATTACGTGCAGTATTATTATTATTATATTGCAATTGTTATTGTGAGGACAGCCTGAGGAGCCACGCCAACATTTCACTGCTTGTACTTATGAGTGAGTGACAAATAACCTTGTCTTGTCTTGTCTGTGTCGGAAGAAGACATAATGAGAGAGGCCGCTCTTGTGAATATTGAAACACACCAAGCCTATCGTTGCCTGACAACAGTGGGTGTTCCGAGAGTGGGGGTCATCTATTTGCTGTGTGTGTCTAATGGTGGCTGTAGATCGGCCTCACAGAAAGGGTCAGGAGCCCTTGAATGACTCTATGCTTGGCTGTCACCTATTCTACAGTGGCTCACAACCTGTGGGTCCACATGATTTTGGGGGGTCCCCAGATGACCGTGAGGTGACAATTAAAGGACATTTAAGACCTTTTTAATACCTGGGGGAAAAAAAGAAAAATGCATTGACAAAATACTATCAACAAACTATACAATAAAAACTGGTCAAACAATGGCCAAATTGTCACATAATAAAGAAGAAAGAAGAAGAAAGAGGCAAACATTTAGAAAATAGCCAATCTACAAGCTCACAACGCCTCGCAACGGGAGGCGTTGTGAGCTTGTAGATAATGCTATTTTCACAATATTTACCTGTGGGAACTGAGTGAAACAAAATGTAATGCCTCAACTCTTGTGCTTGTCAGAGTGGGGGGTCTCCAGTTCAAATATGATTATTATGGGGGGTCGTGGCCTGAAAAGGTTGAGAACCACTGACCTGCTGTATAGGCTCTATGCACAGCAGCCATGTTATCACTTCTTTCACAGGTGTTACCAATGATACTAATGAAGGCTCTGTTCCATTTAGTCGAGCACAGTGGTTTCCACGACCCCCACAACTCTGAGAGTGTACAAATGGAACCAAATGGACCCTTACGGGTCCATTTGGTTCCATTTGTACACTCTCAGAGTTACACACCTGTAAGGGGCCATTTGGAAGCCCATGAGGGTCCCTGGACCCCAACTGTAGACCCACTGGTATAGCAGAGTGTTTCCAGTGAGCCAACATGCACAATATCAGCACCCTGACTCTGTTTGACCAGAATGGAACAGAGCCTTCATTAGTATCATTGGGAACACCTGTAAATGTCTTCATAATATGGCTGCTGTGAATAGAGCCTATTATAGCCAGTCAATTGCTTGCCAATCGGCACACTGTTGAGTCGGAGAAGAGACGTGAGATGGTAGCATTTTCCACACTAATCCAGCTGTTGTTGCGCAAATGAGGACGCAACCCATGAGAGAGTGGACCCAATCCAATCCACTTTATTTATAGAGCACATTTAAAACAACAGTGTTGAACCAAAGTGCCGTACACTCGGTAACAAAAAAATACTAAACGACCCGTGTGGGAGCGGATTTCTTTGTAGGCCATGTCCACACTAATACATTTCATTTTAAAACAGCATTTCAAACGCAATCCACTCAAGCATTTTATTATTATATTTTTTCTGAAGACCCACATGAGCATTCAGGTACACTGGGCATGTCAGGGTCAAAATCGAAACACCATTTTACGTGAACTTCGCTCTCCATTGACGCTATGGAGGAGTGGACAGAGCATTGTCACCCTGCAAAAGGTCACCTTAGAACAGGGGTGGGTAACTTTGATGATGGAGAGGGCCACTGTTTACACACTCACTCCAGAGGGCCACATAGCATACAGAAACCTCTTATCGCTGTATATAGACTTTTTTCGTAAATGAATGCCGTACTTCGCCATTCTGTGTCACACAAAAGTAGCAAAAATAGCCGATCTACAAGCTCAAAACGTGGTGCAGTGTGACGCGTTTTGAGCTTGTAGATCTGCTATTTTTCCTATTTTTGAATTGAAGATTATGTTTTTTGCTATTTTTCAATTGGAATCCTGAAAAGTAACATTTTTATTTAATTTCAAATGCATTTAGTTATACTTATGTTAACTTTAATACAAATACATTGGATATAAAAAATAATGTTAATACTAGTTATTAAGCTACTAATATAGACTGAAGTAATTAAAGCGGGTCATGTTTGCATGTTTGAAATTGTAACAGCTGAAATAAGTAATATATCAGCATTCCGAATATTAACCTGCGGGCCGCATTAAGTGAATGTGGGGGCCGCATGTGGCCCCCGGGCCATCAGTTGCTCGTGTATGCCTTAAGGCCTTTGCACACAGGGTGCGATTAGTCAATCAGTTTTTACCGCATGCGAAAAAACGCACGAATCGAACTGGGTTCGATTGAAAAAAAAAACGCATCGCATCGCCGCGCCGCGCCGCACAGGGTGTGCATGAGGTCATTGAGAACCATGTATTCATTTAAAAAATGATATTTTCCGTTTTTTCCGTGCGGAAAATCGCACCCTGTCTGCAAGGCCTTAGAGGCGCGACACGCAGAGCTGAAAACGGTGAGCACGGGGGTGAAGTGGACACTATTATTGACTGTCAAATTCATTGATTACTGGTGTGTCAGGAAAAAGGTGTAGTGTGATCGAAATTTGAAAATGCAAATTATGTACTGTATGTTATTTATTCTACCTGATGAAGACCAGTTTGGGTTGAAACGTTGTTGTGACAAAGTTTTCCACTGGGAGCTGAGACACAGCTAGCGTGCAGACTTCCCTTTCTTCTCCAGTGTTATTTATTCTAAGCCTTTCATCTAGAGAGAGCTGCTGTTTTGCGCTCATTGCTGCCCTGAACCCCCTGCTGTAGCCTCTCCTCTCTTGGCCTACAGCTGTCGCTAATCTCTCATCTATTGACCAGGTCCTGTTATAAGCAATGACAGACATGTTCTGCTTTGGAGGACACAGGGCAGTGGAGTTGATTGGGGCATGTTCTAGAATCCTAGAATGCTCTAAAATCCTCAATATTAATTTACAGTAACTCTAAGAGTGTAGGCTACAAAGGGAACCAAATGGACCCATCAGTGTCCATTTGCTTCAATGTGTGCACTATTTTGCGTGTCTTAAGAAGTACCAGGTCTTAAGACTTGGAGGCGTGGCCAATGCTGTTTGGCCACTCAAAACAGCAGCATTGGCCACGCCTCCAGGTCTGTAACTCCAAGGGCACAAAATATATCCCTTGGAGTTACAGACCTGTAAGGGTCCATTTTGACCCCTGGTGGTCCCTGGACCCCACATTGAGAACTGCTGTTCTAGGCTGAGGCATTTTGGGGCTATGCTGATACAGGATATTAATGCTAGTTGATTATTATGCCGCAATCTTCCTCAATAAAAGCTTCTATACTTCACCCCAAGTGGAATAAAATGTTTCAACCACTGTAGTTTTAAATCTTCAAAGAGCATCAAAGCTGCAGGTCAATACAATTGTTGTGAGATTTCTGTCGGTATCAGAAACATCAAAGGAAGACAGGCAGAGCCGCACAATAAGAAAAACATGATGCATAGCAACCGCCTTGTTTATGTCGGCAGTCAAGGACAACTTTCTTGCTAACTAAAGGAATCATCTTTTTCAAAAGTCTCCGTTTCCACCCGTCTAGACTAAAATGCAATTCCGGCGTTTTCAAACTATAAAGCAGTGGTTCCCAAACTTTTTAGCTGAAGACCCAAAAGACAAATTTGATGATTGTCCGGGACCCAACCTAGTGAGAATAGCAGAGCTATACAAGCTCACAACATAAATGTATTTATGGAAATCATTCATTTTTTTAGTATTTTAATTATGAAATGCAAATCAAAAAAATAAGTCTCAATATCAGAGGTTTTAAAACGGCAGAGTAGTGTGGATGCTAGAAGTAAACGTTACTGTATGTGTTTGAAAATAAAATGTATGAATGCAACAATACAGGATCACTTGCAACCCTTGGCGCTGTGACCCTTGCACTGACAAATCCTGAGTGTTAATTTAACTTGCCCAGTGTCTCCACAAGCACAATTGTCTGTGTTTGAGGGAGGGCAATCTTTGCACTAGCAACTCCAATGGGCTCTGCCGGCATCTGTCAGGGGATGTTGAACAGGAGGAGTATGACGGAGGCACTACGTCCTCCCAGTGAGTACAATAGGCTTTGTGCATGATTGTAGATCCATTTTCCAGAAAGTTCCACAAGCATTTCCTGTTCCGAGTCAGTTTCTCATCAATCTCTCAAGAACAGATTCTGCTCTGCGTTTGAATCTGTCGGGGGGGTTCGTCATATCGCATACGCACTGGCCTACAAGTGGGCGTGCCTTCAGATCAGGAAGCAGGCCGCGCTTTACCCAATCAAATGTAGTGGGTGGGATTTACGTGTCTGCCGATCCTTCCCCACTAGAAACAAACCGAATCTCATTTAACAATAGCGTCCTCGTAGCAGACAAAACCACGGAAAGATATTCACATTTTAACTTGCTCTTTCATCATTGAAACAAGTGGGCTTGTAACCAAAACGATCCATGTTCTCTGGGAGAAGTGGTGTTAGTGTTCTGTGTAGAAATATTGTTAGTGGGAATGAAAACATAGTCGAACCGCCGGAAGTGAAAGGCTGAAGGCAGACCAAAACTTCCTTGCGTACGTGTGCTACGTCGACTTCCTCCCAGAGCCAAGTGAGATTGAGTAAAAAACAGCAGAGGGCGCTGTTTTTCCTTTTCATTTGGCGATGGGTTCCCAGAAAATATAACTACAGTCATGCACAGAGCCTATAGCAGTGGCAACACACAAATGTGTGGGGAGGGTTAATTGGCATAACGAGTAATTTGGGAGAAAAAAGGGGGTAAATAATTGGCTACTCTACTCATCATGAGAACACATTGATGGAAGTACCCCAAAGTCATATTTCATTGTTGACCTTAATTTGTTGCATACTGCAGAATTCAATTCGTCATGACATTATTATTCTCCAAAGTACACTAATGTTTTGGTCTAGACTCTATGCAATAGTATAACCATGAGCAAAATCCAGCCAACTATTCTCTCCCATTCCCATACCCCATATTTCTAATAAATAAATGATCAAAATCAATTTTGGGCTTTTCAATTATTCACATCACTTTCAATTAACCTACCTCCTCTCCAATCTGACTCTCCCGGTCTTCCTCATCCTTTCTTTCACTCTCACACAGACAAACGGTGTGTACGTGTGTGTGTGTACGCGCGCGACACACACACACACACACACACACACACACACACACACACACACACAGACACAGACACAGACACACACACACACCGAATGACCCATCAGTTTTATTGTTGTGCTGATTTCCTCACTGATTTAATAGATATATTGTCTCCGCCAGGCCGGGCCGCCGAATGCTGGAGACTATGTTTTTGCCCCTGTCGGTCCATGTGTCCGTCCGTCTGTCCGTCCGTCCCTCTGTGAACAGTTATCTCCGGCACCGTTGGACCGATTGGTGTGAAACTTTGCAAGCATACTCCCTGGAGGCCAAGGAAGAATTCCCAACCTTCACATCGGCCTGTTATAGCGCCACCAGGAGGCAGGTTTTTGCCAAACACATATTTGGATATTTCTCCCACAGAGTTTGTCCAAACCTCACGCAAATCGGTACACATTATCTATATGGTCATGTTATCAAGACGCATCTGTCTGATTATTAATATTCCATCCCGATTGGCTAAGATTGGCTTCCAAAGTGTGCAGCAGTGGCCTGTTTTGAACTATAAGTTCTCAAATCATGAACGCAGCATCTGATTGTTGTGAAACTTTGCATGCACATTCCCACAAAGAACAAGGAAGAAATGCAAGCATCCGTTTTTCAAATTTACCTCATGGTGGCGCTATAACAGGCCGATTCACGTTTTGGCCTATAACTCTTGAACTGTAGGTCATACAATCAACAGTATTTGTCCCTCGGATTCCTTGGATCCTTATGCAACTCTCCAAATAGGCCATGCCCATTTCCACCTGACCAGATGGAATAATCTGCGTGTTTGACTGGGCATTATACGTCAAGGTAACAGTAATAGTGTGGAACAATGGGAAGTTCAAAAAAGTTAAATGGAAAGGCTACCTTCTCTGGTTAAAGGGCAACAGAGGTTCCCTCCTGGAAGAAGCCCTGAGCAGCATTCCAATATGATGTCCATTAAGCGTCACACACACACACACACACACACACACACACACACACACACACACACACACACACACACACACACACACACACACACACACACACAGTTCTAGACGGCCACACCGTAAAAACCTTTACGGTCGTACATCAACCTGTCCTACATCATACAAAATCTAAAGTTGTACACTTCCGTGTACCACAGCAGGTCAAATGGCCCATTCAAAGCCACATAATGTCTGGAAGCACTTTGTGAGCAGTGGAGGCGAGACACCACAGGTGTTGATTGCACTATTAAACATCCTAAAAGAAAATGCCATTGGTTCAAAAGGCTATTGTGGAGGAAAACATAATTGGTCTTGCAGCAATCAATGAATAACAACACTATATATGATTTGAGAAAAAAGTAGTGTTCTCAAATTGCAGAGCTTGACGTCAAGGTCTACCTATACTACAGTCTATTGACTCGTATGTCACCTTAAGTCCTCCTTAAAGAGCTGGTTCAGCAGCACCAGAAGCTGCTTCTAAATGGGGAACAAAGTAGATAGTAGGCATTGTGGTTCCTGAGATGTTTGTTTTTTAGTGAAAAATTATGTTTTGAAGATATGTACTTTTATATCGACATTGTAGATGGTATATTGTGAATAATATACATATTAAGTATTTGATAAAAGATTATAAGCACCCATTGACACTTATAGTGACTTATAATGCATTACAATAGTCAATAAACTATTCAATTATTGTAATGTTTTACAACTATGTAAAGGAATTTAAAAAAATCCCAACTTGAATTTGACCACCCAGATGGTACCGATAAGTTAAATTTGGGGTCTTGGCCCATGGACTACTATTTGAAAGTATCACTTACAAAACGTTTAACAGATAAACATTAACCTTTCTCTCAGGGCTTGAGCCCTGAAAGGCGTGCCCGAACAAGCCGCCAGGGGAGTGCTCGCACCGTACGGTGCAATGTCTACTCAGCAGCGTCCAAAGTGCATATTGTTAGGATGGGATCTAGTTTTAGAATCTACTTCCTACGTGCATTGTGCAACTGTTAAAGATGTACAATATTTATGTATTCCAAAGACATTTTGTATATATATATACTACTCTTTGCAGAAACAGTATGTAAAATATTACATATGGCAGGAACATAACATTTGTCAACATACATTTTCCTGTAGTCATTTTTAATTATGTATTTTAGATGTGAATGGGCTGAGATAGGAGGCTATAGGATATAGAGCTAGTCTGACTCATCCTAGTCTGACGCATCCTACCTGAGTCGTGTTTTTTCCCCCCATTCTGAATTCCCATAGATTTATATTGCGTCAAATAAGAACTGTGTTCCAAAAATAAACAAATGATCCCGGCGGTTTGACTTATGGATATGAAGCATCAACTGACGCTGAGAAAGTGCTAATGTTACTTCCGGCAAATTAGTTACATTTTCGCCAGAAACGGACTATATCAAATATGAGTGACCGACTTTCATAAACGATACAGAGCCACCTCCCTGACAATATCGCCGAGACAGTTTGTTTATTTTTGGACCACAATTTTTATTTGAGACAATTCTAAGATGACCCAGTGTTTTTTTCCATAGAGAAATTACTTCCACGACCCAGGGGATGAACGAGTGACGTCGGGACTTCTGTACTCTATTTTAATATTAGACTACTGAGTGCTCATACGCATGTAGGTGAATATTGAAGAGATATCCAGTAGGGAGTAAGTCCACCCACTTGTAATTTTGAATATAGGTTAGTGAGAATAGCCAGACAGCCATAGTTGTTTTTGTTTTGTCCCCCCCCCCCCCCTTGTGTTCATCTATTATTAGAAGTTATTTAGGTAGTTTTAAAACTTTAAACTGTCAGGTAGGTTATCACATTTTGTTGCGCTTATAGTCTCCAGAGTTGGCACCACTCCAGTCTCTCCACTCCCTCGTCCCATCGTTCTTGTAAACAGCTGTAAATAGTAACTGGTGCAACTTCCACATCCATAAAACACTGTTGCGCCTATTCCTCGGTGGTATCATTGTTATTCCCCATCCCTTAGACGTGATACATAGCGGCGTGTCAGTCAGAATACTAACAGCCTTATTTTAACCAACAACATCCACTACTAGGCCACAGTTTCTCAGCGTATAGGATTCTGGGGACCACCTGCGGTCCAAATGGACCCTTACAGCAGTGGTGTAAAGTAACTAAGTACATTTACTCAAGTACTGGACTTAAGTACAAATTTGAGGTATTTTTTTTTTTACTTTACTGGAGTATTTCCAATTTTCAGTACTTTTACTTCTACTCCACTACATCTCGGAGGCAAATATTAAGCTTTTACTCCACTAGAATTATTTGAAAACTTTAGTTACTAGTTGGTTGGATAATTGGATTTAAATTATTATTACAAAACATACATTAACCACTTCAGCCCTATACTGTATACATTTCGGCCATTTGAAAACAGCAGATCTACAAGCTCACAATGCGTCGCGACGCATTGTGAGCTTGTAGATCTGCTGTTTTCAAAAGATTGTTATACAGTTGAAAACTTGAAATTGGACATTCTGCATAATGAGTGCATTGATACATTTTGACTTTTGTACTTTTACTCAAGTACATTTTGAATTTTGGACTTTTACTTGTACCAGAGTATTTCTATAATGCAGTACTGATACTTTCACTTAAGTAAAAAATAATTAGTACTTTTTCCACCACTGCCTTACAGATATATACCTCAGAGTTATATTAACACTGAGGATTTCAAAGTGTAGATTGGGGTCCGATGATTGAAAAAAAAAGGATATCAAACTGATGCCTAAAGCATAACAAACTGTGGATCCTTAAATTAAAAAGGTTGAGAAAGTTCCTTTGTGGAGAGTCTTCCTATGCAGCACCAAGGAGCTGTGCTGGGAGCGTGTCTATGTTCCCCGGGTTCTATGTTCCCCGGGTTCTATGTTCCCCGCTTACCTAACCCTAACCCTGACCTTAGTGGGGGAACATAGAACCCACCGAACAGGGATGACCCCACTGTGCTCATACTGGAGGTCAAACTATTTGAACCACGTGAACTAGTGATGAGCAGGCCGACCCGTAACCCGCGGGTCAACCCGCGGCGCGGGTGGTCGAGTCAGGATTTCAGAGGCAATGCTGCGGGTGAGCGGGTCAGCCGCTCTCACACGCAATTTAAAAAAAAAAAATCACATGCTCTTGTTTTGTCTTTATTCCTGAATAAGAATAATAACAATAAAACAGTTTGAATACACTTGGGGTGTATACTTATTATTTTCTAACCTTTATGATTTTACAGAATTATAGGTACGACCCGCGGGTCGCAGGGCGGGTTGAGCCATAGATTTATATATGGGTTCGCGGGGCAGATTGAGGCGGGTTGGGTTCCGTGGCGGGGCGGGGCGGGTCATGAAAAAACCCGACCCGCACATCACTAACGTGAACCCTAGCAAGTAGCATCCCTATTCTGGACATGTCATAATAGGTGAACATTATAGGCATAGATGGATGGACATTAGGCAAAAATGGATGAACATTCTGCCAAAATGGATGAACGTGGCCATAATTGATTAACTTTTGGCAAAAATAGCACAAACTCACAACGCAACACTTGTACAGGGTATAAGTGGTTACATAATCAGAATTTAGTCTATTTGTTTTAGAGTATACCGTGGAGGGAAAGCTAACTTAAAAGTTTAAAACTCTTTAGGTATAGGTTTACCCTGAGGTGCTACTAGCATGGAGATAGGACAAAAAGAATAGCATGTGTTCTAATTACCAATGAGCACGTTAACGCATTAAAACCGGGAAAGCACCTGTGTAATTTTAGATTTATTTGGCTATTAAAAAATAGCATATATACAAGCTCATAGCGTGTCACTTTGTGCCGCACTATGAACTTGTAGATCTGCTATGTTTGAAAAATCGTAAATCGAAATTTTTACCAAATCTTTGAATATCTTTTATTTAAAGCAAACATTTTTAACTCAAATCTTTGCTTCTGGGGGCCCCAAAATATTTTTAGATGGGGTCCGCAGCCAAATAAATGTGAGAACCACTGACATAGAAACATATGTTTTTTTTTTTGAGTGTTAGGATTTAGAAGGCATTTGTAAAATCGGCCCCAGGTCTTAATGGGTTAAACAAACTGTCACCGGGGTTTGCTCCAGGTGGCCTGCTGCATGGTGTGAGACACCATCTCCTGAGTAGAACCATTGTCTTCTACCGTTTGCCACTAAGCAGCTCCACTGGAGCAGTTGAGTGTTAAGTACTTTGCTCAAGGGCACCTCAGTGGTAGTTGCTGAGCTAAGCGAAAGCACCGCTCATTCACTTTCCCCTCTTGGGTCTTTTTTTTTTCTTTCTTTCTTTCCCCCCCCAGTGACTCCAGGGATTTAATTGTCAGTGTAAACTGTGGCGCAGCCCAGACAACCTGCCTTCTAAAATGGGGGTGGCTGAAGCTGAGTGGGTAAGAGGAGGAGGGGAGGCCGTCTGGTAATCACCCCCTGCTCCGCCCAGTATACATGTTGGAAATAGTTGCCTGTCGGACAGAAAACCTTGCACGTCCAAAACCTTTCCTTTTTTGTTATAATTAGACAAATATTTAAAAAGTAGTGAAAATAGCTGATATACAAGCTCACAACGTGTCGCAATGCGACGCGTTGTGAGCTTGTATATCAGCTATTTTCACTACTTTTGTGAGACAATCTAGTATGATGAATTAGGGCATTAATTTATCAAAAGAAAGAAAAAGTAAGTGAAACATGGAGATGCAAGGTTTCTGCCCGACAGAAACTAAATGTTCCTGAGCCACAAAAGTAGTGAAAATAGCAGATTTTTTATTATTTTTTATTTGTAGACAATTATTTTTAACCCCTTTTTCTGATTTTTTTTCTACTGTACCACTCGTCGTATATAATAAAATCATATAAAAGGTAAGAAAAAGGTAGTAGTCCTTTAAGCCTCCTAAAATGTTCACAAAAAGGGACCACACACTCCTGTGGTCCCTCCACTGGCCTCCAGTTGCAGGCCAAATCAAACTCAAAACACTGGTGACCTACAAGGCAATCAAGGCCATGGCGCCCCCCTTTACCCCAACCCACCCACCTACCCACCCACCCAGTGTGGACTACATGTGTGGGGTTGTTGGTAAAAGAGGACGCTAATTGAATTTCTGATCACATTAGCTTTTGTGCTGTATAACATGGTAGTTAAAATGCAATTTGCTGTCAGCTTGCTCGATGTTGCATCATGATTTCTAAATTAACCATGAAAACCGCAAGGAATGTCCCGACGAGGGACTTATTCAGTGCATGAGTAAACAAGGACGTGTGTATAATATTCCTTTCCCCTGTGTGCGCTCCAATGCACGCATCCCTGTGCATCCCCCTCCGCTCAACATGTCAGGAAACTCTGTTTGACTTTTGGCAGGCTCCCTATAACCAGGGCTGTTAGAGTCACAATAGTCTCGCGTAGCCAGACAACTATTCCACAATATCCGAATGCTATAGAGCAGTGGTTTTCGACCCTCTTAATATCAAGGTCCATTATTCATTCGGCATTTGAGTCACGGACCACCGCTTGATGGGATTTAGCCTCTCAGACCCGAGACTTAGAATATTTTGTTGTCGTTGGATACGATTTTGTCCACAATTCCATGCTGTATTGATGTTGGTATCATAGGAGAGATGACAGGCAAACGTTGATCGAAATCCATTCTTTAATTAAGTAATGCAGATTTTTAACAATGTTTTCACTCTTGAGAGCGTAAAATTAAACCAAATGGACCCGTAAGGGTCCATTTGGTTTAATTTTACGCTCTCAAGAGTTAAAGATCTATGAGGGTCCATTTGGTTCCCAGCTCTCCATCATTTAGCTGCGGACCACCTGGAACCCCCCGAAGGACCGCTGGTGGTCCTTCGGACCACTGGTTGAGAACCACTGCTATAGAGTCTGGAGCTACACCTCCAAATCCAAAAACGGGAGCTGTCATCTGTTCGTCAATTCCGTTCACAAAAATAATACTTTTAAATATCTGTACATTTAATTTTTTCATTTCCATTTCTGATAAGCAGCAAGCTATACAGTATATGCTTGGATTGTTTTGATTTATATGAGGACACATTTGCGTGACTGAACTGTCACAATTGAACAAATGAATTACAATTTATGTTGACCACATTATTAGTAGCATCAATATTCTAGGCAAATGTTCCCAAAATGATGAATTTTCTTTAGAAATTCTTCAAAAATAGCCAATCTACAAGCAAACAACACGTTGCATCATGATGCATTGTAGGAATCTAGGGGAAAAAAGCCTTTCTCATCATTCACAAACAAACTAACAAACAAACAAACAAACAAACAAACAGCAGTGTAAAGTACTGTACATGTACTCATGTACTGTACTTAAGTACCATTTGGGGGTATTTCTTCTTCAGTATTTACAATTTTCAATACTTTTACTTCTACCCCACTACATCTCAGAGGACAATATCGTACTTTTACTCCACTACAATTATATGAAAACTTTAGTTACTAGTAACTTTCTGGATTTTTATTATTAAAAACACGCTAACCACTTCAGCCCTATTTTGTCCACTTGAAAATAGCAGATCTACAATCACAACACGTTGCAATGCAACGCATTGTGAGCTTGTAGATTTCCAAAATATTTTTTTAATACATTTTGAACTTTACTTCTTTACTTTAAGTATATTTCAATGCTGACACTTTTGTACGTTTACTCGTGAAGGATACGGGACTTCTACTTGCAACAAAGTATATCTACATTGCTGTATCGATACTTTTACGTAAAACATGTGAGTACTTCTTCCACCACTGCAAACAAACGAGGTCACGCAGGGACCACAGAGTATGACGTCAATCTGTTTTGTTTTTATCGGATGCCACAACCAAAGGTAAAGTCTACTACAATGGAGCTGTGCAGACCTTTGCTTCCCTTACTCATCACTCCCCTGTACACCAGGAGAAACAACACCTTCAGTGATGAAAGGCAGCATGTGGTATAGAGGCTACTGCAGCTCTAGGCCAGACACCTGTGGTTTCAACTCACCACCATGAACACCCAGCCGCTCAAAATGCTCAGAATCTGTCGCAGCACACATTGCCGGCATGGTGTTGTTAACACCAGTGGTTCTCGAAAACCTTTTCATTTCGAGGACCCCCGTAACTCTGAGGGCGTACGAGTGGTATGCGGTTTCCATTTGGTTCCATTCGTACGCTATAGTCACAGATTGGGTCGGGTCCATTTGGAAGCCACTCAAGGAACCATGAGGGTCCTTGGTCCACTAGTGTTAACCCATTCAATCCGGGAACGCATCTGCGTCGTTATAGATTTCTTTGGCTATCAAAAAACAGCAGTTCTACAAGCTCATAGCGCCGCGCTATGAGCTTGTAGAACTGCTGTTTTTTTTTAATCTTGAACATTTGTGCAAATCTTTGAATATATGTGTTTTTTTAAAGCGGACATTTGTAATTCAAATCTTTGCTTTTGGGGGGTCCCTGGAACAACACATTTTGAGATGCTGGTCCGCGGCCAAATACGAGTCTAAAAATGTTTTCTAAATCCTTACAGTATGTTGCTATATCAGTGGTGCTCCAACTTTTCCATGTCAAGGACCCTCAGAATTTAAGTGTATTTGGCCGCGGACCCCCAGCAGCACAGATCGGAATAAATAATGTTCGCTTCAAAACATATATGTACATATTCAAAGATTTGCACAAACTTTACATGATTTAAAAAAAAATAGCTAAATAAATCTTAAAATGACACAGATGCGTTCCCGGTCTTAATGCATTAATAAAACTCTCTTCCAAACAGCAGTAAATGCAGTTGCTTGCTACGTTAATAATAATACATTGTATACATAGAGTGCTTTTCAGGGTACTGAGTTGCACTTTACATGGATTGAAAATGATCGTTTTGATTCATCCGTAAAATGAACGCATTTTCATTCCACTGAACACGAGGAAATATTATGTCTATTAAACTGAATTACGGACAATCACACAGAGCTGTTGAAAACAAGGCCAAAAAGGAGCGGACAAATCACACGCAAACTCCAAATGAGACTTGTCACCTATTTTTCCAACTCCTAAATCACTGGCGATACACTTCAAGCACCAGCTCATTATGCTTTAAGAACAGCAGACTTCACCGAAGCATATTAAACAATCACTGTTACTCAAACCTCCAGAGGCCTTCTGGGTAATACACAGTGCAACACTAAAGCTGCAATCAATAACTTTTTTTTTTTTTTACGTGAATACAACATTATTTTGGACCTGTATTGTACCATATAACTAACACAACTGCAGTTGTTGGGAGGTGGGTTTCCCTGCTCTTTTATTGAAACATTATAGACATTGTGGTCTGGGTAGAATAAATGGTTGACAACAGGGTGCATGACGCTCAAAACACTTATCTTCTGCCCAAATGGGCTTTACATTATTAGCTCAACAAAATGTTAGCACTTGTACGGTTCGAATCCCAGGCAGTGGTGGACAGCAATGGACAGTAAAGTACATTTACTTGAGTACTGTACTTAAGTAAATGTTTTGAGTATAATATATTCAATTACGATCCGAAAATAGTAATTGAAAACAAAATATGTTATACCTGAGCATTTGTATTTTCGGATACTTATGACCTTCACTCCACTACATTTCCAAGATAAATATATGTCTACATTTCTAGGAAGGGAAAAGTAGCCTACATATGAATTAACCACTTAAGTGACACGCTGTGAGCTATTTTCACTATTATTTGCTGAAAACGTCTGGAAAATCTTATAATTTGTACAAATTACTTTGCAATTTGTGCTTTTGAAGTACTTATTTAATATTTAAGTAGGCTATGTTTTAAAAGCATTTACTCTATTACTTTAACTTGAGTAAACGTTTTACTGAGCAACTTTCACTTGTAGTATATGTTTGAGTAATATTTGTCCAAGAGTATCTATACTTTGACTACTTTGTGAGTACTGGGGTTGAGTACTTTCTCCAGCACTGATACTGTAGGTCACTGTTACCCAAACGTATCCATTTTTGTGGGTCACAAGTTACTATTCCTTTATTTTTCCCTTTATTTATTTATTTTAAAAGATTTTCTAAAGATTTCCACAAAAAAATCACACATTTTCATGAAATGAAAACAAATTAAAAACATTTTCAGAAAGATTTCATAAATAACATAGATATATATATATTTTTCACAGATTCACAAATTCGCAGATCTTCAGAGCTTGTAGATTTACTATTTTCACTAGTTTGGGTCCAGGGCAAACGTCTAGTTTCTCTTTTCTCGCAGCTTTAACATGGGAGTGGAATCAGGCCACCCCTTGTGCCGCCCCTAGCTGCCGCTCACAAACATTGAGAAAAACGTTTATCCTGATCTCTCTCATTAAACCTGGGAACCAGCTTCAAATCACTCAAATCATCCGACGGCCTTTCCCGGGGTCCCGCTCGGAACAGAGGGATTATGAGATTATAAGTGAACATATCAGCCTTAACTTCCCCCTCACTAATTAAAACGTGTTTTTTTTGTGTCTTAGCTGTTCAAGTTTTGGCTGTTCAGTTTCTTGCCTCCTATTGTATTGTTAGGGGCGGATTAACTCTTTGTGGTGCACGATGCCACGACCCGTTTCGGAGCCCCCCGGGACCGTTTTGTCAGTGCCCTGTGCTGCAGCTCCTAAAGCCTTCCGTTAAGCCGGCACTGCCTATTGTCTCTATACAAAACTTTTTCGAACTCAAAATACCCTGTCACATTGTTTAGGTTGTTCAAAGGTCCACCCAGTACTGGGACCATGCCATTAACTTGAACCCTAGTGTCCATATTCTGGCTTCTATATCTACAAGCCCGCAATGCATCACAATACTGCTATTTTCAGCAAAGATTTTCAGTGTAGAGTGCAAACTGGAGAGGGCCTATAGAGTGCTGGGGGACTCTGATCAACTAAGTTTAGGATTTTAAATAATAATTATACATCTACTCTACAAGCTCACATCACATCACGGCTATTTTAGCTCTTTCTGAAATAGGGCTCAACTGTTTAAAGGTGTGGACAGCTCCTCAGTGCCCACAGAGAATTATCATTATTATTTCATTTTGTACGTTCACCTATAATGACATGTTAAAGAAAAAGAAGGCAGCAGCAGCTTTGTGAACGTGGTGAAGGCTGATTGGACATGCACGCACGCGCGCGCGCGCACACACACACACCACACACACACACACACACACACACACACACACACACACACACACACACACACACACACACACACACACACACACACACTGATGTGTTATTATGTGGACCAGAGAGGTTAAGTAGCTTGGGAACGCTGCTGCTCTGATGCTCCCAATTAACTCAACAGCACCTCAAATCCACCCATACACGGACCTGCACACAAAGCACACCCACAGCACACACACAGCAATGTACACACAGTATACACATTCACCAATAACTTTGTAAGTTTTATTCGTAGAGTGAATTCCTAAGAGAAGTTGAGTCAGATTCGTGCAACATTCTTAAAAGGCAGAATTGTTTGTAACTATATGTTCTTATGATGATGAATCCCAATCCTCATAACTTGAAGGGATGTGCCAGTTAATCGTAATTATCATACCCCACCTATCTTAATTAACATACCAATTACCATAGGGAGCCGCCCCACCAATCTCCATATATGGGCATGACTGCATGGCTCTCAGAAATGACAGGAAATCACACACAGAAGTGAGAGAATGCCTAAACTAAAGAAACATCAAAAAAAAGAAACCTAAAACCTAAAAAGAAACATCAATAGTTCTGTGGTGGTATACTTCTGAAGTGAATAGCAAATTAGTTTATTTAATTAATTAATTAATTAATGTATTGTATTATTTATCTCACATTAATCAACATATCACCACTAAATATCAATGTAAATTTGCTGAAATTAGCACACTTGCAAAATGTAATCCATATTTCTTGTTCAGGAGTAGCGTTTGTTGTGGATATAAAACATGAAGGGTGATGTGCTTTTGAGTGTGCATAGATTCTGTAATTACCCAAGAATAAGTCACAGCTAAGTCTTGTTGAAAACTGTGTGTGGGTCATAAGAGAAGACATAAGAACACATTTCCTCTTAAAAACGGTTGGTGAATGAGGCCCATAGTGCATACAGTACACATGGTTCAAGGCAGCAGGCTCAGGGCCATCACACAGTATACAGTATACAAGCAATGTGTACATAAGAATACAAATGTGGGGAATGAAAAGGAAAGGCAGCTAATGGTGTGCATTTCTGTTAGAGCCTTCATCCGATGTGTGTTACAGTACATTCGGCCTCTCACCCATTCATGGTGGAGGCAGCCATGCAAGGCATGCAGCAACCTACTCATTGGGAGCACTTACGGCTTCAGTGTCTCACTCAAGGACATTTATAACACAAAGCCATGAGGAGCGAAGGCATCGAAGCAGGACCACTGCAGCCAAGGAAGGAAGGAAGGAAGAAATAATAATAATAATAATAATAATACATTTTATTTGTAATGCACTTTTCATTCACAAGGAATCTCAAAGTGGATGTATTGGAGCTTTTGAATACTTTTGCCAGGAATCCCAATGAAGAGTGCGTTGCAGTAGTCCAGTCTAGAGGAGATAAAGGCATGGACAAGTTTCTCTGCATCTGACAGGGTTAGAAGGGGGCGGAGTTTGGAGATGTTTTTGAGATGATAGAATGCAGCTCTGCACAGATGTTTTATATGGTCATTGAAAGTCAGGTGAGGGTCGAATTTAACACCTAAATTTGTGACTGAGGAGGAGAGGGGGATGACTTGAAGCAAGCAATACTTTAAATCCAGCATGTCTTGTTGTCAATATAGTGTTTTGATTGCTTTTAACTAGAGGTGTAACGATATAGTAACTGCATCGTTTTGAGTTTTCAACGATCTACGATATCGATATGCAAACAGCTAAATATCGTATCGTTTGACTTTGTATCGTATAGAATCGTTTTGCAATGCAAATAATCGCATCGAATTGTTCTGCAATGCAAATAATCAATTTTATCAATACTAAGTACTTTTAAGAAGAAAAAAGAGAAAGAGGGGTTTATATCCAGTATCCAGGTATTTATTTTTCACGCCAAATTTTTGGGTAAATAAATAGTTACTGTATCGATTTTAAATCATTGAATCGAATCGTATCGTTCTAAATGAACCTGTCCTGTATCGTTCATGTATCGTATCGACTAAATCACTGAATCGAAACGTATGGTATCGTTCTAAAATTAACCTGTATCGTTTATGTATCGTATCGACAACCAAGTATCGTGATACGTATCGAATAGTTGTTAAAACGTATCGTTACACCCCATACTTTTAACCCTTTCAATCCGGGAAAGCATCTACAAATGTCTACAAAAACTGTTTTCTGAAACACTTGTGCTGCTATATCAGTGGTGCTCAAACTTTTTCATGTAAACGACCCCCAAAATGATATGTATTTGTCCGGACCCCCCCCCCCCCCCCCATCTCTAAATATTTTGTTCCAGGGACCCCCAGAAGCAAAGATTTTAGTTAAAAATGTTTTTTTTTTTAAATAGCAGATGTACAAGCTCATATGAGCTTCAATATCTGCTATTTTTGAATAGCCGGAGCAAATCCAAAATGACGCAGACGCGTTCCCGCATTGGATGGGTTAAATCCAGTCTTGTTTTGGTCTTGCTTGTCACGATAGAGAGTGTTTTGATTGCTTTTAACCCTTTAAGACAGGGAACGCATCTGTGTGTCATTTTTAGATTTCTTTGGCTATTAAAAAATAGCAGATCTACAAGCTCACAGCGCGGAAAAATCGTGAAAATATGTGCAAATCTTTGAATACTGTATATATATATTTTAAAAGCGAACATTTGTAACTCCAAACTTTGCTTCTGGGGGATTTCTACAAATGTCTTCTAAATCTCATCAGTTTTTTGAAAAAAACCTATGTTGCTACATCAGTGGTTTTCAAACGTTTTCACGGCAAGGACCCCCCAAAATGATATGTATTTGGCCGCGGACCCCCATCTAAAAATATGTTGTTCCAGGGACCCCCCCCCAGAAGCAAAGATTTGAGTTACAAATGCTCGCTTTAAAAGTATACGTATTCAAAAATGTTCACAGATTTTCACAATGTTTAAAAAATAGCAGATCTACAAGCTCATAGCGCGGCACTCGGTGCCGCGCTATGAGCTTGTAGATCTGCTATTTTTGAATAGCCCTAAGAAATCTCAAAATGACACACAGATTCGTTCCCGGTCTAAATGGGTTAATGAGGATATCCATCAAATGGCAAAAGGGCAGCCACCTAAACTGGTCCTGCTTAATCAATGACGAATGACAATACTGTATCTGTCTCTCGGTGCCTTCCACCTGGTCCCTGCACTTCTAATCAGTGATCTCTTCAACTGAAACAGCGCTGTGAAAATGGGGTTCAGAACATTTTGATGGAGGTCGGGCATAGAGAGCCTCATTTTAGTATCAGAGAAGCCCATGATGGAACACGGGCTATTTAGTCTGCCATCTCATCATCCCACGGAACCATTCATTTGCAGGATTATACCTCAGCAGTGGTGGAAAAAAGAACTTAAGTAAAAGTATCAATACTGCAATGTAGAAGTACTCTGTTACAAATAAGAAGTTCGGAATTCAAATTTTTACACTTGGCCCCCTCATTTTCTGCTCCCTACACCAAAACTCTTCCAATCTACAAGCTCACGGTATGAGCTTGTAGATCTGCTGTTCTTGCCAAATGTTTGCCTATATGACATACCTAAAATTGGGATGCTATAGGGATAACCACTTAAATCCCATATGGTTGACCGGAGTCACTCAGGGCTCTATACTAGTGTACTTTCTGTTTTCTGTGGGGAAAGATTTAGCTGAAAATCTGCTATTATCCTGCGAAAGCCTTCCCCACAATAACGATGCTGGGGTTTCAGTGGTTAAGTTGTTAAAAAAATCACACCCTGTGTGAAGGTAGCGGCGTCTTTGATACATTTTGTCATCGATATGTGTTTATAATGTGTTTATAGTCACGTGTCACGTGAAGCTTGACCAATCACTTTGTTGACGTACGCACCTGACCAATCAGAACGTTGACGTACGCAAACGGACAAAGTCAGGTATAGAGCGGCTAGTAGGGATGCCACCGATTATTCGAATTTTCGAATATTCGTTAGTCTCCATAATCGAAAATGATTTTTAAAATTCGATTTTAATAATATATATTTTTTTTAATAATTAAAAAAAAAATTTTTTTTTTTTTACTTTTTACTTTTTTTTTTTTTTACTTTTTACTTTTGTATGCCTTAGTTTCAATCAAAATATATGCTAATACTAATAATAGTAATATTATAGTTTTAATAATTGTAAATGGCCACAGTTTCAGAGCGTTTCACTGTTTCAGCCCAGCCCAAACATGAACTCTGCAGCCGCACTGAGGCCCCTGCTGGAAAGCATCCCAGCCCAAACATTAACGTAACTAATAATTGGGCCGCGCAACCCGGAAATGACCGTGATAATGCTAAAACAGGAGCAAAAAAAAAATTTAATAAATAAAAAAAAAAAAAAAAAAAAAAAAAAAAAAAAATTTTTGAAAAATATTTTTCAAAAAACGGCGCCGTCGAATAATCGAAAAATATTCGCCAGGGCTGTCCGAATTTCGAATTGGCTGAAGGTCAGATTGTGGCATCCCTAGCGGCTAGCGCCGCTAAAAATGCATGTACAAAGATCCTTCCATGTCCCTTAATCACACATGAAACTTTTAAAACGTGCAGCAGCTGCTGTTGTTTTAGAACAAGAATATTAATCAAATGTAACAGCAGCTGTTTTGTTCCGAGTAATCTCTAGCCAGACCTCTATCCCAGAACCCATTGCATGTGAATAGGTGACAAATTGAACTGCAGGTGAATACAAGCTTTTGTTTTGTGTGTAGAGAGAGAGAGAGAGAGGCTGATGTGATGAGGAAGGAGACTGTTATGGTTCAGTGAGGATTCTCCCTACATGCATTAGGATTCAATGCATTAGGATGTATTATGGTTACTGTTGTTATTTTGTTTGGTTATCTGCCTCGATTGGAAAGCACTTTGGGTCAGCTACTGTTGTTTCTAACCACTTAAACACGGTATACTTCACTGACTGGGGTCACCCAGGGGTCTACTTGGTTTCCTCCTTTTTTCCCCTTTTATCTATGTTGGTCTCTAGATGCAAGTATTCTTCTTCTTCTTCTTCTTCTTCTTTTTCTTCTTCTTCTTCTTCTTCTTCTTCTTCTTCTTCTTCTTCTTCTTCTTCTTCTTCTTCTTCTTCTTCTTCTTCTTCTTCTTCTTCTTCTTCTTCTTCTTCTTCTTCTTCTTCTTCTTCTTCTTCTTCCCCAATAAAACTAAATCATTTCAAGTAAACTTGTTTAAGAAAAATGTCACATTTTTAGGTTTCCTTAATTGACATCATTAGTTATCATCAAATTGGTCCCAGCTATTCAAGAGGGTTTATATGTCACTCACTCACACCAGCAGTGAAATGTTGGCGTGGCATTCTCCACAAGACAAAACAAGATAATAATGGTTATAAATAATAATAAAAAATGAAGATAAAAATAGTACAGGTTAAATAAAACAGTATGGGGTAGAAAGCCCTTTAGCAGCAATGGACAGAGTGCAAGAGAATAATTTAGTTTTCTTGGGTATTGCGGCTCAGATCACCTGATGTGAAAACATACTCTCACAGGCTCCAGTGTCGACCCTCCACTCCTTAATATTGTTTTCATTCAGAGAAGGTTGCTTCAAGCTTAATGTCACACATCACACCCCGTCACACAATGTCTGACACACACACACGCACGCACGCACGCACGCACACACACACGCACACACACACACACACACACACACACACACACACACACCTACCTTGATCTCCCTCCAATTACCTGTCTCGCAAACATGCACGCACACACACACACGCACGCACGCACGCACGCACGCACGCACGCACGCACGCACGCACGCACGCGCGCACACACACACACACACACACAGACAATATTCTCTATGCCATGATTTCTACTGCTGCCAGACATGTATGGATGTCCAATTATTATTGTTTTTCTTTTGTCCTTTCCCTCTATTTTCTCTTCTGTTTACGTTCCGCCTCTGCTTCCAGGGTTTCTGAGAGAAAGATTGAGATACAATTAGATTGCCATCATAATCTCCGCCACGCTTGGCTGTGTGTGTGTGTGTGTGTGTGTGTGTGTGTGTGTGTGTGTGTGTGTGTGTGTGTGTGTGTGTGTGTGTGTGTGTGTGTGTGTGTGTGTGTGTGTGTGTGTGTGTGTGTGCAATAGGTGATAGTAATTGAAAAAGACAGTGGTGGCGCGTGTGCAGTATATCAACAACTTGTGTGTGGGTGTTTGTGTGTTTGGTACCCGTCTACTTATAGTAAGACAGTGGCAAAGGTCAGGACCGACACCAGAATTACCCAACAAAGCAAGATCTCTCTCTCTCTGTATCTCTCTCCCTGTATCTCTCTCTCTCTCTCTCTCTCTCTCTCTCTCTCTCTCTCTCTCTCTCTCTCTCTCTCTCTCTCTCTCTCTCTCTCTCTCTCTCTCTCTCTCTCTCTCTCTCTCTCTCTCTCTCTCTCTCTCTTCCCCCCGCATCCCTCTGTCTGTCTGGTTCAGTAGCAATTTTAAATAGTCTCTCTGTCAGTGCACATAAAGGTACAATCCATATGTTTTATGTTCTCACTCTCTCCCAACAGAGCATGTTTTATTCGTTTAAATAATACTCTAGACTACAAAAACATATATATTTTTTAGCACAAGCAACCAATGTCACACATGACCACAAACGGCTTAAACATGTGTCTTGGTGAATGAATGTCTTTATAGTGAATACATGTCTTTATATAGTCTATATGGTGTCACATTCACATGGTTTGGTTGGATGCAGCCGTTTACAGTAATACCACTGTGGTCACTGATCAAGGTCAGTGGTTCCCAGCCTTTTTCTTTCATTAGAGCAGGGTTCTCAGCCTGTGGGATGGGGACCCTCAGTGGGGTCCCCACATGATTTGTTGGGGGTCCCCAGATGACAGTGAAGTGACAATTTAAGGACTTTTAAGAAAAAAGAAAGACAATACAATAGATTTAATGATGAAATACCACTGCTGCATCACAATTAATCAACAAACTATACTATAAAAACTGGTCAAACTGACCAAATTGTCAAATAATATACTGTAAGAAAGAGGCGCACACGTTGCGAGATCGGCTATTTTCACAATATATGTGGAACCGAGTCAAACTAAATAATGCCTCAACTAAAATATGGTTATTTTGGGGGTCCCCAGTTCAAATATGATTATGTTGTGGGGTCGTGGCCTGAAAAGGTTGAGAACTACTGCATTAGAGCACCCTCTTCTTACATTCTGATTAAAATGAGAACCCCCACACGTGCACAAATGCACATACACACACAAATAACCAATCTAAGTTCACATCACAACCTTGTAGATCTGCTATTTTTGCTATTTTGAAACTTTTTGATACATTTTTTTTACATTGTTATTAGTAGGTATACTTTATTCATCCCAGAGGAGAAATTAAGGTCTGAGCTTCCCAATGATGTTACATGTGGGAGTTAGCTATGATTTTGCGCAACATATTTAAAGGCACTACACCATGAATTTGAACTTTTCCTTCTTTTTTGTGGTTTTTTTTCATATATATTTTTTTACTCTTTCCACACAGAATCAGGAGATAACATGTATACAAACTGGCTCAATAGCGCCACGTGCCAAATCGTACAATGTGGTATTGCAGGTGAAAGAGCTTTATAAGCCAGAGAGAAGTTAGTTGGAATGAGTGTATCTGAGGCTTGATTTAGGCTCAAACCTTTTGAAAATATCATAAACAATATGATAGTAAATATTAAATACATTTCTTTAATGCATGGTGTAGATCCTTTAACATTTTGGACTACCTGCAAACAGACAAGACCCCTGTATTCTCTGGGTTAAGATCTACTCCATAGATTTCAAATGAAAGACCCTTTTGTTTTCTTAAGTAATATTACATTCAGGATGCAAAATGAAATTGAACAATCGTGTTCAAACAGAATACAATTTACTGTATATCATAAAAAAACACACAAAGTTAATTTATGAGTCTCAGAGTTAACCATGCACTTATGCCCTATATATTTTTGACGTATGGCAAATAGCCAATATAGCCGATCTCAGCTATGTTCAGTATTTTTCTTTTCTTTTTCTATTTTCCTTTTTGAAATGTAGGAAACTTTTCCCCCATAGTGGCATCCCCAAAGCAGGGATTCCAGATTGAAAGTGATTAAATTAACGCTGTAGATTTGACTGCATGGTCATGAGTGGTACCAGTCTTCAGACACTATGTCCAGAGAAAAGATTTATGAATGAATGTTGCAAAGTGCATTTCACACACACACACGCACGCACGCACGCACGCACGCACGCACGCACGCACGCACGCACGCACGCACGCACGCGCGCGAAGTGTGTGTGTGTGTGTGCGCGCGCGTGTGTGCACGTGGACAGTCAGGCTTCCTATCCATCACTCTCTGGTCTACCATCAGGATGAAGCAATCTCCCAAATGAAATGGCTCCAAAGCTGCCTGCAGGCCTAACGAACCATGGCCCCTGTTCTAAATCAACCTTCTCACAGAGACAGAGACAGGACAGAGAGAATTACAAGAGGGAGGAGAGGAAAGATAGAAATGCAGGATGAGAACGGATGGAGAGAACGGTCAGAGAGAGTGAGAGAAACGGAAGGAGTGAGGGAAAGAGATTATAGAGAGGAGCTAACAAGGAGAAGGTGTATATAATGGCGTGTGGAAAGAAAATACACTTGATGGCATGAGAGAGAGAGAGAGGGAGAGAGGGAGAGGGGGGGGGGGGGGGTATTCATATGGTCACCTTTAAACTGTGTCTATATTCGTATGTATGCTCATTAGTCAGGCTGTCTAGGACAGGTACAACGGGTGAGAAAATGAAGTCAATGGACCAGAATGGACCAAGCTGGCCCTGGAAACCAGTCGCGTTCTCTAAAGCATTGTAAATCAATAGCACTTCACATCCCACTTCCATTGTTCCTCAGGGAGAAGGGGGCTTAGAATAACAGAACTGAAACATGTTAATTACAGGTGGAGTTAATAAAGGGGTACTTCACTGTTCTGTAACTTCGCCAGCCTAAACTATGTCATTTTTTCAAGTCCATGAATGCAATGGGAAGTATCATGTCAGGTCATGTTTGCACCAGTCCTCTACACAGCAGAACTCGGTCCAGAACTGCAGGGCAATATTAACATTAACTTTATCCTGTTGGATTTATCCAACACATGTATCAAATATGAAGTGCTGCTGGCTGCCACAAAATCTATAATATTAACTTCAAAACGGGTAGCACTTTAAGGGGGAAAGGCAACTTTGTATTCTACATACAGTATAGATGCCAGGAAAGTTCCATTTTAGTTTTAATGACTTGGCTTTCAAAATAAATGAAAGGCTTTGCTCTGAAACATAGCTGATAATGAGACAACTATGGAACCACACGGCAGTGGGAAACATTTCCAGAAAGACAGATGACTGTTTCACTTTTTTGGGATGCTTTTTGCCTTGTAGACTACTAGAAGTTCGGGCCGCGTATAGATGTCTGTAATGAGATAGTTGGCTTCATTCACTGCGTTAAAGTACTGATGTCAGTTGTGATAAATTCAACTAAATGATACCCACATTTCGGTGCATTACTTTCACACGATTGTTCCACCTCTTTGAAGAAGTTCAAGTTCTAGATTAGAAAGTTCAAACTGCAAAGCAAAGTACGTGGTAGCTGGAAAGATTACAGGATGTATATCAAGTCTTATCTTTAGCAGTTGAGAAAAAAACAGGTATACGTGTTGTACTGGAGATGATTTTATGGAGATTTTGTTTATCGGGAGCTATCAGGCTTGCTATTCTCACATTTTGTTAAAACTACAGAGGTACCGTTGCTGCTGTATAAGGGGAGGGGAGACCTTTGTTAATCCCGTGGGGGAAATCCAGTTTCACAATCACCCAGTTGATGGCTGCTCAGATGATCGCGTTACACTCGTTACACATAATCACAGTAAACATGATCATGTAATGTCTTGAGTCATACTCAAGGGCTTTAAGGGGAAAAAAGATAAACTAACTCCGGTCACTTCTAGTTCAGCACAGCTGTCCAGGTGACCCTCGTTGACACTCGTTAATGTTACTTGCATCAAGGCAATTATGTTGTGTTACTGCATCGAATAGAACTACTGTACACCTAATCTAGATTCCATCAAAGCCACATGTTTTTTTTTACAAGCAACCCTCTCTGGTACTACATATTTCTTTGTTTCAGCCGTTGGAAATAAGTAGGCTGGACTTAGTCGATAAAGTCCAGATGAAAACAATATGACTGTTTGTGAATTAAAATAATTTAGATACAACTGATTGGGAATCATTTTTAAATGAGAGTACATTTTTAATTGAATCGTGACCCCAGGAATCGGAATCGAATCGAGAATCGTTAGATTATGTTTCTTGCTTAGAGGCAATTCCGACACTTAGATATGGGCATGCCGGGAGGCGAAGCTGTGACCTTCTGATTTCATGGCCTGATTGGCCTCTCTACCCCCACTGCTATATACGGCTGCCCCACAGCTTGTAGAACTCTGAGGACGTCAGTCCATCTGTCCGTCCGTCCGTCTGTCTGGCCACCATGTTTGTCTCAAACAACGGTATCTTGAACACTAGTGGCTGCATTACCATGACATTTGAATACATCGATTCTCTCTGGACGATAAGCCTTTCCCGGTTCTGATGACCTCGTGGCCTTTCCTCTAGCGTCACCCTCAGGCCAAATCTTTCCCTTGCTCAGAATTCTGCCACTAAACTTGCGAGTGCACCCATGAGGATGAACCCTAGCATTTAAGTGACCCGTGACGCGTCCATTTGGTTCCATTTGTGCACTGAGTTACACGATCAGTGACATTTTTACTGTGTGCTGCCTAAGGGGACGTGGCCACAGAAAGTATTTTTTGAGTGACTAAGCTCTTTGGACCAGTATGGTTCTCAAAGTGGGGTCCGGGGACCTCTAGGGGTACTTGGCAAAAGTAGTTATTATAGCATCACAATCATTTTAACCATTTTACTATTTATACAGTATGTTGGCTGTTCAAAGATTTGGGAAAATATTGAACATGTTTTGAAAATGTAGAATCATTTAATCAACATAAATCTTCTCTTATGGTGGTTCCTGGAACAAAACCTCTTCAGATAGGGGTCCGCGACCAAATGCCTATCAATGGGGTGGTCCTTGACATGACAAGGTTAGAGAACCACATCATGTCCAGAGCGCTACACATGCACTGAGCGAGATACCTCTGCTCAAGCATTATGGCCGTGTCTATCCAACCCATAGAGTTCAAAAAATAATGGAGAGGGCACCGGAAATGCCCGCCCATCCACTTGTAAGGAGTTGCTCACCCAGCGTATACTCCCTTTTCACCCCTTCTTCCGGGTTGGGAAATGTGACAGACGGGGCCTATGTGACATGCAACCCTGTGCGCAAGCTCGTGAGTCGAGCCCATTGATCAAAACCGCTTTCACCCGTTCATGTGTCTGGCCCCGGCCGTAATAAGCTGCAGTACCTATGATTGGCCACCATGTCCAATGCGCTTCACTGCTCCCTCTCGGTTCTAGGGGCTTGATCCAACCCTCTGCATAGGAAAGTGACATCGATAAGCAGCAGCAATTTTCTGCATAAGGTGCCCAGAGTGCTCCGCCAATAAACGCTGGACGGCGAGAACGCTAAAAAGCTAATGCTCGGTGCTAGGAAGAGGAGCGCTCCAGCATGGCTTTTACCATAGAAGTGCATGGCAGAAAGCACTGCCAGATTAAAAAAAAAACCTATACTAATAGTGTATGTTCAGTATTGAGTCTTGTATGTGTCGCTAAAAGTATACCATAAGTGTTTAATGTGCTGGTGTAAGTGTTTCTGATTGTGAAGCTGTAAATTACAACAATCCTTCCCATTGGAACAAGAACTGAGACACTTTTTGACTATGTTGTATTAGTCATGACCATAGATGTAAAACGATAGATACTGGTCGCACGCCCTACTTCTGTGGTCACAGGAAGTTTTGCTTTCTGAAGCTACGATTTCCAAGTAGCCAAATCTGGTATAGTGCAAGCTGACCTCAGCGTGTGCCCAATACATGAACGAGTGACACTAATGCGCGCGCAGTTATGACCTCATTGACTCGACAAACACCCGGAAGGAGGGTGTCTCCCTATAGGATATGCACTGTATGCGCTTCATTGAAACGAGTGGGCTGTTTTTTTTCCCTGTCCTTCCTCCAGATATGATATAGCTCGTTATGGGTCACAGCCTCATTGTTTTCTGGTGACCCCGATGATGCTTGTTGCTATGGACACCACTAACCATGCAGCAGCGGAGTCCCCTGTGGATTATTTACTTCCTGTTTGCTTCCTTGTCTGTGTGTGATAAAGCTACAGATGTGCCACTTCAAAACTTCACATGTCCTGCCATCGCCAAGACAGTAAATTTTCAGGGGATTCCCAGGGCAATAAGAGGGACAAAGAAGGGCATTTAAAATGCTGAATTATTTTGATGATCACTGCTTTTATGATGCTAATTAATTTGAGCAACTGGTCAAATCACCTTTCGCCTCATAATGAGTCTGACACCTTCTTAAACACACATTCTTTTGTTCTCATGTATATGGATGTCTGTTGAAGGGAAAAACGGGGGTGTGTAGTGACAACTTCTTTTCAGGGGCAAAACAGTGCATTTTAAGGGCAGAAAAGGGAGGAAAAAATGCATTTTCAGGGGACTTTCAGGGAAAGAACAGTAACGTGTGAAGTGTGTAAAAGAAGGGCAAAAAAAGCTGTTCTGATGTTATTTACCTGCATTAGTATTCAGAAACATCTATAACTAGAAAAGGTGCTCCTCGGAGCACAGGTCTCCGTCAGGTCAGGTATATTATTGTGGCCTCCTGGTGGCGCTATAATAGGCCAATGTGAAAAGGGTGGCATTTCTTCTTAGGCCTTTCACGGCAATGGAACACTGCATTCATGATTTGAGGCATTTTGTTCCAAGAATGTGTTTTGCTAAATTAGACCTGCTGGTGGCGCTATAACAGGCCAATGTGAAAAGGGGGGCATTTCTTCCTCGGCCTAGTGGGAATGTGTGTGCAAAATTTCACAGAAATCACACGTTCATGATTTGAGGCATTTTGTTCAAACGGATCTATCCAGCAAACTTTGGAAGGCAATGTTAGCCAATTAGGATGGAATATGAAATATCGGACACTTCCATGTTGATCACTATAGAGATACTGTGTACCGATTTGCGTGATTTTTGGACAGAATCTGAATGAGTAAAAAAAATGTTTTACAAAAGTCAGCCTCCTGGTGGCGATGTAAAAGACAGATGTGAAAAATGCATGGCAAAGGTTTTTCCTTGCCCTCTAGGGAGAGTGCGTGCAAAGTTTCACGCAGATCGGTGCAGTTATAGGTAAAAATGAATCAGCCTGTTATAGCGCCACCATAAGGCTGATTTGAAAAATTTTAAGTGGTATTTCTTCCTCGGCCTAGTGGGAATGTGCGCGCACAATTTCACGGAAACAGCATGCTGCGTTGATGATTTGAGGCATTTTGTTCAAAACAAACCAATGCTGCAAACTTTGGAAGCCAATCTTAGCCAATCAGGATGGAATATGGAAAATCTAACAGATCCGTGTTGATCTGTAGGAGTGATATAAAAAAATGTGTTTTGCACAAATCGGCCTCCTGGTGGCGCTATAACAGGCCCAAGAAAAATTTTGGGCAGAGGTTCTGAATTGGCATTCAGGGAGTGTGTGTGCACAGTTTTACAGCGAGCGGGCCAACGGTGCTGGAGATTAGCTGTTCACAGACAGATGGACACACGGACGGACGGACGGACAGACACACGGACGGACGGACAGGGTGCAAAACATACTCTCTCACAATGCCTTTCGGCCTCAAGGCAGGTATATTATTGTGGCCTCCTGGTGGCGCTATAATAGGCCAATGTGAAAAGGGTGGCATTTCTTCTTAGGCCTTTCACGGCAATCGGACACCGCATTCATGATTTGATTTGATTTGTTTCATCTGGTACTGTATAAACAACATACAAGCCCAGAGAGTCTCATGCTCAAAGAGCTAAATAGTCGCAGTCTGCAGAACATAACAGCACCGCCGTAGACCTAAACTCAGACAGGAGGGACACACAACCCATGTGCACAAGGCTCTCAGGGGAAACGCATGACACACAAACACAACAATTATTATTTAATTAAAAGCATCTTCGTGAAGTGTGGGTGGTGGTGGTGGGGGGGGGGGGGGGGGGGGGGGAGGGCACGACAGCATTTTGAAAGGAGGTCTAAAAAAAATCCCTCAATCCGCCCCTCGGTGTGTGGTGGCTATTTTAAATGCAGAGATTTCGGCATGCACGGAGTTCCCAGGGGAAGTCTGGACGGCTCAGCGGCCTTTGTCTGCATCTCTCCCGGCATTAAAGCATCACAGGATTTCCATAATGCAGAGGGGGGGGGGTGGGGGGGTGGGGGGGGTTTCAAACCAGGTAGAGCACAGCCAATAAATCACGCCGGAGAAGCCGGGAGATATTGAGAGACTCGGCGGTGGAAGAAAGAGAGAGAGAAGGTAGAGAGGTATGGAGAGATTAGAGGAGAGGAACAGGGGTGTATATATACACCGTAAGAATAGGTGTAAGGGATGAGAGAGGAGAAGCGGAGAAGAAAGGGAGAGCGAGCAAGAGCCAGAGCTTGGTAAGAGGTGAGAAGAGAGAGAATAATTTGAGGGGCTGGCGAAGCGGCAGCCAGGAATAGCGTGCCATCAATTAAGATAAGCATAGCAGCCCCGCTCTCCGAGACAGATGCACGCTCCCCGCGAGACTCAGTGCATGTGAGGGCTGGGAGCTATACTCTGTCATGACGCGCTCTCTTCCTCTACATCTCTATGAGAAAACCCACTGCATAAAGAGAGGGATTATTCCCATCCATCACAGGCCCCATGCACTCTGCAGAATCAAAATACTGTTCAATGGAGAGCATCCCAGCTTATGCTGTTAAAGGAATGTATTTATCTTGTTATAGGCTCAATGGAGGAAGAGGGGGGGACAAGGTGCTTCAGTGTAGGAAATGGGATTCCATTTGTACACTCTGAGGTTAAATTAACAGTGAGGATTTCACTGGGTGTGTGTGCTCCGTGTAAACGCTTGGCCCCTCGCCCGCAGCTTGTTGTTGTGTGAGCTGGTCATTTTTCGCCCTGAAACGTAATTAACAGCTGACCAAATGCTGTAAAATATATATTTTTGGGACACTTAAAGTTATCAGTAATTGCAGTGAGCAACCACACGGTACCTCTTCCATGAGAAAAACAATAACACCTAGGTGCCAGAAGACTATTATTATTATTATTTTTATTATTATTATTATTATTATTATTATTATTATTACCCTTATTACATTAACAATAATAATAATAATTGTTTTTTACATTTATTATTATTATTATTATTATTATTATTATTATTATTATTACTACATCTATATACAGTAACTTACTTACTTACTTTACTTATAAGTGACATATTCAGTGGTGTGTACTACTGTACTTAAATACAATTCTGAGGTACTTTTACTTTACTGGAGTATTTCCAATTGTCTATACTTTTACTTCAACTCCACTACATCTCAGAGGCAAATATAAATATTGTACTTTTACTCCACTACAATTATTTGAAAACTTTAGTTACTAGTTACTTTGCAGACATAAATGATACATTATATACATACATTATAAAACGCGTTGTGAGCTTTTAGATCTGCTATGTTCAAACATTTTAGTACTTTTACAGTTAAGTAAGTACATTTTGATACCAATACTTTTGTACTTTTACTCAGGTACATTTTGAATTCCAGACTTTTACTTGTAACAGAGCACTTCTACATTGCAGTATTGATACTTGTACTTAAGTAAAACATTTGAGTACTTTTTCCACCACTGGACATATTGAAATACCGGTGTTGCTACTAGAGTTGTAGGTATCAGTTTATCACCTTTTGTTTAAACAATGCTGTGTTCTCATAGCAACGCGACGTGTCACTATCTGTTCAATGGTCAGGGAAAATGTTTGGTTTGGAGATGCAATATTGTGTCAAAGTATACCCATTTATTTATACCATAGCCAAACAGTCAGGAACTGATTGTCTGCAGGACGAACACACACAGTGTACGTTTGAACAGTCTTTTTAGTGTACGCCTGGACAGCCACATAAGCTTGTGACCACACAGTCATGCACTGCTTGCCTGATACTGGAGTTTGCACCACTGTTTGCATTGCAGCGACTTAACCCATGCTGCTATTTTGACACAGTAAAATCCATAGTTAATTTAACTGGTCTACAGATGGAACGTGTACAAGGTGGTGGGAAAAAAGCACTCAAATGTTTTACTTAAGTAAAAGTATCTATACTGCAATGTAGACCTACTCTGTTACAAGTAAAAGTCCGGAATTCATCAAAATATATTTAAATTACAAAATGTTAAAGTACTAAAATAGCGGATCTACAAACTCACAACGTGTTGCATCGCGACACGTTGTGATACTTGTTGTAATACTATTCACGTTGTGAATAGTATTATAAAACATACATTAACCCCTTTAGCCCTATACATAGGCTATTTGAAAATAGCAGATCTCACAAGCTGCGATGCGACGCGTTGTCAATTCCGGACTTTTACTTGTAACAGAGTATTTCTACATTGCAGTATATAATAATTTATATCTGCAAATGAACTAGTAACTCAAGTTTTCAAATAATTGTAGTGGAGTAAAACAACAATATTTTCCTCTGAGAAGTAGTGGAGTAGAAGTAAAAGTACTGAAAATACTCCAATAAAGTACAAATACCTCAAAATTGTACTTAAGTACAGTACTTGAGTAATGTACTTAGTTACTTTACACCACTGCGTGTACACATGGAACCTAAATGGATACATATAAGGGTCCATTCTGGTTCCATTTGTACACTCTCTGAGTTAAATGAACACTGAGGATTTTACTGTGCAGGGCATAAGCTGCCTCCCCATCTGTCTGTTACTAACCCGCATGTTCCCTGCCAACCTCTCTGTTGGTGTGCGGGTTCAGACCGAGAGGTTCCGTCCTGTGATCTTTCCCCCCTGCAGCCAAACTGGCACCAACCTAATTGCAACATGTAACCAAGCCCATTTTATAGGCTCACATACTGTATGCAATGGAGCTGGCTCCTAAAACCTTACATCTCATTTAAACCACAGCTGGAATCGTTAATGGTCTGGTGGTAACCAGGCAACTGTTTAGCATCCCACAGACATTGATAGTTTAACCACTTAAAGCCTGTATACTTCGCTGTCCGGGGTCCTCCAGGGGTCTATAATTGGTCCTCACCCTTTTCACTCTACACCCAGTATCTTCACTGAAAATAATCGCCTATCTTCGCCGAATGTTCAGCTATTATGCCGTGGCCAGAATAGGTTCAAGGTTGTACTTTATTGTTACATCTTGTGTACAGGTACATAAGAGTAAAAAGATAATAAAAAGAGCATCATCAAATCAAATGTACAAGAAAAAAGGGACACTAGGGTTCCGGTGGTTAAGTGAGTGGAAGGTTTTATGGCGAAATCCAATATATTTTCTTGGTGGCTTGATTCAATGCTCTCAATCCATTTAGATTGTGTGACTGTGAGCACACGTTTTTATGTTTGCAATGCAGTTGCAATCAGGGCCATGCCAACACTTTGGATGTTGGAGAAAGAGCAGACTTTCTAATGAAAGAAAAGGCATTAGAAAGAAAAGGCATGAGATTGAATCAATATTGATGATATCTCAAGGCTGGCTGTTGTGTGGCTACCGCAAAAAAGAAAATACAAGAAAAACGCATTAATCAGCTACCACCCGGGATGGTTTCAGACATCTGATTTCAGTATAACGTGTCTTCTGATCTTTACGCTTTGATTTAGATGTGGTCAGATCCAGTGGTGGAAAGTAACTAACTTACTTTAAGTAAAATGTCACTTTACTACAGTATTTAAATGTCACTTTCAAGACTTTTACTTCTACTCCACTAGAAACAACAAAGTCTTATGCACACCTGATCAGCTCAGAGACAGGTGCGTAGGCAGAAATCAGACTTATATAATACAATAAAATGACCCGCATACCGTCTGCACTTGCACAATAAGGACAACTTCATTTAAACAACGTTTCGGTCAATAGACCCTCTTCAGGCATCACGATCCAGATGCCTGAACAAGGTCTATTGACCGAAACGTTGCTTAGATAAATATGTCCCTATTGTGCAAGTGTAGACGATGTGCGGGTCATTTTACTAATACTCCACTACAATTATTTGATAACTTTAGTTACTAATTACTTTGTAGATTTTGATTATTATTACAAAACAAATACATTAACCACTTTGGCCCTATTTAAACAAGCGACACCTTGTGAGCATTGTAGACGCTCAAAAGATTTGTATTTTGAACATTCTGCATAATGAGTACTTTTGATATATATGCCAATACCTTTGTACTTACATTCTAAACACCGGACCTTTACTTGTAACAGTGTGTTTCTACATTGCAGTATATATTTTTCTGCAACCCTTTTTCTCCCAGTGCCAATTGTCTAAGTGATCCTGGGCGCTACACTCCCCCTCCCCCAGCCTAGACGCTACACTACCCAGCCTAGAGAGCCCAGAGCCGAGCTCATGCCTCCTTCAATGCGTGAGAGCCAACTAGCCTTCTTATCACCTGACGGGGGGAGTTTCCCCGGTAGGACGTAGCGCGTGGAAGAAACATGTTATTCCAACCAGTTCCTTTCCCCTCCATCAGGCACCCCAGCTGTCATGGGGGAGGCAGTATAGCGACCAGGATTGTTACATGTTTTTGTGAGGGTATTAACTACCCTAAGAGACACGGGGAGAACATGCAAACTCCACACAGAGTAGGCCCTTTCGCTAACCCCACTTAGGGTATGGGCGCTGATGACGCAGAGGAGAAGACACGTCTACATTGCAGTATTGATACTTTTACTTACGGACAAAAAATTACTTTTCCCACCACTGGTCAGATCCAATCAAATAGCACCAGTGTCTGCTAGACTAGTGTAAACAGGGGTTTAGCATTTACATTCAAGGGCTGGCGTGTCTCAACCACCAACTAATAGCTGATTAATTGATTCAAATGACAATTTATGGTGGAAAACACTCAAACAGCCTCTTTGTCCTTCTCTCTGACACCTGAGATTAGCATTCATGAATAGTTGTTGTGCTATGTCCACACACACAATTAGGATCAATTATTGCCAATGAGAAAATGTTAATTGCCGTGAATGGACAAACATTAATTTTGTCCTGTGCTCCAGCTGAGCAGAACTCATTTAGATTCCCCTGGCCTCGCTCTCTCTCTCTCTCTCTTGCTCTCTCTCTCTCTCTCTCTCTCTCTCTCTCTCTCTCTCTCTCTCTCTCTCTCTCTCTCTCTCTCTCTCTCTCACCCTCTTGCTATATATAAAAGAAGCAGTGGTGGAAAAAGTACTCAAATGTTTTACTTAAGTAAAAGTATCAATGCTGCAATGTAGAAGTACTGTTAAGTAAAAGAAAATGTACTTAAGTACAAAAGTATTGGTATCAAAATGTACTTAACGTACCAAAAGTAAAAGTACTAATATGTTTGAAAATAGCCGAGCTGAATAGATCAGCTATTTTCAAATAGCCTAGGTATAAAATAGGGCTAAAGTGGTACAAAGTAACTAGTAACTAAAGTTTTCAAATAATTGTAGTGGAGAAAAAAAATAAATGTAAAAATATTGTACTGTAAAAGTACAATATTTGCCTCTGAGATGTAAAAGTATAGACAATTGGAAATACTCCAGTAGAGCAAAAGTACCTCAAAATTGTACTTAAGTATAGTACTTGAGTAAACGTACTTAGTTACTTTACACCACTGAAAGAAAGGAGCCTGAGGAAGCATCATACGTCTACATTTGTGAGAAATGAATGTGGGGTTTTGACACAGTAAACATGTGGAGTTGCACTTTTGGGGGAATTGCGTGATTTATCAACAACAGACCCTGAGCTGCTGGAGGGATTCCCTGAAGAGAGAGAGAGAGGAATGGAGAGAGACAGGGGGAGAGAGAGAGACGGAGAGAGAGAGGAACAAAAAGTCAGAAAGTGAGAGTTGAGCTACTGGGAACATTTTTTACGTTACGCGTACAGCCCGACCTCCCGTCCTGCGTACGGGGGGAGGTGACGGGGGTATGCACGATAGTGTGAACGTAACGGTTTCAGAAAGTGAACGAGCTCGTTCACGGCAAAGAACTAGTTCTTTTGACCGAATCGATCATGAACGACACATCACTGCCGTTATCCGTGTGTTAAGCAGTGAGACCAAAAGTGAAAGAAACCTCACATTGAAAGTAGAGATGTCCAAGTACATGCATGGCCGTCGCAATCACTCACTGTATCTGTGTACTTGTGTGACTGTCTCATATCCAGAACACATCTGTGATATCTCTTGACAAACCAACAAATATTCACATTCTCTGTTGCCTATTATTAAGCATCTTCCCGTTCTATAATATCAGCACAACAAGTGGACGCACATCGGTATGTTTCACACATTTGCTCAAGGCTGCTACTGCTGGCCAAAATGTCTGATCTCCAAGCAAAAAAACAGTCGCTGCGTGGCGCGTTGTATGCGTGTAGATCAGATATGTTTGCGCTGCACAAGTAAAAGTGAAAGTAAACGGCAATGCTTTGCTTGGAGAGAGAGAGGGGAAGAGAACTCACTCCATATGTTTCATTTCTAAGCTGTAAAAACCTTTATTTTATTCTATTGGATTAGGCTAATGAAGGAATAAGTCTTTTCCACCCAAATTGTGAGTGGACATTCAGATCAGATGGATTGATACATTGTGAGTAACCTCACAATGTATCAAGCCTGGCTGCCTCGCCGGCCGATGTTTGCTTTTCGCTTGATATCGTTTGATATAGGAATAATATAAACATGATTTATACACGAATGAATAGACACCTCATAGATTATAGAGAACTTTGAATTATAACAATCGGTTGAGAATTGACGGTTACAGTAAACCGCCGGTGTCCTTACACCCAAACATTTCTTTGGCGCTTATGACCGATCATGACCACATCTTAGTGCTATGCCAGTCTTTTTAAGTCGAGGTGCAAAATAGCAGATACTGCATAGCGCCCTCAATTAACATATGAACACTCCCCCATGCTTTAAATATGCTGGTGAGTCTTAAGCCTTATGCGTTGTTTGCGTCCAGCGCGACTTAAACAAAAATAGCGATTGCGCATAAGATGGTGGCGTTGTGACTTAATTACCGCATAAGACGTGGAAATAAGCAGTGGCGTCATGGAGGCCACACGGAGTAGGACGGCGTGTGGCCAGTAAGTTTAAGTTTCCGCTCTATAATTCATGGCATTCCTTGAATTTGTATTAGTTTAAAAAGACTAAAACTAAGCTAAAAAACATTTCCTATACAAACATGTTTCCTAATTTAAGGTAAAATAAAATGCGCGTGGTGTGCGCGTGCCGTGCGTGCGCGCACATGACGTCATTAAAATACCGTCCTGCCAGTAAAGAAATCACCATGACACCGCTGGAAATAAGAAGTGCTTAATGTTTAGCTGTCCACACCCTGTTCCCCTTTAAGTGCACACCGTGCAATCCCATGAGCTCTCTGTCTCTCTCTTTCTCGTTCTTTTTCTCTCTCTCGCACACGCGCGCGCGCACACACACACACACACACACACACACACACACACACACACACACACACACACACACACACACACGCACACGCACAGCTTCTTATGTAAAGTCATGTTCTATTTTAATGTTGGTGTCTCTGACTAATGATGATCTTGCTGCTTCTGGGTAAGTCACTTTGTTTTTTCTTCATGGTCACATTAACCTACACACACCTACTGCATTCAACAAGTACTTCAACTTTTTCTTATTCTCCAACTAGGTCGGTGTAATTACTGCACTGCAGCTACTTAATTCAATGGGAAATCATTTTGCCTAAATTTCCTTGTTTCACCATTTTGTGAAATAAAATAAATTACTAATTGTTGCAAGTGAAATGGGTTGTGCCATCTTAAATCCAGTTCAAACGTTTTACATTTCAAGACTCTTAGTCCTGTAGCAAGCCCTCAAAAAAGGCCTTAGTTTTTGAGATACCCCTACCCGAGGTAGAACAAAACACAACCATGTTTTTTCTTATCTTTAGGGTCTCCCATTAATGAAATGGATTGTTGTGAAATTTTATTTTGGGGCAAAATTAGTTTTTTTGGCTATTCTTTAGAACTACCCCAATCTTTGAAAAAGGCAAATCCGAATAGGGCAAAGGTGACCAAATATGCTATAACCTGAGAATGCTCACTCTTATCTTCATCAAATTTGCTGAGGTATGAACCAGGTGTCTACCCTACATCACCAAAGAGTCAGAATGTAATTTACCTAAAGAAATACTGAAATATAGTCCTTTAAACATACCTTTAGTTTAGGCGGAAATTGTACTTTTCTAGTGAGGACTCCTCTACTTTCCCTCATTTAGAAAAACAACATACATTTATGTCAAATAAGCTGTTACTGCATAGCCTAAGATGCTATTAAACAATAACCAGTGGTTGTGTGGAGAGATCTAGTACAGTTTTATTGCAAATTAGACTTCTTTAGACATAACCCATCTCTGGAAATAAAACATTATAGGCGGGTGCAAATATGATTTGACCCAAAAATAATTAGAACCAAAGGTTTCTCAATGGTTTATTGTAGTATCAGGTGTACTTAATAACATATCAAAAGTTTACCAAAATCTGATCATTAGAAATGTCAAATGTCCAAGATGGCCGTCACCAGTTCCTTAAAAGACCATTACTCCTTCATTATTTGCCACACAAGTCATTTTGGTGCCTAATCCAATTTTTGGTGATCTAGGAATCCAATTAGCATATATAAATTATAGTCAAGTGATTATAAGTACAATTATATATTAAAGCAATTGGTTATAAGCATATTTAACAATGTAATTTGACATTTCTCCCTTTTCTACATGCCATAATGCCCAGGATTGGTGAATTCATCACCTATACATGTAATTCACATTCTGTTGAAGCTTTCAAGATTTCTTTTGATACCAATAAGGAATGAATTAATTATTACTGGGTGGTAGGTACTGTGACATTTGTAAAACATGGCTGCCAATGTGATAGACTGGGAATATTACACAAATCTTGGAAGAAATTCACTGAGAAATGTCTTCACCAATTTGTTTGTAAAGGTGTCTGGTTCCCAAACTGGGGGTCCCCCAAATGATTTTGGGGGGTCCCCACCCAGATGGTTAGCTTGATGTGCAACATTGTTTTCAATACTCAACAGTAAACAAACCAACATACAGTATGTGTATACAGGGTATCTGCACATTTCTAAAGTTACAATTGAATTACTCTTAAGACTCAATATTATCTCAAATATTAGGTAAGAAAGAGGCAAACATTGTGAAAATAGCCGATGTACAAGCTCACAACGCTACACTAAAAAGAATGGCCACTTCTCTGGTCTATGGGGAAGATGGACTCCTAAGTGGGGATACAGTGGAGAGAAATGGCCCCTTATGGGCCTAGAGAGGATGTGCAAGTCAGTACAGAGCTATCACAACATGTATCTAGTGTCTGGGTGTCTAGGCAGGGGTGGTGGAGGAGTGTGGCGTGGATAAGGTGCAGATGTGCTTGTCACAAACATCTCCTTATTCCTGAGACTAGTAGTTGTGTGAGGTTTTAGTGCAAAATTAATTTCACATGACTTTATTTTATGATTGGTACTGCTGGCAATAAGCTTGAACCTTGATATTTTTAACAGCAAGAAGGTACGTATAGGGGACAGCCCATGACGCCCTGGGCTCCAGTCTCCCCATAGAATCCCAATCTAACCGACCTCCACGCCCATAAGGGGCTGTGTCTCTGCTGCTATCTCACAAACAAGCATTGCTTTAGGCAAACACCAAGTTTTTGTTGTGGAGCTGTTCTGGAGAGGGGAGAGGACGCTCTGAGCCATAATGATAAGTCACTGGGGGCCCCTGGGAATATTAACGGTCAGCCACCACGACTCTCCTGTGAGCCAGTCCGACATACACCCTTGTCTGCCTGACACACAGTCATGCACCACCACGTGGAGGTCTTACAACCAGCACTATGGGGGGGCGACCCTCCTTACGAATGCCTATGCCCACTCACGAGCGCCTATCTCGGGCATAGGAGCCAGCCAGACCCGCCAGGAGGTCCATTTGGCATACATACATATGTATATGACACAGTCTTGCAACATGTGGAGGTCTTACAACCACCACCACTGGGGACTGTCCTCACTACCTATGCTAACTAAAGAGAGCCTATCTCGGGAATGCCTATCTTGGGAGCAAGCGTGGAGGTCCACTTGGGACCAGTGGGACTATCCAGTGAGCCAGGCGACATAGGGACACTCCTCTCAGCCTCACGCATTAGCTAAATTCCAATACCTTAATTTCTGCCTCCTCCTCACTCCGTCCTCCAGCGTGCCGTGACTTAGAAATCGTTTGCATCCCAAATGCTAATTTGCTTTTGGAGGAGCTGAGAACGAGGAGAGCGCAGGCACCCTAAGCCACTTGGAGTGAGATCTGGCAAAGATACAAGTTTATCTTTCATGTATCGTTTGCAGAACTGTCTTCGTTGAAATGGCGTATCATTTCTGTTGGAGGTTTTGCATGTCGGACATGGGGGGGAGGAGAAGCTCAGGGTCTCCTTGGCTCCTAACTTTGCTCTTCTGTGCTCCAAGTGCCCAGGGAGCAATCCAGTGACCCCCTATACTCCCCTCTACCCACCTGAGGGGAACCCCAGGCCCATTTATGTTGGGCGGGGATATGCCCTGCCCACACATCCAGGTATATCCCGCTTTGCACCCAGTGTAAACTCTAGACCAGACCCACACCCCATACTCCCCCCTGTCTAGGCACCCAGTAGATACTCGGTTCTGACAGCTCTACACTAACCTCCTCTACACTAACCTCTTTGCACACTCACACTTATTGCCTTCCTAATGTGTTAAAACATCTATTTAATGTTTTTCAAAATCTTGTGTCTACAAGATGACACTGCGCTTGTCCACGAAAAAAATAAATATTCTCGTGTATGTAGGGGAGGAGTTGGGTGGGTAAGGGGAGGGGTGCAGAGAGATTGGTTCATAATGCAAGACATTTTTTTGGGGTGGGGTGTATAGTCAAAGATGAATTTAGTTTGGGCTAAATTTGATCCACAGAGCTATCCAAAACCTTTCAATATTGAAAATATTCTCAACTGACAATATTCTCTGCCACCACCTTCTGAATTACTGCAAATTGTGACTATTAGTTTTGTTGTGTTTTGAGGATATCTTGAAGCCTTGTTCCAGTAAAAAATAAATATAAGTAGTTGGACATTTACTATATAATTAGTTAAACGGGTGACCATTTCAGTGTTTTAATCACAAACAAAATATTGGATTTCACAATTATCTAATTGTATCTCTGCAATTTGGACAAGTCCAATGGATTCCCAGGCGCTTTTTTAGGGTACGGTGCTTTTTTTCATATATGCAAAGTACAGCACCATATTCAATCACACTCACACATGATTGCTGTGTGTGGCAGGGGCAACATGAAGCCATGTCATTAATTAATGGATATATGAATTTATGATTTCAGTAGTAAGAACTTTTTATATACACATCCAAACCAAAGGTGCATAGATTAATTCATTTTAAGAATTGCAGGCCTCAATACAGAGAAGCATTACACAAATGGAATACTGTGATTAGGGGTATGTATGTCTAAAGACATCTCATTTGCAATAAAACTGTACTAGATCTCTCCACACAACCACTGGTTATTGTTTAATAGAATCTTAGGCTATGCAGTAACAGCTTGTTTGACATAAATGTATGTTGTTTTTCTAAATGAGGGAAAGTAGAGGAGTCCACACTACAAAGGTACCATTTCCGCCTAAACTAAAAGTGTGTTTAAAGGACTATATTTCAGTATTTCTTTAGGTAAATTACATTCTGACTCTTTGGTGATGTAGGGTAGACACCTGGTTCATACCTCAGCAAATTTGATGAAGATAAGAGTGAGCATTCTCAAGTTATAGCATTTTTGGTCACCTTTACCCTATTCGGATTAGCCTTTTTCAGAGATTGGGGTAGTTTTAAAGAATAGCCCAAAAAACTAATTTTGCCCAAAAATAAAATTTCACAACAATCCATTTCACTAATGGGAGACCCTAAAGATAAGAAAAAACATGGTTGTGTTTTGTTCTACCTCGGGTAGGGGTATCTCAAAATCTGAGGGCCTCTGCTACAGGACTATCTCTTAAATAGATAATCCTAAATGAATTTAAATAAGGTCGAGAACCCCTTGAAACCCCCACTTCACTGTGGATAAAGTGTAAATTTAACTTAGTGAGTGTGGACATTCTTTCATTGATCCCTCCCTACGCTCTTATTAAACTACTTTTCATATCTGGTGTTTGACTAAGCAGTTTTGTTTGCGATCTTTAAGATGGTACACGACATATCGTCTCTGTCGGTTGGAAACCTCACATGTCCAAAACTGTTACTTTTCAGGATTCAAATCCCTAAATAGCAAAAGTAGCAGATCTACAAGCTCGAAACGAGACGCGAGCTTGTAGATCTGCTACTTTTGATGCTTTTGTGTGACGCTGTAGTATGATCAATCAGGGCATTCACTTACGGAAAAACACACAAAGTTTGAACATGGAGATAAGAGGTTTCTGCCCGACAAACGCTATGCATGTCAAAGGTTTCAAACCCATCTCTTGATCAATGTCCCTTCAGGTACTAACATTCTCTCGTCTCTCTCTGTCTCTCTACTGTACGTCTCTCTGTCTCTCTCTCTACCTATCGCTGTGAGGACTGACGATCATAAATGAGGCTCATAAAGCAGAGTGTGTAATCAGACCACTCAGGCCAGATTGATGTCTCTCTTTAAAGCTAATGAATGAGCAGCGGTACTGCTGGCCAGTGCTCAACAACAACCTCTCCCTCCCAGTCATTTAAACACAGCTTCTTCACACCGCAGGGGGCCACGGCCTAGCTGACCAACAAAAAACAAGAAAGAATGACATAGATGTCATGATGGACAGCGCAGGACCCCCCCCCCCCCCCAAAAAAAAGAAAATAGTTTTGGGGGTACAAAAGCATGGGATGAAAAAAAAAAAAAAAAAAAAAAAAGGAGGTCCGCGGTCGTCCCCCCCCCTTAGGGGTCCCTGGAGACCCTTGGGGGTCCCTGGGGGTGACCTACAGACACGGCGAAGGAAAACTGTAAAGCCACAGCCATGCGATGTTGCACATGAACTCTGCAGCCGCACTGAGCAGAGATGCTCATAGGCCTGCGTCCTGCGTCGCTGACGCACAATATTGTGAAAGGACGCATTCATGACACCGTCGTGCCGTCGTGGCGTCGCACTAGAGTTGTCACCAACAACAGAGAAAAATATAAAAACCAGAAAAAGTGCTCCTCGGAGCACAGGTCTCCGCCAGGTCAGGTAGGTTATTGTGGGCCAGCAATTTTCGGAATTCGCCAATCAGGATGGAATATAAAAAATTTGACAGATCCATCTTGATCACTTGACTATAGAGATCATGTGTACTGATTTGCATGTTTGGACAAAATTAAAAGTAATATAAAAAAGAAACATCTGCCTCCTGGTGGCGCTATAATAGGGCAATGTTAAAAGGGTGGCGTTTGTTCTTCAACGTAGTGCAAATGTGCGTGCAAAGTTCCACCACAATTGGACGCTGTGTTCATGATTTGCGGCATTTTGTTCAAAGCGGGCCACTCCTGCAAACTTTAGATGTCAATGTTAGCCAATCACGATGGAATATGAAATATCAAACAGATGCATCTTGATCACATGACTATAGAGATCATGTGTACCGATTTGCGTGAAATTTGGAAAAAATGTGAAGGCTTAATCTAAAAAAAAAAAAGTTTTACATAAGTCGGCCTCCTGGTGGCGCTATAAAAGGCTAATGTGAAAAATGCAGGGCAGATATTTTTCCTTGGCCTCTAGGGAGTATGTGTGCAAAGTTTCACGCAGATCGGTGCAGATAGTTAAAAACACAAATCTGCCTTTTATAGCGCCACCATGAGGCTGATTTGAACATTTTCAAATGGCATTTCTTCCTCGGCCTAGTGGGAACATGCGTGTTAAATTTCACATAAATCACAAGCTGCGTTCATGATTTGAGGCATTTAGTTCAAAATGGACCAATCCTGCAAACTTTGGAAGCCAACCTTAGCCAATCAGGATGGAATATGGAAAATCAGGCAGATCTGTGTTGATCACATGACTATAGAGATACTGTGCACCGATTTGCGTGATGTTTGGATAAAATCTGTAGGAGTACTGTCCAAAAATGTCTTTTGCACAAATCAGCCTCCTGGTGGCGCTATAAAAGGCCCATGTGAAAAATTTGGGGCAGAGGTTCTGCTCTGGCATCCAGGGAGTGTGTGTGCACAGTTTCACTGCGATCAAGCCAACGGTGCCAGAGATTAGCTGTTCACAGACACACGGACACACACACACACAGACACACGGACGGACAGGGGGTAAAACATACTCTCTCGCCATGCCTTCGGCCTGGCGGAGACAATAATTTGCGATAAAATTATTAGTGCACGATAAGTATCGGCCCGATAATTATCGGTTCGATATCAGGAATTATGACGTCATCACGATAAAACCGATAACATTAATAATAGCTCCGATAATATATAATATTTGTCAACTGTGATTTGCATGGACTCTCAGTTAGACACCGTTGTACTGGAGAAGTATAACTCTCGGTTAGACACCGTTGTACTGGAGAAGTATAACTCTCGGTTAGACACCGTTGTACTGGAGAAGTATAACTCTCGGTTAGACACCGTTGTACTGGAGAAGTATAACTCTCGGTTAGACACCGTTGTACTGGAGAAGTATAACTCTCGGTTAGACACCGTTGTAGTGTTGTGCTAGTGGTGTGCTAGTTACTGAAAACCAGTGACTAGTTACCATTACTAGTTACTTGTCATGTAAAAGTAACTCAGTTACTGTACTAGTTACTTACACCAAAAAGTAATGCGTTACTGTGAAAAGTAACTTTGAAGTTACTTTAAAAAAGAAAGGGCTCCCATTATTGCCCTTATAGCCTTCATTTCAGTACTGTTATTGCATTGGAGAATAATACAATCTGTTGATCAACTTGACATGCATTTGCATCACTGAACTCTGCTAAGCAATGTGGTCAATACCAGGGGTTACGATATAGGATTGTAACCTGCTGGTCCCAATGTCCGGAATGAATCAAATGTATCAGACATCTGATAAAAAATACCGGTCATAACTATATTTAAGCATTAATTACAATTAAGCAGGTGCGTAAATACAGCCTAACACTTAGGCCTACAGCATTATATTTTGGATTGAGCTATTTGAACATGAACCATGATGAACGAGTAATATACACATTTTATATACAGTAGCAGGGTCATCTTGCACAAATACATTAATTACCTACACTTGTGCCTGGCAATGTCCTTCTCACCCATTGACTTGCATGTTAAATGATGGCGTTTCCCCTTAAAAAATAATCGATCATTTCAGGAGCAAGAGCTTAAAAATCTATTCTAAATCTAGTCAACAAGGCCTGCAGTAGGCTATGCACTGGACAAATATGCATGACATTATTTCAATACACTAAAAACCAGTGGTGGAAAGTAACTAAGTACATTTACTCAAGTACTGTACTTATAAGTACAATTTTGAGGTATCTGTACTTTACTTGAGTATTTCCAATTTCCAATACTTTTACTACTACTCCACTACATCTCAGAGGCAACTATTGTACTTTTACTCCACTACATGTATTTGAAAACTTTAGTTACTAGTTACTTTTCAGATATAAATTATGATATAATGAAACATACATTAACCACTTTAACCCTATTTTATACCTAGCCGGTCTACAAGCTCACAACGCGTCGCATCGCGACCCGTTGTGAGCTTGAAGATCTGCTATTTTCAAATATTTAGTACTTTTACTTTTGGTACTTTAAGTGCATTTTGATGCCAATACTTTTGTACTTTTACTCAAGTAAATTTTGAATTCTGGACTTTTACTTGTAAGGGCGCGCTCCCACCGCACTTTTATTTTACCTCTGGGGCAGAATCTGCCAATGCTTTGTCAATGCAAATGCGTGGATTCCTGGTCTTGCGGATTTTTTCCAAGAATCCACGCATTTGCATTGACAAAGCATTGGCAGATTCTGCCCCAGAGGTAAAATAAAAGTGCGGTGGGAGCGCGCCCTTACAAGAGTATTTCTATATTGCAGTATTGGTACTTTTACTTAAGTAAAGAATTTGAGTACTTTTTCCACCACTGCTAAAAACATGGGAAATGTTAGAGGGAGTAATAGCCACGGATACACGACGGTCGACTGTCACGACCGTCATGGATGAACTTCAACCTAGTGTTTGCACTTTCTCCATTTATGACCCGTACATCTACATAAACGTTCATATTTCAAAGATAAAGTGCTTATCCCATGGCGACGGAGGTTACATGTATATATGGGCTCTCAAAAGTACCTGTATCATCCGTATTGTTCAATAAAAAGCATTTTAATCTGATCGGTGGCCATATGCTTTTAACAGAGTGACCCTATCGGTTGGTAGGTGTATTGCACTCGAATACATTATGAAAAAATGGCCACTAATCGGATTACAATGCTTTTCATTGAACAATAGTATAGTTCAGCTTGGGAAAAGCAGCCTTTAACGGGTTTGGGTACGTGGTTCATAATCACCATTGCGTTATCGTGGTTATCTCTCTCTCTCTCTCTCTCTCTCTCTCTCTCTCTCTCTCTCTCTCTCTCTCTCTCTCTCTCTCTCTCTCTCTCTCTGGACCTCACTGTCCATGAAAAGAATGTCGGGGACTCGGGGCTCCCGAAAATTATCTCGCAGAATCGCTGCTGCGCTGAAAATAGCAGATCTACAAGCTCACAACGCGTAGTGATGGGACCTGTTGTGAGCTTGTAGATCTGCTATTTTCAAATAGCCAACGCAGCCATGCAGATCTGCAAGCCTAACCGAATGACTGTTAAAGCAGTTTGTTTAAATTACTTTATGAAATGTTATATTTTCACAGGGATTATTTATTAGTGTAGATATACATTTTGGAGTGGATATATGTGTCCAGATGCCTGTCAGACCGTCTGCTCCGCAGGTCTAGAATGGAATAAACGGGCGCAGCCAACGCCAACAATTGGTCTCGACCAGACGTGAGATCTCAGCGTAAAGTAGGATGAAGCCCACGTCAGGATATATTGATAAATGCCGAAAGGTGCGGTGATATCGCCGTACGTTCATTATTCGGGCTACACCGCGTTGATAAATGAGGGCCACTGTGCCTTAACTCCGCCAGACAGCTTTTTGTGTATTTACTATGAATATCGCCCCTATACTTAAGGCTGACAAATAACGTAATACACATCCATTCTCTCTCTACGTCCTGCGTGTCTGGAGGATGTTGGGTCTTTTGAGCAATTGAGCCAATGTGTATTCTCAGAATCCCATTTCACACTCGAGTGTGAAATGTGTCTGTCTGTGTCCCTCATTCACAGAACCGGTTTATTGACATAAGCGCACAATATAAACACCACACACATGTCCTGGCCTGAGTGGCCTCGTTCTCTTCATGTTTGATTCTTGAGACAGCAGAGAGGCAGCAATGGCACCAGCGTAAAAAAAAAAGTTTGTCCAGAGCAAACTCAGCGACGCGAGGACGCCTAAACGAACGGTCGCCTAAACCACTTTCAGGGCAAGCTGCTTCAGGCTGCAGCATCAGTCCTGCTTGGTAAAATAAAGGCTGAACTCAGTGGACATTGGACAATATTTTGCAATAGGCCTACTCGCGTATAAAGATTTCCCGCTTTCCAAACGGGAACTAGTTGCAGTTTGTATTCGATTCATGGAGGATGGAGGACTCATCAAAGAGCGGGCAGTGGAATTTATTGACACCGCGGATTTGACTGCACGGTGCATCACAAAGCGCTCCTAAAATAAACCTTTCCGAGCGCACTTTATGTACACTGCAATTCTCACTGGCTAAATGTAGTGCTTTGCACTCTGTAGCCTAACAAAGCATACCTGGATATTAGCAATACATTGCCAGCTTTGTTTTTGTGTATCAAGTGGTCCCCCCCCCCTTTTTCTCTCTCATGTAGCCTACTGGTGCAGCGATATGCTTGTGGTTCAAGAAAGTACAAAATAAAAGTCTTTGAGTCGTTGTCATGGTTAATAATTTACCAATCATCTACCAACTATTGTAGGCTACCCGTGTCTAAGCTAAAACATAAACATGTAGGTCGCCTACATAGGCTACTTTGGTAAATAAATCTGGTTATTTGAAGAGGAGGTTATTCAACTCTCCAGCTGTCTATCTGCGACTCTCTCCCCCCCGCCGCCCCTTGCGCTTCAACTACATGCAAAAAGGCCGTTCGCAGCTCGCGATGCTTAAATGAAGAAATGTGCACAGAAAATCATCTAAAACTATGCTAAATAAACCCCAAATAAAAATCAAAAATAAAAGCGGGGCTTTATTGTGGCTTAAATAGATTCAAGTCAACACTTATTAATGTTTTGGTGCATTCTATAATTTAATACAAAATTCTGATGCCTCCATAGTCTATAGTCTACATGTCTACTCAGTGGTGGAAAGTAACTAAGTACATTTACTAAAGTACTGTACTTGAGTACAGTTTTGAGGTATTTGTACTTTACTTGAGTATTTCCAATTTACAATACTTTTACTTCTACTCCACTACATCTCAGAGGCAAATATTGCACTTTTACTCTACATTTAGTTGAAAACTTTAGTTACTAGTTACTTTTCAGATATAAACTATGATATAATGAAATATACATTAACCACTTTAGCCCTATTTCATACCTATAGGCTATTTGAAAATAGCAGATCTACAAGCTCACAACGCGTCGCATCGCGACGCCTTGTGAGCTTGTAGATCGGCTATTTTCAAATATTTGTAGATCGGCTATTTTCAAATATTTAGTACTTTTACTTTTGGTACTTTAAGTACATTTTGATGCCAATACTTTTGTACTTTTACTCAAGTACATTTTTAATTCTGGACTTTTACTTGTAACGGAGTATTTTTATATTGCAGTATTGGTACTTTTACTTAAGTAAAGAATTTGAGTACTTTTTCCACCACTGTGTCTACTTCTCTGCAGTGCCTGAGTGCCTGTGACAACAGGCAGCCGTTCCAAATTTTTCGGAGCAAAGAGGGGGCGTCTCCCTGCATGAATCCAAGTTGCAGCAACCAATCGGTGTTTGGAGCAAAGAGGGGGCGTCTCCCTGCATGAATCCAAGTTGCAGCAACCAATCGGTGGCAACCAGACCCTTTTTTAGCAAGCCGGCCCACTTTTTCCCACAAACAGAGAGTCCCTGACCAAATCACGCCCCGTTACGCCCCTTTTTCGCCTAAGCCACCTCCTCTCTTTATAAGCCTGCAGAGGTTACATCCCACATACCTCAGTTGCCTTTCATCTCTCTCCATAGAGGACAGCTCGCTTCGCTTGAGCTGTCCTAAAAAAACACTGAGTGATAATCACTGGTTGATTCTGTTGCTGTCGGGCAGAAACCTTGTGTAGTATATTCATAGTTAAACTTTTTATGCGTTTTCTCGTAAATGAATACCCTGCTACTAGCACAATGTAAAAACAAAAACTTTTTTTTTTACACAAAATCTAAAAAGAAAAGTGACAGGAGGAGGCAAGACGCCCAAAGGGCTTAGACAGTACGAGTCCTCTACCCAACACGATACAAACATTAATAGAACATGATTTGTAAACAACAAAATAAAAAATAAATAAATACAAATAAATGTATAGAATTTACAAATAACATGATTGCTGTCACACACAAAAGTAGTGAAAATAGACGATCTACAAGCGTCTGCTATTAGTGCTACTTTCATTTATTTATTTTGTTTGTTTAATTTATTTTTCATTGACCTTTATTTATTCAGGGTAGACCGTTGAGAGCAAGCTCTCTTTTGCGAGGACGCCCTGAGTACAACACACATATATACAATAGAAAGCAATAAACAGTGAAGTAAGATAGAGTTAAACATAGAAGAACATTAAGAAAATAATAATACAGAGGATAAGAAGAGAACACAACATGATGTAAGATCACAGTGGATATGTAAAACAGGTACACTCTTTTTTACGTAATACCTCATCGAGGAGAACCTTAAAAGACTCTATGGAGATCAGACGATCCAGCTTCAGAGAGACCTGGAGTTTATTCCATTTGTCAGGGGCATAACATGAAAAAGCAGATTTTCCTTTTTCACTATTCATTGTTGTTGGAGTGGCAAGAGAGATGTAAGCTTGTGAACGTGTGTAATGTCCCGTAGGGTTGGTGTTTAACCCTTTAAGGCCGGGAAGGGAACGCAATGTGTGTCATTTTAAGATTTATTTTGCTATTCAAAAATAGCAGATACACAAGCTCATAGCGCGGCACCGAGTGCCGCGCTATGAGCTTGTAGATCTGCTATTTTTAGAAAAATCTTGAAAATTTGTGCAAATCATTTTTAACTCAAATCTTTGCTTCTGGGGGTCCCTGGAACCAAATGTTTTTAAGATGGGAGGGGGTCCACGGACAAATACATATTATTTTGGGGGTCCTTGACATGAAAAAAGTTTGAAAACCATTGAAAATATAGCAACATAAGTAAAAAAATATATAAATAAATAAAAAACGTTAGGAAAAAAAAAACTGTTAGGATTTAGAAGACATTTGTAAAATCCCCAGAAGCAAAGATTTGAGTTAAAAACCTTTGCTTACAAAAAGGTATATATATATTCAAACTTTTTTTTTAATAGCCAAAGAAATCTTAAAATGACACAGATGCATTCCCGGTCTTAAAGGTTTAAAAAATAAGATAAATACAATGGGAGCTTGCCACACGGGGCCTTATAAACAAATAAAACACGACGTTGTTCTCTACGAGTGGCGAGAGAAGGCCAGCCTAGTTCTTCATATAAAGTACAGTGATGAGTATAAAAGCCATCGCTGGTGATGCAGCGTAAGGCACCATGGTACACCGCATCGATTGTCTGTGGATTTTTCAAACATGTTAATCAATGGAAATTTACCGGACCTTGTGACTAAACAATAACTACATTGGATCCATTGGAACACATGAAGGTTATTGTTTCCACTTTTCTGAAAAGTAAATGTTTGGACATACTGTACACGATTTCTGCCCGACCGCGACGTTAATACATCGGGCCACAGATCCCCCGGTTTTCTGTGTGGGGCCTGTACAATCCTCATTGTTAATTTAACTCACGGGAGCCAAGAGGGAGAGAAAAGGGATGGACAGACTCTCCCCTGTGTTAGTTGATCTATGTGTACGGGAAGGGATGTGTGTGGAAGAGGCTCATGTCCTGAAGTTAAAAGGGTGCCATGCCCTTGATTGCCTTGTACTGCAGGTCATCACCAGTGTATTGAATTATGTGGGGGGGGGGGGGGGGGCAGCTACCTCGAGCCAGTGGAACCACTGCCTTGAAGGACTTGAAAGCTGGGACCAGACGAATCTGCCAGGGCAAACAAAAAAATTACCGTCTGCGATTTGGGTCTGGCACACCGCTCCGTTGTGAATCCATTTCCTGCTCCCAACGTCTGGGGTGACCAATCAGGTCCCAGTATTCAAATATGGGCGACTGTAGGTCTAACCAATCAGACTGATATCCACGCAGTGATATAGTCTGGCTACACGAGGCTAGTCCAGGTCCACTCCTAAGCTCCTGGCAGTTGGAGCACCAGGTTGTTGTTGCCGATGGAAATGAAATGGTGCGTGAGATATGATCACTGATCTGAGCTGTGATCTCAGTCTCATGCACACAGGCACACACACAGACACACACACACACACACACACACACACACACACACACACACACACACACACACACACACACACACACACACACACACACACACACACAATGTAGCATTCTATCACACGGTAGATTACATAAATACACTAGATTCTATCATGAGGTAGATTATATCATGCTGTGTAGATTATATCAATGTATATTCTATCATACAATACGGCCTATTACTGTATATCATAGGTGCATACAATTACACCGTACAGCATAGGCTATACTGTAGAATCTATCAATTCTACCGTAGATTCTATCATGCACTTTCCCTTTCCTGGCACCCATAAATATGCACTGCGCTCTCTCTCTCTCTCTCTCTCTCTCTCTCTCTCTCTCTCTCCCCCCCCTCCCTCCCTCCTCACCACCATTAAATAAATCTCTTTGCTTGTGTGAGGAGTCAGTGGCTCTTGGCACAGCTTGTTCATGAACTGCAGAAACGGACAAGTCAGGAGCCTGTGTGATGTAATGGCGGCCGGGGTATTTCTGTCCCATCGATTCTATCATATAATATATCCCTGCTTTACATCACACACTGTCTCAGTCAGTAAATATGCATGATTAGTTATGAGTGGAGACCTATGCATGCTCTCTCTCTCTCTCTCTCTCTCTCTCTCTCTCTCTCTCTCTCTCTCTCTCTCTCTCTCTCTCTCTCTCTCTCTCTCTCTCTCTCTCTCTCTCTCTCTCTCTCTGTCTAGATAGGTCATAAAAGGAGTATACTGATTAGATAAATTGATCGCACGGACAGACAGACAGACAGACAGCTAGCTTATGGATGGGTGATGGATAGACGTGTGTGTGTGTGTGTGTGTGTGTGTGTGCGTGTGCGTGTGCGTGTGTGTGCGTGAGCGCATGCGTGAGTGCGTGCGTGCGTGCGTCACTTATAATGATAATGACCCATGGTCGTCGTACTGAATAAGCACACTGAGCTGCTGTTTTTCCTAACAGCTTGTATTTTTCATTTATGCATTCATTTATTGCAGAATGTCAGAATGTGTCACGGCAACTAATTTCCCAGCATAAATAAGCCATTGTGTGGAGAGCAGTGTCTGCAGCATGGCGCGACGCTCGCAGCATCGTTTCACAATCCCCCCGCCCGCCCGCCGACCGACGACTCCTGCCCCGCTATAGCTCCCAGAGACGAGTTGGAAATGTGAAAATCAATATCTCTCGGATCCGAGCGTCTGCAATAACGTGACGTCTCAGTTTGTTCATCTCCCAAGTCTCCTGGTTCATCTTCTGGCCTGTCACTCATCCACTCATGATTCACTTTTCACGGGCAGATTCCTTGTCCAAACATGGCCTTTGATAGTCCTTCTGTTTGTGTGTTTGAATTGAACTTTCTTTTTTTTCCTTTTTCTTTTCCTCGACACCTCTCTGTTTGCACGCCTGTCTTGTCTTGTCTTGTCTTGTCTTGTCTTGTCTGTCTGTCTGTCTGTCTGTCTGTCTGTCTGTCTGTTTGTTGTGAGCATGTAAATCCGCTATTTTGGGCATCTCTGTGTCCGTCCGTCCGTTTGTCCGTCTTCCCATCTGGTTATTTGTCCATGTATACTCCCTGTCTGTCTGTCTGTCTGTCTGTGTGTGTACCATTGGTTGTGTTTACATGTCTGTGTGTGTTGGACTGTGTGCCTGCTGTGTCCTCGCTTATTTCCCATGATGCCCTGCTTGAGGAAGTGCCAGCACAGATGATCCCAGGGGTGCCAGACTGCCTACACTCCACTGTGCTGCACACACACATATGCACACGCACACACACATGCACACACACGTGCACACACATGTGCACACACATCACACACGCACACACACATGCACACACACGTGCACACACACATGTGCACACACATCACACACGCACACACACGGGCGTGCGCGCGCACACACACACACACACACACACACACACACACACACACACACACACACACACACACACATTTGCACACACACACGTGCACACACGCACGCACACACACACACACACACACATGCACGTGGGCACGCTCACGCTCCCACACACATACAGTTCATTGGAGGACAGAAAAAGGTTCCTGTGGTGTGAGAGGCAGCAGGGGTCTGTTGTTTATTAAACAAAACTGCCCTCAAACTGACCCCCCTAAAAAATGGAGAATTAGATGAATTATCCCAGTACAAAGGCAGGTAGACAATGACAGTCATTAGACCGTGTAATGGAGACGGTGGAGAGAGACGTCCAGTCCCTGGACTGGGAAACCCCCCCTAGGTTCAGATTGGACCCCCCCTAGTCATTTAGAATAATAAAAATAAATAATAATTAATGTTTTTGATATTAAATCAGTAAAATCAGGCACAAATTAAATAACATAACCCTAACCTAACCCTAAAACCGAAATAAAGTAACCAAAAACTGAAAAGAAACGAACAAAATCCGCAATTTTGAAGCGCGCGTGCACGATTTCAGCGCCCGCGCGCTTTGCGCGTGGCCGACCCCCCCAGCCTCAAGCCAGATTTCCGCCTTCTGCATGTACGTATGCATGTGGGTGTGTGCTTATTGTACCTTGCACAGAGGCACACGCAACATTCTATGCCATAGTATGAGTCATGTTATATAACATGACTCATGTCACATAATGTGACTCCAATTTTTAACAAAAGGTGAGGAACATGCACAAAGGAAGGCAACACAACGGAGATGTATGTATTAAGAAATAAGCAGTGGTGGGAAAAATACTCAAATTCTTTACTTAAAAGTACGAATACTGCAATATAGAAATACGAAAGTATTGGCATCAAATGTACTTAAATTACCAAAAGAAAAGGTACTGAAATATTTGAAAATAGCCTATGTATAAAATAGGGCTTAAGTGGTTAATGTATGTTTTATAATATCATAATTTATATTTGAAAAGTAACCAGTAACTAAAGTTTTCCAATAACTGTAGTGGAGTAAAAGTACAATATTTGCCTCTGAGATGTAGTGGAGTAGAAGTAAAAGTATTGGAAATTGGAAATACTCAAGTAAAGCACAAATACCTCAAAATTGTACTCAAGTAAATGTTCTTAGTTACAGATGTGCCACTTCAAAACTTCACACGTTACTGTTCTTTCCCTGAAAGTCCCCTGAAAATGCATTTTTTCCCTCCCTTTTCTGCCCTTAAAATGCACTGTTTTGCCCCTGAAAAGAAGTTGTCACTACACACCCCCGTTTTTCCCTTCAACAGACATCCATATACATGAGAACAAAAGAATGTGTGTTTAAGAAGGTGTCAGACTCATTATGAGGCGAAAGGTGATTTGACCAGTTGCTCAAATTAATTAGCATCATAAAAGCAGTGATCATCAAAATAATTCAGCATTTTAAATGCCCTTCTTTGTCCCTCTTATTGCCCTGGGAATCCCCTGAAAATTTACTGTCTTGGCGATGGCAGGACATGTGAAGTTTTGAAGTGGCACATCTGTACTTTCCACCACTGGGAATAAGCTAAAGAAATACAACAAAACCCCAAGGTATCAGCCAATGGATATGAGGATCAGTGTGGAAGCGGTGTGTGGGTGTAAGGTGTGAAACTAAGAAAGGCTTCCAAACAGTGAGGAGGCAGACGAGCTGAAATGAAGAAAAACCTGTTTTTCACACTTTTAGAGAATATCCGAATCATGATTCAATTCATCTTTGATTCCCATAGGTCGGTGTTCCTGATTCGTTGAGTGTTGATACGAGAGCACAGTGCCACTCTGTTCTGAATCTGATTCAAGATGGTGTTCAGACGGTGCATTACAAACTCATTTTAAACTCAAACTTAAAGGACAAGTCCGGACGAAAATAACATTATAGGCCTACTTTTACTGATCCCAAATGACTGGGCTGGCCATGGGGTCTATTTGCAGAATTGCACCTGCATGTCGTCCAGTTTCCCCAGCCGCCCTCATAGCATGGAGTGGAGCCCATAAGCATATCGCTACTTACGCTATTTGTTGCGGTCAATAGAGATTTTTTTGTTTGTCATAAATCTGTTATTAGTTGTCATTACATGCGCATCCATGCCTTGTTAAACAGGCTGTATGTTATTTTCGTCTGGACGTGTCCTTTTGAGGTGAAAAATTGCCAAAGCAGTAACATGAGCTTGATTCAGCACTTGTTCCAGTGCTCAATAGTGTGGTTGCATTTAGATCCCATAGCCAGAGGGAATGGGACGGTCGGCTGAGACTGTGATTGGCTGAGACACAACCAGACCCTGTTTCACTACAGGAAATACATCATGACAATGGTTGCAAAAATCGATCTCATTTTATTTTAAAACCTGTAACACACCAGGCCCAGGTGTGTCCCGTTTCAGTGACGAAAAGAGAGCCGAGCCAGAAGGCAAAGCTCTCGATATACCGAGCAATCTTCGGTCATGAAGTATGGGGGCGTGACCGAAAGAATAAGATCACAGATACAAGCGGACATTTTTTTTTTTCTGAGACGGGTGGCCGGCCTCTCCCTTAAAGATAGGGTGAGAAGTTCAGTCATCCGCAACAGACCCGGAGTAGAACCGCTGCTCCTTGACTTAGTTGGAAAGGAGCCATGTATAGGTCGTTCGCGCATCTAGTACGGATGCCTACCGAGCGTCTCCTTAGGGAGGTCCTTGCTGCACGTCCCATGAGGAGACCCCCTGGTAGACCAAGGACCGGATGGGGGGGGATTATATCTCCCCACAGGCCTTGGAACGCCTCGGGATCCCCCAGGAGGAAGTTGCTGATGTTGCTCTGGAAAGGGAAGTCTGGAGCTCTCTGTTGGAACAGTTGCCAACAGTTAATGGCGTGCGTCTCAACATGCACCATGTTTTTTTTTTAAAACACAGCTCGTTAAGTATTTGGTCTGAGTTGAACTCTTAAAGCAAGTATTCCAAACGATATTACAGTTCACAGCATCATTCACAATAGCTACCTAAGAGGTTTTGCTAAAACATTGAGTTTTAGAGACAGTTTTACCTGAATAAGGGTATTTCCTTGGGTATGACTATACTCCGTCCACCACTAGCAACAAGCAGACAGCAGCGTGGGGGAGCGGGGGAGGGAGGGTGGTCACAACATCAACACGGGTCAAATGTAGTCAATCCTCTCCATCAGTGCTCTTTAATGTATTACCACACTGCCCTGGAGGATCGATGGTGTGTGTGTGTGTGTGTGTGTGTGTGTGTGTGTGTGTGTGTGTGTGTGTGTGTGTGTGTGTGTGTGTGTGTGTGTGTGTGTGTGTGTGTGTTCAGCTTATCTGTACATGTCCATCAGCAGGTTCTTATGAAGCGTCGGTCCACAGGGAAAATACACAGCACATTAGAGAGAGAGAGAGAGAGAGAGAGAGAGAGAGAGAGACGAGGAGCAGTGTTATTGATAGCAGTGATTACAAATTATTATCCACTTTCAACTAATGTATCCCTATTTTGGGTGTTTAATTATAGTTGGAAATGTAAAAAGAAAAGTTTTTCTTTCTTTCTCTTAAAATAAGGCATTAGTGATCATTTTTCATTATTCATTTCTCCCCAATTTAGTCGATATCTCCATCAGTGCTCTTTCATATATTATCACACTGGTGTGTGCGCGCGCGCGTGTGTGGGGTGCAGTACGTTAGTCCGACAGCGCATTCCTCCGACAGCGCAGCGCTCCGACGTTTCCAATACTAAACCCGAACCAAACCCGCACCCTAACCCTAACCGCACGCGGATGCCACATAGTCGGAGAAAAGGTCCCGCGTGTGTGCGCACGCGCGCGCGCGTGTGAGTGTGTGTGTGAAGAGAGATGCACTGACAATTGCAACTAATGTGCATTTAAACACTAAATACGTAACTTTTTGTGTAGTTGTATATTGCCAATAATTTGTGGTCGTCACAAACTCACAAGGCACCTGGACAGGTCCCATGGCATCGTTTGGGAATCACATGTTGTATGCTATCGATCGGAAACTTTTGGCGTTGAAAGGCTGTACTGAGCCGTATTCTTCTACTATTCATGTCTCCACACGTCTCCTCTGGTACACATGTGGAGGGTATAGAACAGCGGTTTTCAAGCTTGTTTATGTCCAAGGCACACATCAAAGGCCAAGTCATAATCTCAAGGTGCACCTGCATTCGTATCTGCGCATGAATAGCCTCTACGATGCGTGTTATCAGTCTTATCACTCTGTAAACATTTACTTATACAAATGGAAAAATTGTATTTGACAAACAACTGTATCATTCATGAAATATTCATTGTCAAAATGATTCAAGAATTCGAAACTTTGCAAAATTACATCAAAGTAGCAACAAAACCCATATGAACCGGACAGGACATACATTTAGACATGAGATAATGAAAGGAGGGGCTGTGTGTGTGTGTGTGTGTGTGTGTGTGTGTGTGTGTGTGTGTGTGTGTGTGTGTGTGTGTGTGTGTGTGTGTGTGTGTGTGTGTGTGTGTGTGTGTGTGTGTGTGTGTGTGTGTGTGTGTGTGTGTGTGTGTGTGTGTGTGTGTGTGTGTGTGTGTGTGTGTGTGAGAGAGAGAGAAGAGAGTGGGAACAAGAAGAGAGATGCACTGACAATGGAAACTAATTTGCATTTAAACAGTAAAAGTTTTTGTAGAGTTGGATACAATACATTACAATAATAATGTGCGGTTGTAACAAACTCCCAACACACACCTGGATGTGTCAGCATGCCTCAGCACACTGTTACAACCAGTTTCAGCTTCACCCAGCTGATGACTGCTCAGAGCGCTTCGGGGGGAGCACTTAGAGGTTAGCTGTCTTGCTCTGGGACGCCTTTTCTCCCCAATTTAGTCCTTTTGCCAATTCATTCCTCCCCACATTTCTGTGTGTTGTCACTGCTGTTGTATCCCACTGACTCACCTGCCCGTGAGGAGCCCCCACTGGGTCTCTTGAAATCCGGACTTATAGTGTATCTACATTGAGGTATTGATACTTTTACTTAAAGGTATGGTAAGCGATATGTTTTGGTAATTGTTTTTGTTTTGTGAAAAGGTTAAAGTACTGTATTGTGATAGTAATCATTGCTACAGAGCGTTTGTTCAGTCACAGGGGTCTCTCCAGCTCTTTAGTAAACACAATATAATACATTTTCAGGTAGGTGACAACATTTAAGCCAATCAGGAGAGAGAACTGAAAATGCATTTTCTGTTTAATAAAGAGCTGGAGAGACATGGGAGACTCCTTTTACTGAACAAACACTATAGCAATGAGTACTATCAGAATATAGAGCTATTTAACACTTATTTTAACCAAAGTAAATCACTTACCCTACCTTCAAGTAAAACAAATGAGTACTGTTTCCACCACTGGTCAATTGCGTTCAACAAAGCGGGATAAACCGAGGTAGATTCGAAGCCCCAGCCTCCGCGGTGGTGGGCAGCTACTTTACCACTGCGTCACCCGAGCGCCCCCTCTGCTCAGGGACACTCTGACACCAGGCAAACCAGTGACCTTCTAATGACCAGATGGCCTCTCCAGTCTCTACCCACTAAGCTAGGGCCGCCCACACGTATGCTGTGGCACACATGGACAGTGTAACGTTTGACCTGACTACAGAGCTGTTTCTGACAGCTGCACAACTCATGCATTATCTGTGTATAGTAAATATACAGCAATGATATATTGTCTGCTTCACATAATAATAATAACAATAATAATAATAATAATAATAATAATAATAATAATAATAATAATAATAATAAAACCAATGAATAATACACAAATAATAAAAATATATATGAAGTGTATACCATGATTCATTGTTGCCATTCTCTTTTCTTTCTTACAACATGGCTTTAGAAAAATCTGTACGTTCTCGACTCTCGATTCTTGAAATATTGTCAAGTTTGTCAGGCTTCCACCACGGTTCTAACCATGGTGAGTGAAGATTACTGGCAAATCTGCTTGGATTCTGTGCAGAACAGTAGATCTTAAACAACTAAATCCGACAAGGATTGTATGGGAAACCATGATACAATGATTATACACGCAGCATCTGATTTAAGCTAACAGAGCACTATTTGGGGGGGGGGGGGGGGGGCTCGGGCCCCATTTCATTTCAATCGGTTGAAGCACACACACACACACGCACACGCACACACACACACGTGCAGCATGGGCTGCAGGCTCATCGAGTCAAACAGTGCGGCTGTCATGTGAATTTGCCCGAGGTCTTCAGTCTTTCAATTAACTTTTCCAACAGTCAGCTTTCATTCCAATCGTTCCCAATTGAATCTCTTTACTTCACTCCACCTCGCCCACCTGCTCCCACGTGGCTGCCGCATCTTGGAACGGCGTATAAGCATCTGATTAATCTGAATGGATATGAGTGAGAGAGCGCTGGAAGTGATATAGCAGCTTGTCTGCGATACATATTGGTATCGATACCACCGTCCCCCCTGTTCCTCTCGATTCATTGACAGCCACATTTATCAAAACTTACCGGCAACTTCTGCCGTGAGTCTCGCCGGCATTGTAAGAGAAACTAGTGGCTGGAAACACTATTTGTATTCCATATAAATATACAATGAGTTTCGCCAGCATGCCTGTGCCGTAAAGATCTACTTTGTCTTCCTTTTCTCTCCATTGTCTCGTCTTAGTTTATTAGAATTTCATGCGCTTTGACCAGAGAATGCTTGGGTTTGTGCTTTTTCTGTGCACCACTGGGTCGGTGAGGAGCTCATAATACAGACCTCAGAATAAACGGCAGCTTTAACAATGCAATGTTTGGTGGTATCGTTCAGGGGCGTAGCTATAGGTCCTGACCTGGTCAGGGGCTTAGCCCTGAACACATTCATTTTGTTTGGGTATTTCTTTTGGGGTGGTCCCTGCTGTTCTGCCTGGACAAAAATGTTCAATCTTAATTACGATATTAACTCACTCAGATTCAGTCAGCAAGCCGTGGATGAGGCAAATATTGTACTTTTACTCCTCTACAATTATTTGAAAACTTTACTTACTAGATACTTTGTAGATATAAAATATACATTAACCACTTAAACCCTATTTTATACCGAGGCTATTTGAAAATAGCCAATCTACAAGTTCACAACGCGTCGCATCGCAACGTGTTGTGAACTTGTAGATCTGCTATTTTCAAACATTTTCGTACTTTTACCTTTGGTACATTTTGATACCAATACTTTTTTTTACTTTTATTCAAGTAAATTAAATAAATAAATGTAATGCCGTACTTGCACTTGTAACAGAGTACTTCCACATTGCAGTATTGATACTTTTACTTAAGTAAAACATTTGAGTACTTTTTCCACCACTGTCAGATTATGATGCAGAAGTCACGACTCTCCACTGAAGTATATAAAACAAAAAAAGGATAAATATTTGTGATGATAATCTTCTCTTACATCTGGTCATCAGTATCCACTCCTCTCCTCCTGGCTCCTCGGTCCTCACACAGGTTTCTCCTGATAATAACTATGGACATGTAAATGCAACAGAAATACTGTATCTAGAGTGCCTAGTGACGTAATCGGCTGGTGAACAGAACAGAACTAATAGATTCACTTTCATTACAAAACATAAATACATATTTATCAGCTGCGGATTCACAAACCTGAAACGGTAATAATGTCATCATTTGTCCGCAGTTCACTGCTGGCTGATGGCTGTGTCTTCCTCTTGAAGAATTTGCATATGTCCATATTCATTAAAGTAATATTGGATTCTACGTAACACCATGTGGGATGAATGAATCACTTCTATTTTGCTGTTTGCGGCCGAGTCGGGCCCATACAGCAGAGCTGTTTGTGTATTGCTGCATCTTGTTGTTAGTATAGTACTGTGGGGGGCACGGTGGCGCAGTCGGTATAGCTCTGTCGCTTCACAGCTAGAAGGTCCTGTGTTCTCTCCTCCACGTCATCAGTGCCCATACTCTAGGTGGGGTTGGTGAAAGGGCCTTTCTGTGTGGAGTTTGCATGTTCTCCCCGTGTCCCCTATAGCATAGGTACCCTCACAAAAACACGCAGTAATTCTGGTCTCTTTACTGCCTCCCGGGGCGCCTGATGGAGGGGAAATGAACTGGTTGGAATAGGCTCTATTCACAGCAGCCATATTGTGAAGAAATTCACAGGTGTTACCAATGATACTAATGAAGGCTCTGTTCCATTCTGGTCAAACAGAGTCAGGGTGCTGATATTGTGCATGTTAGCTCACTGGAAACACTTCTTACGGGTGTGTAACTCTGAGAGTGTACACATGGAACCAAATGGACCCTTACGGGTCCATTTGGTTCCATTTGTACACTCTCAGAGTTATGGGGGTCACTGTGCTACACTAAATGGAACAGAGCCTTCATTAGTGTCATTGGTAACACCTGTGAAGGAAGTGATACTGTGGCTGCTGTGCATAGAGCCTATAACGTGTTCCTTCTACGCGCTACGTCATACCGGGGAAACTCCCCCCTGTCGGGTGATAAGAAGGCTTGTTAGCTCTCATGCATTGAAGGAGGCATGAGCTCGGTTCTGGGCTCTCCCTAGGCTGGCAGAGGGAGTGTAGCGCCCAGGTTTACTAAAACAATTGAGGAAAAAAAAGTATAGTACTGCCAGAGCTAATAGTACGGCACGTGCACAACATGCTGGTCCTGAGAGACCGAAATACTTGCTGCTCCTGCTATAATAACCTCATACTTGTAATACTTGTTGGGGAATCTTCCGAGGAGCAATGATGACAGACCAGTCTGCATTTTCACTATTCATTCAGAATGTAGTGCAGTACAACATTCTAGGTTTAGTCTATAGCAAGCGCAAGAGCAGGTGGCGGCAAGCGGCTGGAATCATCCTGAGGCAGAAGAAGCTGAAGTATGAACATTGTCGTTTATCCTCTTACACATTCCCTATCAGCACAGACAGATTCATGTCAATTCTTACCTTGCCAATCGCAAGGTGTTTCAATCACGGGCTTCCTTCATCCATCATCACAGTTATGTTGCTGTCCTAATATCTTTATATCAAGATGACCAGTACAAACACAAGTTGCATTACTCTTAATATAGCTCAAGCAGACAATGACGAAGCAATAGCCTACTAACTAGTCTCTAGTCTGACCAGTACAATGTACAATATGTATCTTGCATATAACCACACAATATAGAAATTCCCTAACATACTCTTACCGCCTGTTGTTCCTTCATATTATGTTATATTTTTGTTATATTTTATATATATATATATATATATATATATATATATATATATATATATATATATATATATATATATTACCTGTTAACAATCCTGTAACATTTTCAACAAACGCCCTATACACAGCATACCCAAAGTAAACTGATTGTTGCTCTTGAACCATTTGGAATAAAAGCATGGGCATGGTCTCATTTTGAAGGTAACACTTTGAAGTTTGTTCCCAGCAAAAAGTAATCAACTCTATCTATATAAATAAATACACATATTTGAATTTTAGATCTATGAATCTGGGGAAAACATCTGTGTCTATAGCCACGTAAAACCCCTCCTAGCTCCACCCCTGGTATTGTTCTGTTAAGAAGCAACCATGCAATAATTCCTCTTCAGGGGGTGAGAGTGAACAGAACCGGCAGCCACAATGACACTGTGCTGTGCTGATCAATGATATGAGTATGGACTATGGAGCCAGGAGTGGGTTTGGATGGAGGATGCCGCTTGAAGCTGCAGCGTGCAATGTCTCACTAATCTTTGCACATTTTCAAACTTAAAAAAATAGCAGATTTGTCATCAGTGGTGGAAAAAGTACTCCATTGTTTTACTTAAGTAAAAGTATCAATACTGCGATGTAGAAATGCTCTGTTACAATTAGAAGTCCGGAATTCAAAATGTACTTGATTAAAAGGACAAAAGTATTGGTATCAAAACATGAATTATCAAAAGTGTAAAAGTACTCAATATGCAGAAGGTCCCTTTACACAAGTTGTCAAATGTATAAAATGTATAAAAATCCTTTGAAAATAGCAGATCTACAAGCTCACAATGCGACGCATTGTGAGCTTGTAGATCGGCTGTTTTCAAATGGCCGAAATGTATATAGGGCTGAAGTGGTTAATGTATGTTTTGTAATAACAATTACAGGCAGGTTAGCACTAAATGTTAAACTAGAACGTAGGATAAGAATGTGGGCAGTTCTTCTCCTGGCGGCAACATTTTAGCTGCAGCCCGCTCAAGGGACGCTGTCTCTTGTCACAGATCTGACGTCCATTTTGAAGGTAAAAAGCAAGAAGCTTCATTTGAATTGCTGATGAGGTTTCTAAGCTCGTTCCCATCACAAGCCAAGGTCAGGCTGCTCCAAGGTGATCAAAAGACCTTTTTAAAAAAAAATAGATGTTTGTAGTAATAGAGTATGATGCCATGTGTGCGATTACCGATTAGCATAAAACCAACCCCAGCGCTGTAGTGCATTGGTTCTCAAAGTGGGGTCCTGGGACCCCCAGGGGTCCATGAGGGAGTTCCAGGGGGTCCCCAGCTAAATGATGGATAGGACCCTTATAGAACCAAATAGACCCTTATGGGTCTGTAACTCTGAGAGTGTACAAATGGAACCAAATTTGGTTCCATTTGTACACTCTCAGAGTTACATTAACATTGATTTTACAATATAAATTGGGGTCCCAGAGATAGGAATGTCATTAAATGGGGGTCCGTAGCCTAATGCATGTCAAACTGGGGGTCCTTGAAATTACATGGTTCAGAATCACTGCTCGAGCCGTAAAAATCTTCTCTTATTATGGGGGTCCCATGGCATATATTTTCAAATGGGGGTCCGTGGGCTAATAAGTGTCAATTTGGGGGTCCTTGACATGAAAAAGTTTGAGAGCCACTGCTGTAGTGTAGCAGTTGACTTTAATGTTACTTTAAGTAATCTAATAACGCGTGTCTTAGATTTATTAGCTACTCATCACATCCACAAGTTGGAATTTTTGATGTCCCCCATAACTTTCTTTTTCCCCGGATTTCTCGAATCCAGTTGCTTAACAATGTACAACCAAACTGTATGAAACCACTGGAGGTGATTATAAAGTGACATTCACAGCCACTGCACAGGAAAAAAAAAAAAACACCTTCGTGTTAAAGGGTACATTTGGTTCCATTTTGTACACTCTTTGGATTTAAATTAACACTGAGGATTTTATTACGCGATGATGTAGTGCTGTACTGTATTTCTGTGGCAGAACAAGAGCATGTGCATTGATGTGATTAAATGTCATTGAACATGCACTTAATGCTGCTGACATCCATGTGAGAAAGCACATCCAGTCCGTTTGCATCGTGCCAGTCGCCACTTTCTGACTGCACACACACACAATGAACTACTGGCTTCATGTGCAAGACACAATTTCAAACCCGTCCGGCGCATTTTTGTGCAATTTAAAGTTATGATACATATCTGCTGTCGGATAGAAACCAGCTAACTCCAAAATGTAAAATTTTCAGGAAATGAAAAACAAAAACAAAACAAGAAGTGGAGTTAGGAGGTTTTGTTTATCATTGATAAGAACAGCTGAATGGACCTCCCAGCTCACAATGAGGTTGGAGGTCAAAAGAGGGCCGAGCCTGGAGTCTGCAAAACCAGCTAACTCCTCCCCGCTTTGGTGGAGTTAGCTGGTTTAGCAGACAGTTTGAGGATCCAATAGAGTTATAGCCTGATTATCAGACATAAGCTGCGTGGAGCTTCAGTCTGACATTGGCTGCAGTGTCCGCGATTGCCAGAGGGAGGGGATTCGAATTTCCCTAAACCAATCACAAGAGATTCACGGATCCGCCTACATCTGACGTCATCGTACAGCTTGTTTTAGCAGATATTCGCAGATTGGCTTGTCGTTGGACCACTCCCACCTCCGACTCTGATTTGTCAGGTATCTCTTCGATCGCGAAAAGCCATAGGCTGACATTATAATGCCAGACCAAGAGGAGCTCACTCAGAGAGTGGACGGGGTCTATGGTCAGGAACCAGGCTAATATGAGTTAGCTTGTTTTGTAAGAAGCGCTTTTTAATACTTTTCATTGGTTCGATATTTTTTTAAACCAACACAAAAAGGGTGTTCAATGGCACTGATTTATGAAGAAAAAAAAAAAAAAAGCATAAACATTTAGTTAGCTGTTTTCTGCCCGACATCAACACATAATCTGCAGTACTAATGCACAATCTGCAAAGCCTACCACTGTATACAGTTCAAATGCAGTTTATTATGTAGGAACGATGCCTCGGGGCGGGTGGATGGTGTGAGGCGTGCAGCTGACAGGCTAATTGCTTTAACATTTAGTGTGTTTTTCCCCATCTGGGATGGTTTGGCATATGTTTTGGTGACTTGGCGTGCGGTGGTGTGGGAGGGGAGGTGCAGTATAAGGGCAGGATTGCCAGATCGGCTCATTATAATTTCCCCCGCAAGATTTTATTTGAAAATAGCCGATCTACAAGCTCACAACGCGTCGCGATGCGACGCGTTGTGAGCTTGTAGATCTGCTATTTTCAAATAGCTGATGTACATGTTAAAGTACTCATGTGGCCCATAGTTGCTTCTTTTGGGCTTTTTTTTCCCAGACCTGGTTGCTTGTTTCTCTCACATAATCTGGCAACACTGTATACGGGATGTGTAGTTTGCAAATCAGCAGGCCAGCCTGCCTGGACCAGGTCTACCACTCGTGTGTAGCCATGCGCTACCTTGTCCACTGCTATGTGTTTTTCTTTAGCACGCTTCAGTTGGCGGAGATACAACCAGATAAATGTCAGAAAGACGCACTCGCAACAATGGATAAGTGTCCAACAAAACCGTTTGTGCTTCTCCACACAGAGAGAATATTGACGTATTATTGTAATACTGACATTGCATGTAGGTTGAATGCATACATTATTACACTTATTCAGTGGTGTAAAGTAATTAAGTACATTCACTCAAGTACTGTACTTAAGTAGAATTTTTCTTTTTAACTGGAGTATTTCAATTTTCCAGAATCGGTTTCTCACTTGTGATGCAATTGTGGGTTGTCTTATCTCTTTGTGTGTGTGTGTGTGTGTGTGTGTGTGTGTGTGTGTGTGTGTGTGTGTGTGTGTGTGTGTGTGTGTGTGTGTGTATGTGTATGTGTATGTGTATGTGTGTGTGTGTGTGTGTGTGTGTGTGTGCGTGTGCGTGCGTGCGTGCGTGCGTGTATAGGAGTGACAATATGTTCAAGGTATTTTATTATTGCAAGTTGTCACACGTTGCCACACTTAGCTGTGGCAACATTGTAGGCAGTGACATCTTTGTTCAGAGCCTCCTCGACGGCGTGACAAAACATTCAAACACAAGAAGATCACACACCATGTGATCTTCTTGTGTTTTTATTAATATACATGCAAAGTAGTGCAAAACGATACTGCATATAAGCATAGCATATGTGGCAGCAAAATAGAATACACTTCATGATGACGTGTGAGCTTTGTGTGCATGGCCACACAGTTATAACAGAGAGTACAGGAAGGGGTATTTCTACATTGCATTACTGATACTTTTACTTAAGTCAAAAATGCGGGTACTTTTTTTCCCACCGCTGCACTTACATTAGGCACGTTCTGTTCTGACTCATTGCTGGACATCACTGAACCGTTTATTTAAGGACCCACCAAACCACAATAGGACAAAGAGAGTCAAGCGCGTTGATTTTTCACCGTGGCTCCAGCCGCGACTATACAGTAAAGGGGGCAGGGCCTGGCGGACCTTAAGGACAGCTGTTCTTTGCCTTTGGGCTGCTCGGAGACTACAGTATAACATACAGACATCTGCTGGGGAATGGTTGGGAGAGGGGTGGGGGGAGGCGGGTGGGGGTGGGTTTGTCATTTCCCTCCTCCGAGGAGGGCAGCAGATTTGGGTCAAACTGACAGCTTCTTTCCCGACGAGCCACGGGGCCTTGACTTCACAAAAGCTCTGCGCCTTTTTTTTTTCTTTTTTAATGCCTTATAGCGCTCATAAAGTTTGTGCTTGGGGAATACATTAGGCCGGTGACAAACGTGTGGTATAGGGGGATTTAGCTTGGGGTGTTTATATGCATATCTTGAATGAGCTATAGTCGTTTATTTTTCCGCCGGCCTCTTAATTCTTGTTGGAACACTTTTTTTTTTGATGCAGTGTGTGTGTGTGTGTGTATGTAATAGATTCATTTTGCCTACCGTGTTTTGTCGGTGAAAAACAATTACATCGTTTTCACCATAGTTTAAAAGCACCCGCAGTGTTAAATTAACACTCAGTGGATGTCACTTTTCCAGGCCAACAGGCTTTCTTCTCAACAAACCCCCCCTCTCTCTCCTCTCTCATCACCCCCCCCTCCCCCCTCCTTTCTATCATGTCTCTTTCTACTCTACTATCTAATAAATCACAGCCCCCCCCCCCCCCCCCAGGAGTCGGCTGATGGCTCACACACACACCGCCTCCTCGCTATCTGTGTAACTATCCGAGTGGGACCACATTGTGACAGGAGGTGACAAGAGTCAGAAGGGAAACCCCTTGACCTTTATCCCACTCAGAGACGCTGGGAGATCACACAAGTCCATGGGAAAACGCCAGGCTTTGAACACACTATATTCTCTTTTATCCCATTAAAACCGGGAACGCATCTGTTTGAAAAATCGTGAAAAATGTGTGCAAATCTTTGAATATATATTTGTTTTAAAGCGAACATTTTTTTACTCCGATCTGTGCTTTTGGGGGTTCCTGGAACAACATATTTTGAGATGGGGGTCCGTGGCCAAATACATATCATTTTGGGAGTCCTTGGCATAAGTTTTTTCAAAAAACTGTTAGGATTTAGAAGACATTTGTAGAATCCCCCAGAAGCAAAGATTTGAGTTAAAAATGTTCACTTTAAAAAAATATATATGTTCAAAGATTTGCAAAAACAATCAAAAATGTTCCAAAAATAGCAGATCTACAAGCTCGTAGCAAGGCACTCGGTGCCGTGCTACGAGCTTGTATATCTGCTATTTTTGAATAGCCAAAGAAGCCAAAGGTCTAAAAGGGTTATACGTCGAGAGTGGAGGACAATAAAATCACTCGTGGATTGGCAAGCCTTTCACACTAACAACGAACGCACTATATAACTGAGAGTAACCAAGCGAGGGCTAGCATGTTGAACCAGATGTAGGATGTGAAATTGAACCACTATAGCCTCCCTATTTTGGGCGTGTCGTTATAGCCAGGAGTATAAAATAGCAGATTTACAAGCTCAGAAGCTTGTACATCTCATATATTTTCATTGTACAATGGTGTCAGGCTTAAGTGGATTAAACATGTTTGACTGTCGTGACAATGTCTGACCATGACAATGGAAAACAGGACAACGTTAGCCTGGCCGTGGCCACAGGCAAAGCAATGTTCACATTTCCCATGCCATTACATTATATTACATTACAGTCATTTAGCAGACGCTTTTATCCAAAGCGACTTACAGTAAGTGCATTCAACATAGGTAGGGAACGAAAACTACTAATCACCAGAAGTCTTAAGTGCATTCTCTTATAAAACAAGCAACTAAGAGTATACCTAGTCCTAAGGTAAAAGTGCAATATATCAGCTGCCTACTTTCTTAAACAGATGAGACAAATAGGAAAATCAAATGAGAAAGAGCTAAAGCAAAGTGTATCGAATAAACAAGATCCAATAAAACAATAAAACAAGAGCTTGTTCAACTAGTTAACAACAAGTAGGCAAGGCAAAGAGGAAGGGTAGTGTTTCCTGAAGAGGAGGAAGCCATACAATAGGCCTACCAGCAGATTTCTGAAAACTTTCCACCTGGCTCTAACTTCGGACTGTTGAACAAAGTGCTGAGGCCGCCGGCATGTCGCCAGGCTGTCCCGATGACACGGGCCACCATATTGGATTGTTTTTTCTGTGTACAGTACATAACTATATGACTGTATATACTGTGGTTGTCATTATATCTGCATGCTTTTCAATTACCTCATTTTATTGATACTTCCCTTAACCCATTTAGACCGGGAACGCATCTCGTTTTAAGATTTATTTGGCTATTAAAAAGTAGCAGATATACAAGCTCATAGCGCGGCACCGAGTGCTGCGCTATGAGCTTGTAGATCTGCTATTTTTTTTTTATCATGAAAATATGTGCAAATCATTGAATATATATTTTCTAAAGGTAATATTTGTAAAATATTTTGTTCCAGGGACCCCCAGAAGCAAAGATTTGAATTACAAATGTTCGCTTAAAAATATATATATTAAAAAATTTGCACAAATGTTCTGGATTAAAAACAAAAAAAAGCAGATCTACAAGCTCATAGCACGGCATGTGGCACCGCGCTATGAGCTTGTATATCCGCTATTTTTGAATAGCCAAAGAAATCTAAAAATGACACACAGATGCGTTCCCGGTCTTAATGGGTTAATGCAGCTTATGCACATATCTGTTATTACATCTGCTGCTATTTTAACTGCTATTTAACCGCACACCTTGAGTCTATTTTTCCCCACTGCCCGTATTGTTATCTGACCTGTTTCTCTATCTGCTTCCACCTTTCTTGAAACTGCAGTCATGGAACTCGTATGATAAATCATTTCACCCACTTTGTTTTACACCTGTAAATCTGTGATAGCGACAATAACGTTGCGTAGAGACAGTAAAAGTGGGAAACGAGTGTTTCTATGAAATTGGATGGTATTATGGTTGGAAAACACAATCAATTGTACTACTTAGTTAGGTCATTCAACTATATTACAGTTTCCCAAAAAATATTTAGGGCGCAGTTTTGGGCTAGATGGGTTATTTTGCTGAGAGATGGTGATTGCTTTTGAGATTTCTTCTGTTCTCCTCTGCTCCCAAGATGCTGGCCTATAAGATACTCCCCCATACAAAAGCACAGTTCTTATACAATCCCCCCATCCAGCGGAGCTCTCTGTCGATCAGACATTCAGACAGCGCGGACACTTTCAAGGCCTGACTTAAAACTCATCTTTTTTGGGTTGGCCTTCAAAATCGAGATGGATATAAAACACCTTGATGTCCAGCCTGAACAAAAAAGCACTGTATAAATCCATTGATTGATCAATTTCTCACTTGTGATGCAAGTGTGTGTTGTCTTATCTCTTATTGTGCGTGTGTGTGTGTGTGTGTGTGTGTGTGTGTGTGTGTGTGTGTGTGTGTGTGTGTGTGTGTGTGTGTGTGTGTGTGTGTGTGTGTGTGTGTGTGTGTGTGTGTGTGTGTGTGTGTGTGTGTGTGTGTGTGTGTGTGTGTGTGTGTGTGTGTGCGTGCGTGCGTGCGTGCGTGCGTGCGTGCGTTTGTGAAGGAGTGACAGTTCACATGTTCAAGGTATTGTATTATTGCAAGTTGTCACACGTTGCCACACTTAGCTGTGGCAACATTGCATGCAGTGACATCTTTGTTCAGAGCCTCCTCGACGGTGTGACTAAACATACAAACACAAGAAGATCACACACCATGTGATCTTCTTGTGTTTTTATTTAACCCATTCAGACCGGGGAAAGAATCTGTGTCCTTTTTAAGATTTCTTTGGGCTATTCAAAAATAGCAGATCTACAAGCTCGTAGCGCGGCACCGAATGCCGCGCTATGAGCTTGTAGATCTGATTTTTTTGAAAAATCGTGAACATTTGTGCAAAAATTTTAATATATAGATTTTTAAGGCAAACATTTGTAACTCAAATCTTTGGTTCTGGGGAATTCTACAAATCTCTTCTAAATCCTAACTGTTTTTTTAAAAAACATGTTTCTATATCAGTGGTTCTCAAACCTTTTCATGTCAAGGACCCCCAAAATGATATGTAGTTGGCCGCCGACCCCCATCTCAAAATATGTTGTTCCAGGGACCCCCAGAAACAAAGATTTGAGACATGTTTGCTTTAAAAATATATATATATATAAAATCAAATATTTGCACAAATGTTCAAGATTTTAAAAAGAAATGCAGATCTTTTGTATGTAATCAAAAAATGAGACCGATTGTTTTGTTTCCCGGTCTAAATGGGTTAATATATATGCAAAGTAGTGCAAAACGTACTGCAAATAGACATAGACATATGTGGCAGCAAAATACTAGAATACACTTCATGATGGCGTGTGTGTGTGTGGCCACACAGTTATAACAGGGAGTACAGGAGGGGGCTTGGGCACTCCGCCCTGGGGGGGCCCCAGTGCTACAAGACAGCAGTGTGGGGGGAGATGCTGGTGCCAATCTGCACCATCTGTCTGTCAGGAAGTCCCAGGATCCAGTTACACCAGGGTGGTGTTGAGTCCTAGAGCTCTGAGCTTGGTAATGAGCTTGGGGGTGGGGTGGGGGGGTGGGGGGGGGCACACCGTGGTGTTGTATACTGAACGGTAGTAAATGAACAGTGGTGGAAGAAGTACTGACATTCTTTTACTACTTTTACTAGTGGTCAGTAAGTTGCTCTCTCTGTGCCCCCCAGCCCCCCCCCCCCCCCCCCCCCATCCACACATGCATTCACAAATATTAATTAACCTTTCCTTTGAAAAAAAAGGGGAGCAATTAATTGTGCTTTAAAAAAATATTTGAAATGACAATTCATAGTAATAATAGAATCTTCATTTCACGCTTCACTGCCCTTGTGGTTTCACTCAATAACACAAATATATAGCCTCACGCCCCTCTAAGCATCCCCCTTTAAAAAGCAAAATACTCTGGTGTGCATCGTTGTATTGTGGCTTATAGAGCAGTGGTTGAATGTGTCGAGCTGGAGAAGACACCGATATCAATCATACGACTATGTTTCTCTTTTTTTCTTTTTGAGTGGCACTTTTGGGACACTTTCTGAGAGCCTGTGTGAAACTTCTGGAGAGCCGGTGAGAAATGTGTGGAGTGTGTGCAACGCATCAAAATGCACTCGTTTTGAACTGTGTCCCCAAAAAAAGCTTCCCATTTTACCACTGGTCTGCCCCGACACGAGTAGCTGCGACCTGGAACTGACCTGCCCCTTTCAGCACCACGGATAGCTACCACCCAGGACCAGTGGTGTAAAGTAACTAAGTACATTTACTGAAGTACTGTACTTTTAGTACAATTTTGAGGTATTTTTACTTTATTGAAGTATTTTAAATTTTCTGTACTTTTACCTCTACTCCACTACATCTCAGAGGCAAATATTGTACTTTTGCTCCACTACAATTCTTTGAAAACTTTAGTTAGTTACTTTTTAGACACTGATTATTAACGCAAAACACTAACCACTTCAGCTTTGTATACATTTCGGCCATTTTGCGACGCATTGTGAGCTTGTAGATCGGCCTTTTTCAAAAACAATTTTTTTATACATTTTGAACTTGAAACTTATGCCCAATGAGTACTTTTACTGTTGTACTTTAAGTCTATTTTGATACCAATACTTTAGTACTTTTACTCAAGTACATTTTTAATTCCGGACTTTTACTTGTAACAGAGTATTTATACATTGCAGTACTGATACTTTTATTTAAGTAGAACATTTGAGTACTTTTTTCCACCACTGCCCAGGACTGACCTGCCACATTCAGCCCCACAAATTGCCACATCCCAGTACTCCTTACCTTTCAGCACCAAGGATAGCTACAGTCCAGGACTCCTTCACTTTCAGCACCATGGATAGCTACAGTCCAGGACTCCTTCACTTTCAGCACCATGGATAGCTACAGTCCAGGACTCCTTCTCTTTCAGCACCATGGATAGCTACAGTCCAGGACTCCCTCTCTTTCAGCACCATGGATAGCTACAGTCCAGGACTCCTTCTCTTTCAGCACCATGGATAGCTACAGTCCAGGACTCCTTACCTTTCAGCACCATGGATAGCTACAGTCCAGTACTCCTTCCCTTTCAGCACCATGGATAGCTACAGTCCAGGACTCCTTACCTTTCAGCACCATGGATAGCTACAGTCCAGGACTCCTTACCTTTCAGCACTATCGGCTTCATTTTCGTTCTGTAGAAAGCAGGGGAGTGGCTTTGTCCATTCTTTTTTTTACAGTCTATGGTTATTACAGCACAATCTGGGAACCCATTTGGTTACAAAAAGAAGGAAAACGTGTCCCTCTTTCAGCACCAAGGATAGCTACAACCCAAGACTCCTTCCCTTTCAGCCCCAAGGACAGCTATAACCCTGGACTGACCTGTTACTTTCAGTACCATGGATAGCTACAGCCCAGGGATCCTTTGCATTCAGCACCACCACAGGTAGCCAGACTAGCCACAACTCAGGCTCTTCTAGCACCATAGATAGCTACAACCCAGGACTTATCAAAGCAGAGGGGACATCCAATTGTGTTACACTGCTTTGACAAAGATGGCAAACAATCGGTCCAAAAAAACCCCTCACACATTGGTCCTGCTCAAAATGTAGCCGGGAAGAATGCAATTCCTTTCACTCTTTCTCGAATTGTGCTGCAAGGTTTTTAGAGTCTCACGTATAGCACTCTGGGGCTCAACATTTTGATTGACATCACTTTGCAATATCAATGTGCTGGCCAGTTGTCAGTGCAATGGAAATACACGATTTTAAAAAGGTTGAAATCTTGGAGAGAAATCTCAAAGAGCAAACATACAAAGTCTCACTGACTATGTGTACATGCACAAAATAATTAGATGTTGCCAGTGTTTTATAAGGCATTAATCATGTTCATGATTCTATACAATGACAACTCCATTTAATAAGTGCATGTACACATGTCAACAGATTGATAATCTTCAAATATGTATAGTATTGTATGCCAGCAATAGCCAGGAATACAGCATTTACCAAAATGACTTCAGTCCTGAGTCTGTGCTATGACTTAATGTTGAGTGTAATGTCGAGTGTAATGTCAGTTACACTGATTGTGTAAAATGATTTCAGCACAGATTCAGAATCTCCAAATACTTCTTTATCATTCATCTAAAAGGTTAAACTGAAATAGGTGTGTAAATATGACAAGAATGTATAAATATCAAGTCAGGTTTATTCCAGGGGACTCGTTTATGCCCTATTCAAATATGTTCTATGCATCCAGATGCATTTTCAGCTTGTAGATCTGCTATTTTTGAAAAGTCGTTATTGACAATTTCCATTTATGCCCATAATAGCTTGAATATTCTGTGCTAAAATAAATTAACTAAAAATTGGTTCAAGTGAAACTTGTTAGAAATTAGAGAGTGCTGTGGAGGAATGATTAACCATTGGATAAAACATGTTCAAGGTCACAGACAAGGTCACATCTCTGGAACAGACTGATCCAGCCTAAATCAACAGATGTGGGTGTGCTGTGGGCACAGTTTAATATATTATGCCGTGATTAGGTTTCCAATTTATGTTTCACATAGTATCATAACAAGCTGTTACAGAGAGCCCAGTGGAGTAGAGCCCTTTCTCATATACTCTCAGTTCATATAGTTGGCAGATGTGTGTATTGTGCATCTTTTCTATTTAACCACATGAACCCTGGCATCCCTGTTTTTACACACACACACACACACACACACACACACACACACACACACACACACACACACACACACACACACACACACACACACACACACACACACACACACACACACAGTACATACAGGGCTTAAGTGGTTAATAGGAAAGTGGTCTATATCCCAACGTTATTTCTTTTAATAACGTTTTATTCTTCTTCAGGAGAGTTTAGAAAGAGAAGGAGAAATGTGAAGAGACAATGCAGGTGAAAGGTGCTGCCACGGGATTTGATCACTGGGCTGCTAAGGGCACACGCACGTCCTGAATGTGAATGTCTGTAACCATTGTTGATGGTAACTTGTCACTAATAATGCAGTGCAAGTGTGTGGAATAGAATACAATGGCAATTTGCGAAGGAATACAAAACACACGCAGCCAATACTTTTCGTCTCTCCCATCCATTTGGTTAGACAGTTGCCGTCTAACAAGCCCGTTAACCACGCTGCCGTTAAGTAAAAGTATCAATACTGCAATGTAGAAGTACTCTGTTACAAGTAAAAGTGTGGAATTTTACATTTACTTGAGTAAAAGTACAAAAATATTGTTATCAAAATGTACTTAAAGTACCAAAAGTAAAAGTACTAAAATGTTTGAAAATAGCATATAGTATAAAATAGGGCTAACGTGGTTAATGTATGTTTTATAATATAATAATTTATATATGCATAGTAACTAGTAACTAAAGTTTTCAAATAATTGTAGTGGAGTAGAAGTAAGTAGTAAGTAGTAAGTACTGAAAATTGGAAATACTCCAGTAAAGTAAAAGTACCTCAAAATAATACTTAAGTACAGTACTTGAGTAAATGTACTTAGTTACTTTACACCACTGGTTCTGCCCAGTGTGTTTAACCACTTAAACCATACCGACCCTGAGTCCTCCAGGGCTGCATGCTCCTGTCCCATCTTCGCCCCAAAAATAGCTGATCCAAAAACGTGTAGATCTGCTACTTTCACTGAATGTTCATCCCAGAAGAGGGATGCTAGATTTCAAGAAGGTTAAGTGTGAGTCTGAGTAAGAAGACACTTAACCCCCAACTGCTCCCCGGATGCTGTGTTAATGACACCGTCACATTGTTCCTTATTATCTAAATGAGTTAATTTTTAGATTTGAGCTAAAAAGTATTATTTTACACTTTGGACTATTAAAAAATAGCAGATATACAAGCTCATAGCGCGGCACCGAGTGTCGCGCTATGAGCTTGTAGATCTGCTATTTTTGAAAAATCGTGAAAATATGTGCAAATCTTTGAATATATATATTTTTAAAGCGAACATTTTTTAATCAAAACTTTGCTTCTGGGGGGTCCGTGGAACAAGATATTTTGATGGGAGTCGGCGGCCAAATACATATCATTTTGGGGGTCCATGAAAAAGATTGAGCACCACTGATATAGAAACATACGTTTTTCAGAATACTGTTCAGAATCGGATTCAGGTCTCAATGGGTTAAATGCAGAGTGTTCATTTCACGTTTGTGCAAATGTACAGCGACAAACACCCCAGAACAACTAAAGGGGACAAAATGATTATAATTTGTATTATTGTTACTAGTTAGAGAGACCAGATTTTCAAATTCCCCAACTGGGACACAGGTTCTTGTGCACGTTGATGTTCGCTTAAGCAGCAAAGGTTGCCCAGGGCGACAGTTACCACCCGCAGTGGCAATTTAGCCGTGCCGTACCCTCAGGAAGATACGGTTTTAGTGTGCACTGTTTGGTCAGCTGCTGTATAATCCCACGGGAAGATACAGAAGCTGACCAATTAGCGCAAGTTTATAACCCTCTCTTGGCCTTTTATGACCCGCCTCGCCCACGGCAAATAAAGATAAACCATAGCGGCGCCGGTGCACACTTTGTGCATGAGCAGTGGCAGCATGCGTGATGATTTGCTCTCATAGCCCGTTAAGGCCTGAGGTTCCGATTCTACAAGATGTCTTCTAAATCCAAACAGTTTTTTGAAAAAACTCTCAGTGGTGCTCAAACTTTTCCATGTCAAGGACCCCAAAATGTATGTATTTGGCCGCGGACCCCCATCTCAAAAAAATGTGTTCCAGGGACCCCCAAAATCAAAGATTTGAGTTACAAATGTTGTCAAAAATAGCAGATCTACAAACTCGCTTGTAGCTTGTAGATCTGATATTTTTGAATAGCCAAAGTGTAAAATAATGCTTTTTAGCTCAAATCTAAAAATGACACAGATGCGTTCCGGGTCTTAGTGGGATAGGAGAGCCCAGGGATCGACAATATTTCATTAGTTCTCTCGTAATCTGCGAGTCGATGATCTCCGGAGTCCATCGCCAGCCACAATGTTACTTCAGTGGAAGGAACCACCGTGTCGAAGCAGAAATATTTATGCCGCAACCTGGAATCAATTTCAATTTCTTTACTGCCGTGACTGTGTCGCCAACCAGAGCCTGTGTACGGAATGTAAATTCCCAAACAGTAATGACAAGGAAACAACAGATGATGCAATAGATCATAGCCCATGAGATAGGCCCATGAGAACACGTAGAGAGAGAGCGTTTTAACACCAAGCAGCAGTGCAAGACTAAGGACTTTGTTTCCTCTGGTGATCCAGCCTACGACATTATACCCACGGACTGGTTGTTGGAGGGTTCCGGACAACTTGGGATGCCCAAAGACGAGGCAGAAAGGCTGGCAAGTGCCGTCTCTGCTGCCATATGTGGCGGAGCCGCAGCTACTCGGAGTGCTGACTGAGTGACACGCGTGTTGTATCATGAGGACATATCCATGAATTTTTGAATGTAACCTTTACTGCGCCTAAAAGATTTGTGTCCCTGTGTATGCTTTCCCTGTGTGTGGACGTAAATAAATTGTTAAACTGTGTGTGTGTGTGTGTGTGTGTGTGTGTGCGTGTGCGTGTGTGTGGGCGTGTGTGTGCTTGTACTATTATACTTGTGCGGGACAAGTGTCTCCGTAAGTACAGTAGAATTTGAGAAAGACATGTGAGGACACATTTCCTGGTCCTCACATGATAAATGGTTCTTTTATGGTTCAACAACTATTTGTGAAATTAGGCTTACAATTAGGAAATGATTCAGATCGGGGTGATGCATTTGGAGGTTATAGGCTTATAGGGGTTGGGTTTAGAGTTATGCCTATAATGTATCCTTGCGGTGGTGTCGCAACACTGGAAATAACGACGATCTATGATCTACGCATTGGGCGTTGCGTGTGTGTGTGTGTGCGTGCGTGCGTGCGAGCGTGCGTGCGTGCGTGCGTGCGTGCGTGCGTGCGTGTGTGTGTGTGGTGGGGTGCGGAGGGCGGGGGCAGGTAATCTCTGTCGCTGTAATCTCCTCACTGGATGAGTCTGTCGCACAACAACAACGCCGAGACAGAAGCAGAGGAAAGGGGCATCGCCTTTATCTGGTATAGATCAAAGCCCTGTTTCGCACGCCACCCCGTGCCTCCATGCCTCCCACACTGATAATCTGCTCATCAAGAAAGAAACCTGTTACTTCAACTGGTACAAATCCATTCCTGTGGTCTTTACTGGCCCTGAAGAGCTGCGTGATATAGGAGGAGAGAGAAGGCAAAGCACGTTGATTTCAACAACAAGGCATTAATAATAGGTTACAATAAAACAGAAAAATAAGAGAATATAGCTACAGTGTGGGATAAATTATTCAGAGAATACCTCGGTAAAAAGCATGCGGCAAACACAAAGGTCTTTAGCTTTGATTTAAAAGTACTGAGAGTTATGGCAGACCTGCAGTTTTTCCTGGGAGTTTCTTGTTCCATATGTGGCGCATAGAAAAATAAAATGCTTCTCTATACATTTTCGTTCAGAAAAGCAGAAACCTCTCCCAGATGACCTGAGAGAAGTCTGGACGGTTCATGATGCAGCACGAGATTAGAAATGTATTTTGGCCCCTAAACCATTCAATGCCTAAAAACACCAGCAGGAGTATTTTTGAAAGACATTATTTGATAGACGGGGAGACAGTGTAAAACATCTATGAACTATAGAGTGATATGATCAACTTTCTATGGGTTTCAGTAAGGACTCCGGGAGCAGCGTTCTGAATCAACTGCAACTGCAGCCTGATCGATTTTTTCCCACTGAGACCGTAAAGACAGAGAATGAAGGGAAAGAGGAGGGGAAGGGACAGTATATATGGTGGAAAAACTACTCACATCTTTTTAAGTTACAAGTAAAAGTCCGGAATTCTAAATGTACTTGAGTAAAAGTTCAAAAGTATTGGCATCAAAATGTACTTAAAGTACCAAAAGTAAAAGTACTCATTATGCAGAAGGTCAAATAGTTTTTTTTTAGTATATAAAATGTACAAAAATCCTTTGAAAATAGCCAAAGTTTAAGGGCTGAAGTTGCGTGTATGTTTTGTAAGCTAAATCTACAAAGTAACCAGTTACCAAAGTGGTATAGTAATGGAGGAGAAGTACAATATTTGCCTCTGAGATGTAGTGGAGTAGAAGTAAACGTATTGGAAATTGGAAATACTCAAGTAAAGAACAAATACCTCAAAATTGTTTTTAAGTATACAGTACTTGAGTACATGTACTTAGTTACTTTCCACAACTGGGAAGGGAAGAGAAGGAATGAGCTCAAGGAGAGTGGAGGAGAGGAGCTATAGACAATGCCTCTATAGTTTGATGGCGGTTACGTTTTGATTTATCGTCAGCGCAGTTGACGGGTTCAAAAGTTTGACGCGCAATCCGGCATTGTAGTAGCTATAGTTGAAGGCTGCGTCACATGCACTTACAATACAGTTACGCCAGCATTGCAGGCAGTCGAAGGTTTTGCTCTTCCGAGCCTCGTCAAACAGGGTGACAACAGGAGAAATACAATAAGATCAAACAGTGTACTGCAGTGCTTTGGTTGGTGCACCGTAGTTGAACGTTTGGTGTGCTAGTGAAATCCATGCCAAGTAAGTAGGAGCAGTGTTGCAATGCTGAATTGGAACGTGGTTGCACTCTATTTTAATGGCGTGACGCGCACGTCGCTTAACACCTACACTACAGGTCACACAATGGATAATTGATAATGCATCTAGGCTCCTTCCTATGTTAATTCATCTGGTGTGAGTCGGGAGCCTTTGTAAACTTTGTTTAGGTGTGAATTTGAAGTCGTTTTAAAAGTCTATGCGTGTGCCTGCGTGTGCCGTGCTCCTGATGAGAAATGCAACCCTGAGTAGGAGGGAGGTGGTGAAAAATGCAGGATGAATTATTTTGTCAGTTTCTAATTGAATGACTTTTAAGCGTAAAGCTCTCTTGTGTGAAGAGGTTGTTGAGGATATCAGGTTTGTTTTTTGTTTTTGTTTTTTTTGCAGTGGATATTAGTGACTAAAATGGCAATTACATTTTCTAAATTATTGCTTTTAATGAGCCTCCCCATTACCAGCCAACTAGAATGATTACCTATTTCCTTTTCTGCTTTAAAAAGCTACCCAGCCATTATTCATCCCCATTAACTATTCACATTTGTTCTCTTGAACAACGTGTATAGGCCTATATGTCAGTCATGGTTTGTGTTCTGTATGTCTGATGGAGGTCCGACTGAGATGGAAATTGATTTATTTTGGTTAGAAACATACCAAAAACCTTCACAGCTTCCCTGGTGTTGTACCAAGTGATGAGTGCCTATGTGGATCTCAACAAAAAGAAAATCAAAAACTCCACTAAATAGTTATCGACTGAGTCTGCCCACATTTACCCTTTATACTGCCCATAGTGCCTCGGCAGCCTCGCTGCATGTTCAGCTATCAATATCAAGTTGCTAAGGTGTGTGGTGTGTGAATTAATCATCAAACTTCAGTGGTGTGTGTGTGTGTTCTCTGCTGTCTGTTTCATTACGATCCTGCACATATCAGAATGAACTGTAACATCAACTGATGTTTTGAAAAAAGGTATACTGTGAGTCAAAGTCAATAAGCTAAACATGCCAGACATGGTTCTAAAAGTTGAGGTGTACTTCATCCATAACACGGGCCGATAAGCATTATGTCTATTGAGAAAGAAATAGCTATTGCACCGTAGTACAAGAAAACGAAACGTGAGTAAAATAGGCTACAATATGCAACTAGTATCAATGTATGGTTTTCATTACAAAGAGGCTAACATTATTCTCAAAGAAGCACAGCAGGTTAGACAACATTACAGGCAGATAAATGCGTACATGACTCATGCTGTCTACTGCAACATGAGACAATGGGGCCTGCGCTTGAAAATGTCTATAATTTAATAGTTAAACAGTTCTCTCTCCCTCTCTCAAATGCTAGGACACATAGAACTGTGTTGGTGACTCATTTTGTTTGTGTAGCCTACTGAGGTGTTGTTGAGGGCGTTAATTGCCCACTTGCCCACCCCAGTCATCTTTTGTTAAGCAATGCGAGATGAATCACCACGGCTTTGAACAGAAACTTGAGATGCTCCAACAGTGGACATGTTTGTATGTGTTGTTGGGAGAAGGTGACTTGCTGCTCGAGTGCCCATCCATCTATCGTTAAGCAGAGACTTCGGGTTATCAGGCCTTTTGGTGCGTCTTTCAGCAGTGGGGCAAGGGCTCAACTGGGTGGGCAGCTGCACCGCATTGCGCTGGCTTACGCTTCTGAAGAGGAGATGGTATATGAGGAGGTGGATGAGACATTGAAAGAGCATAACTCTGCTGTCGGGCAGGAACCAGCTAGCTCCAAAATGCTCATTTTACAGAAAAAAAAAGTGGAGTTCGGAGGTTGTTTTCATCATTGATAAGAACAGCTGAATGGACCTCCAAGCTCACAATGAGGTTGGAGGTCAAAACGGGGTGGAGCCTGGAGTCAGCAAAACCAGCTAACTCCACCCCCCCCTTTGGTGGAGCTGGTTTAGCAGAAAGTTTGAGGATCCAATGGAGTTAGCTGGTTTTGTCAGAAGTGCTTTTTAATACTTTTCATTGGTTCAATATTTTTTTTACCAACACACAGACGTAAAGGGTGTTCAATAGCACTGATTTATGGGGAAAAAAATGCAAAAGCGTCAACATGGAGTTAGCTGGTTTCTGCCCGGCAGCAACGATTTATTTTTTGAAAATATGTGGACCTTTACAGTACGTCACTGTAGTACGCTGTTGTACAAATCAGTCCTGGATGCCAAGCCAGCAGGGTTACACAATGTAAAACATAACGGCCCAGCTCCCGTATCTGAGCATGCCCTGTGTTCTGGGAGAGAATTTACATATTTAAATGCAAAGAAACGTCTTAAGCTTTTTTTCTGCCCAGCAATGGCATCGGGGGCTGTGCAGGCATGCGTGTACTTTATGTGGATGTGTGTATACTGTAGTACATGGGCACATACTGTACGTACAGTAGCATGCACGGTTGTTATACGCCCACACACACACACACACATGTGTGAGCCAGTGCATGTTAGCAGATAGATACTATTTAGGAGGTGTGTCTGTGAGGGTGGATCTCTACCAACGTGTGTTATTATCACTCCCTTAGAGCTGGGAATGTAAAATAATAGGCTCTGGAGAGGAGAGATAACCGAGCTCATTTGGTGAGGTGCCACGTCGTCGCCTGCCTGGCGCAAACCGGCACCGGGCACAGCCCACATCATGCCTTGAGTGAGCATGTACTGTACCCACGCATCGCCAGTGGAATGAACCACATGCATCTACACGGATTAGCCCTTTAAGACCGGGAACGCCATCTGTGTGTCATTTTAAGATTTCTTTGGGCTATTCAAAAAATAGCAGATCTACAAGCTCGTAGCGCGGCACCGGGTGCCGCGCTACGAGCTTGTAGATCTGCTATTTTTGAAAAAATTGTGAAAATGTGTGCAAATCTTTGAATATATATATATTTTTTTATTTTAAGCCAACTTTTACTCAAATCTTTGCTTCTGGGGGGTCCCTGGAACAACATATGTTGAGGGGCAAATACATATCACGAGTACGTATCAACGTTTGAGGACTACTGATATTATAGCAACATCATTTATTTAAAAAGACTTAGGATTTAGAAGTCATTTGTAGAATCTCCCAGAAGCAAAGATTTGAGTTAAAATGTTCACTTGAAAAAAAAAAAAGAAAAAAAAAGAAATATATATATATATATATATATATATATATATATATATATATATATATATATATATATATAAGATTTATATATATATAATATATATATATATATATATATATAAGATTTGCAGACATTGTCAAGATTTTTCAAAAAAATAGCAGATATACAAGCATACAAGCATGTATATCTGCTATTTTTTGAATAGCCAAAGAAATCTTAAAATGATACAGATGCGTTCCCGGTCTTAATGGATTAACACCTATAGTGCAGACTGCTGTACGGGCACACATGTTGTTATGTGACATGAACGAACTGGCACACAGATGGTAACATCAATCCAGGTCAGATTGTAAGTGTAGTTTCAGGCAATTGTGTAACTTTTTTTCATGAACCATTCCACATTATGTGTTGTTTTGACAACCTCTCTTAACACTTGAGCAATATTTTGTATAGTATTTGCGAGTGTCAAAATGACGTAGGCACCAAAAATGTACCATGTATTTACTCAGCCTGATCTCACACAATGTATTAATCATTGCACGGACCCAGTGCACGTCATTACGTGCATAGTCGCCTAGAAACCCCCAAAATCTGTGCATATGTACGACGAGTCCCACGGTGGGTCACTCAAACGGCGCTGAGTAGGCTCAAGTGAACGTCGCAACGTTCGGGACGGCAACACGTTCGCTTTAGCTCACTCGGTGGTTCCTCACGTGGCTCCAGTTCGCTTGAGAATGTGCGCCTCCGAAATGGTTTAGTCAATGGGGGAGATGCGAGGATTTTCGGGTTTTCCAGTTGTCTATGCACGGAATGACTCCGTGCAATGTATACTAAGTTGTGTGAGATCGGGTTGATTTAGTTCTCTCCGTGTTCCCTAGGGTAGATACCCTCACAGAAATATGCAGTATTCCTGGTCTCTATACTGTCCAGCTGGGGCGCCTGATGGAGGGGAAAGGAACTGGTTGGAATAACGTGTTCCTTCCACACGCTACGTCCAACCAGGGAAACTCTCCCCTGTCAGGTGATAAGAAGGTCAGTTGGCTCTCATGCATTGAAGGAGGCATGAGCTCGACCCTGGCCTCCCTAGGTTGGCAGAGGGAGTGTAGTGCCCAGGATTACATAGACAATTGGCACTGGGTGTAAAAAATGGGATTACAAAATCGTGGGATAATTTTTTTTTAAATAAATACCTTTTCTGACTACGTGTTGTTGCATTCCAAAATACCCTTGGCCGCTAGTACCCTGCAACGGAGCAACAAGGGGTGTCGCCAATATGACATATATATATTAATCTATATTATTAAATTGTTCATAATGATTTAGAAATAAATCATTAAAGGACGACTTCACCCATTTTCACCCTTTTTTCATATAATTGTTGCGGTCTTGTTTCCAATGAGGGCATTGGTATTCAATTCATAGACATAGTGTATATAGTGGCACCACAGTTCAAATATCAATACAAAAAAACTGAAAAAGATAACAGTACAACAAAAAAATAAAAACATGGTACTACCTCCTCTTTTGGCCTCCTGAAAGGTGAGTTTTTAAGGCTCTTTTAAATGAGCCCAGCGAACTGCATTTTTTTGAGGGATGGGATGGGGTTAGACTGTGGTCCTCACTAATGCTCATGATAATATGGTACCATTTCTACTCTGTGTCTCAGAGGAGGGCTGTGGACATTTCAGAAACCCGCCAGAAAGATCCACCAGCACCACTTGTTGCTTTACAACATGGCTGATCTCAGCACTCATATGGTTCAAGGACTTACGGATCTCTTCAATATCCTCCTCCAACTTGCTTGCCTGATTGCTTGCCGTCCTTGTAGCCATTGTCAATTTCTTTATCGCTTTGATCGGTCTGAATGAAGTTCTATAAGTATAGTCTTTCATTCATTTGTTTGGGGAGCGGCTCCTCACGGTTCCGCTACCTCGCGCATAAGCATTAGTGAGGACCAATTATATGAAGATAGGTTGAAAATGGGTGAAGTCGTCCTTTATTCTACATCCAAACTACAGCTTCTATCTAATACTTACAAACTAGAGACTAGAGAGCCTTAAAGGCCCTATACTAGATTATAATAAACTCAATGATACAATGATGAAAATATGTACTGTACTTTTGAGCTTTTGTGATTTCCAAGAAGGCAAGTGGAAGCAGGCTACAGTATGAAAATCAACTTTTCAAGGTTATGTTATTGTTGCATTTGAATGTACTTCAAAGTGCATATTGATTTGAAACGCCTGACGGATAATAGCCCTTGGAGAAAGTATTGATATGAACGTACAATAATTCAAGCTTAGGCGGGGTTTATTCTGGCATACAGTACTCCACCACTGTGCTAACAATGTTCAGTATTGATTCTGTATTGGAATACTCAAAAACAGACAACATAAAGGAGAGACAACAATTCATACTGACTTTACACTTATTCTTGACATGAAAGCTTCATTTTAGTACCCATCTGTTATTGACAACAACACATGGTATAAACAAACTGCAGCTGCTATACGTTAGAGGCCTTAACTAGACACCTGGTTAAACTAATAAATACAGGAGCACATATAAAGTAGGAGTTGTCATAAATGAATGAAATAACTTATTTCAGATTCCCACCCCATTAACACCAACACACACTGTATACTGTAATAAAACGAGGCATAATATGAATAATGAAATAAATCTTATAACACAACATATATTATCACAAAACGTATATCAACCACCTCAGCCTTACATATATTTCCTCCATTTAAAAATAGCCGATCTACAAACTCACAATGTGTCGCGATGCGACACATTGTGAGTTTGTAGATCTGCTATTTTCAAAAGATTTTTATACATTTTGAACATGTGAAATAGACATTCTGCATAATGAGTACTTTGTACTGTTGGCACTTAAAGTACATTTTGATACAAATACTTTTGTACTTTTACTCAATTAAATTTAGAATTTCTGACTTTTACTTGTAACAGAGTATTTCTACACTGCAGTAGGCCTATTGATACTTTTACTTAAGTAAAAGATGCGAGTACTTTTTCCACCACTGCAATATAGTCATATGTACAATTTAGAACTGCGTGGCATCACCAGTCCATCACCAAAAGTGTAAAATAGAGCAAATAACAGTAAATATAGCAATTCTGAACTAGATGAAAACAATTGTGGAAAAATAGATAGAGATGGAAAAAAGTACTGCGTGTGCTTTGTTGGCGAGTGAGTATTTATAGTCTAAAGACAGTTGGCTCTTTTTCGGAGCTCCGATGGAAGCCCGAGGGAAAATCTCTTCCCGCGTCGCCCTGTGGTGGTGGCAGCGCGTGGCGTTCGCCTTGACCGGATCGCAGCAACAAACAGTCCATTAGCGGAGTGAAGGGGGTCCTTCAAAATCCTTTTAGCTCCACTCAGGAAGTGGAAGCTAAAGTCCTGCAGTGAGGGGGAGTGATGGACCGCGCGGTGCGCTCGGCCGACCGCACCATCCTCCTCCGCCGGGCTCGCTGGACCCCGAGACAAGCTATTTCTATACCGAGAGAGTCGAGGGATTTCAGGTCCTTCTTTGAGAATTTCCTCAGCTGTCTCGGGTGGTACAGGTGCTGCCTAGCCTTCCTTAGCACACTGTGCATGTGCATTGTCCTTGACAAGTCCTCAGTGATGTGCACACCGGGCTACTTGAAACTGCTCACCCACACACATGGCCTTGACACATTAACTGTGATGTTTAGCCAATATTGACTCAACTCCATTATTCGGTAACATTTAAATGACCATGTCGAAAATGCAAACACTCGTGAAATCTAAAAATAAAGCTATTAACTGGAAGAATGGTCTGTGGTTATGTAACCAGGTGTCACAAACCCTGGACTATATCCACTACTTCAGGAGAGCAAAATATTTATGAAAAATATGATGTAAAATATGACTTCGCAGATTAAGAATCCTGAGCTAGAAACTGTACAAAAAAAACTAAATATTTTTTTTGTACCTGCGGCAGTACGCAAGAGTGCTTCTTTTCGCTTGAAGTGCCCCGCAACATTTGCGCACCAGTTATGTGCACCCCTGTCTGTATATAAAGCATGCATTGAATGAATCCAACAGGATAAAGTAAACGTTAATGTTACATCTTTTGACAGGGTAATATTTATATGTATACAGTATATAAAATACCATGTCATTTATTTATTTTTTACAGACTTTTTTAAATTCATGTACTATCGTTAAAATTGTAGTGTTGTGCCAATTATTACAACTAGTCCATACCCGGGGGGGGTATGGACTGATGCGCACATGATCTGGCAACCCGGGAGCCAGCGAACATAAAAACGCTAATAAACAGCTGACATTTGGTGAAACTGAAAAACGGGCTTCGCTGTTCCGTGCACATGGTAATGGTGAATGGCTGTGTGCAGATTCCGCTCAATTGCTCCTGCCACTGAGGAGAACCGAGCAGAACAGTTTTGGTCTCACCACACACTACAAACAAACAGACAGAGGTTTCTCAAATTATAGGAGGATACGCTCTCGGCCCGCGGCCCACAGGTTGGGGATTCTCTGCTCTATGGCCTCAAACCGTGGTGCACATGCTCTATGCCAGTGGTTCTCACACTTTTTCATATCAAGGACTCCCACATTGATACGTGTTTGGCCAAGGACCCCCATCTGAAAATGTTTTTTTGTTTTTTTGTTCTTTATCCATTTATGTGATGGCAAAAATAGCAGATATACAAGCTCACAGCGCGGCACGAAGAGCTTGTATATCTGCTATTTTTGCCATCATATAAATGGATAAAGTGGTTAAACAGAGACAGTGCCTGGCGACGGAGCGGCGGTAGCTAAGTGGGTAGCGAGGCCGTCTGGGAAACGGAAGGTCATCTTGGTCTAAATGTGTCCAAGTGTCCCTGAGCAAGACACTTTAGCCCATAACTGCTCCCTGAGTGCCGTGCTAATGGTGCTCACTGCTCCTAATAGTTAGGATGGGTAAATGCCGAGGACGCATTTCAAGTATGCGCAAATATACAGGTGACAAAAAAAAGTACGCCGAAGGAGCGCGGACCAGTGTTGATTTTGTCGGCTAAAACTGTGACGAAAAATGTCCGTCGACCACCTTTTTTTCACTGACGAAAACGAAATAAAAACGAAATAAAACCTAACCTGTGATGACTAAAACTATGACTAAACATACTAACAATTGTCAGTATGTATTATTATTAGGGCTGGGACTCGATTAAAAAAATTAATCTAATTAATTAGAGGCTTTGTAATTAATTAATCTAAATTAATCGCATTTTAATCGCACATCAATATTTGACCTGAGAACAGTGAGAAAATGTGTTTTCAAATGGATTTTGGTAAACGTCTTTAAGTACATGTTCTCAAGTACTGCACTTAAGTACAATTTTGAGGTATTTTTTTTACTTTACTCAAGTATTTCCAATTTCTAATACTTTTACTTCTACTCCACTACATCTCAGAGTCAAATACTGTATTACACTTATACTCCGCTAAAATTATTTGAAAAATTTAGTTACTAGTTACTTTGTAGATTTTGATTATTATTATTACAAAACATACAGTAACCACTTCAGCCCTATATCGGCCATTAGAAAATAGCCATCTACATGCATTGTGAGCTTGTAGATCTGCTATTTTCAAAAGATTTGAGTACTTTAACTGTTGGTACTTTAAATACATTTTGATACTTTTATACTTTTACTCAAGTACATTTTGAATTCCGGACTTTTAATTGTAACATAGTATTTCTACATTGCAGGTAGAGTGTGTTGTCACTGTTGTTTTATCGTCGTTTAATTAATTAATTAATAAAAATAATCCGCGCGCATGTGACCCGCACCGCATCGCCCCCCCCCCCCCTCTCCTCTCCCGCGGGGCGGGGGTTCGGGGGGGCAGCCCAGCCAACATTATCAAGCAGGCTATCGGGTGCGCCGTCTTCATTCATGCTTTCATGCACTGCGATGCCTGCGGTTTGTTGTTGTCTGAGACCAGACGAGACCCATGCATGTTGCTTGGTGCACCGGGACAAACGGTCCGTCTGAAACTCGTCCCGTGAGAAACGTTCCGCGGGGCAAAAATAAGTGCGATTAAAATGCGTTAATTTTTTTAACGCGATAATTTTTATGTAATTAATTGATCGAAATTAACGCGATAAAGTCCCGGCCCTAATTGTTATTTAATAACAATAGCCTAAAATGTTTGGGTGCGACTAGTGGAGAAGTCCCTCCCTCCCAAACAGGGACTAGTGGAGAAGAGAACCAGTAGAACTAAGACAAGTCATCATGGCTGCAGCGCAGGTGTCACTGACCGAAAATAGTTGATCTACAAGCTCACAGTCGCAGCGCGACGCGTTGTATAAGTATAAGTTGTATAAGTATAGGCTGTACTCTGTTGTACGAAAAATAGCAAAAAAATAGCCAAAGCACTAGATGTGCTATTTTCTAAAAAGAAATCCAAATTGACATTTTTTGAAGGTTGAAAAGGTTATTGCCTAATATTACGTTTCTGGAAGTAAACAACTTCGGCATATGTTGCCTTGGCAACCCATAAATACAGTAAACACCTAACTGACCCCAAACTATCAAAACATGGACACACTGTACAAGACTCTCTTCTTTTTTTTCTTTCTTTCCTTGTCTTCTTCTTTGTTTGCAGCAGCAGCAGCAGGACATTGCAGAACATACCTTCATGCTTTTATGCAATATGCACAACTCAACAGTGGTGTAAAGCAACTAAGTACATTTACTCAAGTACTGTACTTAAGTAAAATGTTGAGGTATTTTTTACTTTAGAGGAGTATTGCCAATTTGCAATACTTCTACTCCACTACATCTCAGAGGAAAATATTGTACTTTTACTCCACTACAATTATTTGAAAACTTCAGTTACTAGTTACTTTGCAGATATAAATTATTATATTATAAAACACACATTAACCACCTGAGCACTATTTTATAGATAGGCTATTTGAAAAAAATAAATGATCTACAAGCTTGTGCACTTTTAGATCTGCTATTTTCAAACATTTTAGTACTTTTACTTTTGGTACTTTAAGTATATTTTGATAATACTTTTGTACTTTTACTCAAGTAACATTTTGAACACAGGCCTTTTACTTGTAACAGAGTATTTCTGCATTGCAATATTGATACTTTTACTCAAGTAAAAAATGTGAGTAGTTTTTCCACCACTGCAACTCAACAGCAAAACATGCTGTAGCTCTTTTGTCATGATAGGGAAACATGATTACCAGGGAATGTTAATGCTTAATTTATACTCACAATTATAGTTAAAGGGTCTACACCATGAATTTTAATGTTTTCTTCTTTTCTGTGTGTTTTTGGTCTCCCCTACCTCTCTTCCATCCCCAAAAATACCCCAGTTTGAGCACTCAGGCTTTCACAGCAAATCTGGGTTTTTTTGTAAATTGGTCTCAAAACAGGCCAAACTGATTTGCACCCTGACGTCAGGGTACAATCCCTCCCGTTTTTCAGTTCCAACCAAAAAAAAAAAAATTTTTTTTTTTTTTACTTTTTGTTTACTTTTTTGTACTTTTTTTTTTTTTTTACTTTTTCCACACAGAACCAGGAGATAACATGCATACAAACTGGCTCAATAGCGCCCCATGCCAAACAGGACAATGTGGTATTGCAGGTGAAAGTGCTTTACAAGCCAGAGAGAAGTTAGTTGGAATGAGTATATCTGAGGCTTGATTTAGGCTCAAACCTTTTGAAAAACGTTTGAGGGACATAAACAATATGATATTAAATATTATTATCATTTTTCTAATTCATGGTGTAGACCCTTTAATTTGTACTCACAAGACGCAGCACTGTGAGCTTGTAGAGCGGCTATTCTCAGCGAGAGACGCCATCAAAGAGTATAAATCAGGCTTCATTAACAACAGTGAGGCATAATGTTCTTGATGTCTGTCTGTCTGACTGTCTGGAGACGTTCCTCAGAGGCACAGGCAGGAGCTAACCAACCCAATCGGTGGAGAAAGAAACCCTGCTGTTGTACTTTCCTGCAAACCACGGATATGTTGCATCTCTTCGTTTCAGCAGGCTCCAGCTGAGCGAGTGCCCGCCCTGAGCTCACTGCTGCCAACTCAGTGCCGTTGGAGTTGCACGCCCTGCAGGCACCAAATAGTAAACAATATATTCTTTATAGGGATGCAACAGTTAGCCAAATGTATTGAATTGATTACTAAAAAACTATTTCAAATTTAAAACAAAATATACAAGAAAATTCCAGTAGTGTATTTTTGTAATACAGAGGTATGGTCACATATAACCCCCTAAAAAAACAAAAAAACATTGCTCAATGCTGACAGCCGGTCAGCAGGTGGTTTCACAAATGTATGTATATGGACTATTTTAGGCCAGTAAAAAAATATATAATGTACCAAATGTCATAACCCACTGCAGGGGCTGCCAGACTAACTCAGGTTCACCTCATTATTCTCCTACCGGTGGCGAACTGACTGGGTGTGGCACTGCACACCTGTTCCCATTCTCAAATCAACACCAGCGTCTTCAAGAACCCTGCCTTCCTCTCGCCAGATCTTCCCACAGAATTACCTGGCAAGTCATTGTTGAAGCCTATATTGTTGCTGTCCGTCGTATACCTTGTAGAGCATGTTTCAGTGTTTTTTTGATGTGGAACTGCTTTGACAGCAATTCATTAATGTAATACAAAATGTCATCTCCATTAGTTGTGTTTTGTTCTTCTCCTTTTCTATTCTTTTTCTTTCCGGGCGACAGTAGCTGACTGGGTAGTCCAGTTTGTATTTTTTAAATCTAAATCTGCAAAATAACTACTAGTAACTAGGCTAAAGCTCTCAAATAATTGCAGTGGACTAAAGAGCACAATGTTTGCTTCTCCCGAATGAAGTATAAAGTATTGATAAATGGAAATACTCAATAAGTACCTCAACGTTGTACTTAAACACAGTAGAGTAAATGTACTTTGTTACTTTCCACCACTGGTTGTATTAGGCTGAACACATTAGCAGCTGGTGTGTGTGTGCTGGCGAATTCAATCATGACAAATCACATTATTTATTTTCATAAGAGCGGTCAGTGTCTGCATGGAAGGAAAGGCTCTGGAACATAATTTCTCACAGGAGCAAACTGATGTCCTTGAGTGGGAGTCGCAGAGTCGTCAACAACAAACCTACTGCACCTCAAACAACAGCCAAGAGCAGATGATGTTAAATTATCTTTGGAGAAAATAACAAATGCAGTCAATACATCTGGCACTGGTCCTATGAGAAGTATTTCTCAGCTCATGTAGTGCATAATGGTTCGATGACATCTGGCGGTGAGCCAAGCAGAAGCTGGCAGTATTTGTGTAATAATTTGTAGTTGACCAATCAGTAAGCCTTTAATGAAGTCACAATATTATTCGATATTCGCTGTGTGTCATGACACAGCAGTTTTGGGTTTTTCCTTTTTGTCGCATTTCCCCTAATTTGCGTATAGAAATGCCTTATTTACGCCACACACGTGAAGTCTGTCCCTGTCAACCCCCGCAGTAGGTCTCGTGGGAGAGTGTAGGCGAACATGTGCCTCCTCTGGTACACCTGACAGTGAGGAGGTTTTGTTTAAGCCATAACACAGGCAGCGCAATATGCTATCCCACCCAGATCCTTTCCCTGCTGAGCAGGTGCCCCGACCAACCTGTAGTCTCATCAGTAACAGAGGACGCCCCCACTCCTGTATTGCACACAGCAATTTTGTTGGCTGCAAGTATTGAACCGTTGCCACAGTTTCAAATTCAAACAGACAAGGATAACATGCATAAAGTGTGTTTGTGTGATGATGTTGGAGACGTCTATCTGGGAACACCAACAAAATTGACAAAAACAAGCACGACAGAAGATTATGTGCCTTGCTAACACAGAAAGTCTGATAGAACCTTCCCTAAAACACCCTGGCCAACACTCCACACGTCCCAGACTCTTTTCCCTCCTGGAATAAACAACTCCTCACAGTCAGAACTGCAGACTCACTCCCAATGTCTTCACTCACTTACTTGACAAATAAATAAATAAAACAAGTGCTGGTACTTTTTCTTTCTTTCTTTCTTTTTTTGCCCCGACTGGCAAGAACAATATTGGTGATTTATCGGTTTAAGTGGCATATTTCGGTGTGGTTATGGTATAAATTGTAATATGCGCCATCAGGTCCTCCAGAAAACGTGGTGACTGTGAACACAGAACACTTATGACCTACACTAATGTATAACTATGGTACCACGACCATCTTTAAGTGGTCCTGCCAGACCCGAAATTATTCCACATCACTGCATTTCTGTCTCACATGCATACGCACGCACGCAGGCACGCACGCACGCAGGCACGCACGCACACACGCATGCGCGCACACACACACACACACAGACACACAGACACACACACACATGCTCCCTGAATCGCGAACCACTCTTGTTCTTCAACCTGTTCCACATGGAAGCCGGCAGAACAAGTGCAGCTTTTTGGCAGAACAATAGTGAATATTGACAGTATGAGCCCGTCAGAGCCAGCAGCAAGCAGTGTGGCAGCTTTACTTCATCTCTGATCCTATTAAGAAGGCCAAGGCCTGAGGAACCCCGGCAAATGGAATCAGGCGAATGCAGTTTCACCTTCAGACCCAAATTCTCTGGGAAGCCTTCAAGCGACTGCTATACGTACTCAAAGTACATTATCATAAATCTGACAGGCTGAACCCAGGGGGATGCCTGCTCTACGCTCTCTGTCTGTCTGTCTGTCTGTCTGTCTGTCTGTCTGTCTGTCTGTCTGTCTCAGTTCAGTTCAGTATGCCTTAATGGAATGACACTTGAGAATGTCATCAAGGCTTCTAGATATGAGATATTTTACATACTGGCTGTCATCATCATCATCATCATCATCATCATCATCTCTCTCTCTATTGAATCAAGTCAGCTCAGCTCAATTCTTTGTTGGCATTATAGGGTCATAACTGTCCAGAGAAGGCACTGCCACAGGGGTCTCTCCTTTGACCATTTTTTCCCCGCATATACAGTATAGGGGAAATATGCGAAAAGCCTGTTTCATTTTCTTATGCAGATGACGCCGTTATTTATGGTTGTGCAGCTACATAAAAAAGGCTTTTGAACAATTCCGAACTGCTGTCACGATGGTTCAGCCAGAAGCTTTAATTGCAGTTTTAAATGCAGATAAGGCTACACTGATGGTTTTAAGACCAAAGTAGTGTGGGAGTCTGGGCGTCGGAGCTTGGACAGCAGGGGCGCGGCCACTGCGTTGTGATTCAAATCAACAGCCAATGAAGAAAAGGGGGCGGGATCCACATGCAGTGGGTGTTGCATCTAAATAGGATCGACGGGAAGCAATTTTCCCTTGAGAAATTGCGGCCGCCATTGTTGTGTACTGCTGTTTGCCTCTCGTCAGACTTTTTAGACGAGTTGCACAGCCTCAGACCGGTAAGAGGCGTGTCCGCTCAGATTCTGAGCGTTAGTTACATCCCGCCCACAAATACCAGGGCTCTGGCCCAGAAGTTCCTCGCCAGAGCTGGCGAAAACTTCTGGGAACTCAGATTAAGACCAAAGAGACATTTCCACACATAATCAGCACAATACACGGGGCAGGGGAAATTGAAATAATTTCTGTCTCAGCTACCTTCCGTCTCAAGAAAGAGACTTGTCTGAACTCCCTTCTTGCCAGTAGATCATGGTGATATTTTATACATGCAAGCTCCTGTGGCAGCACTACGTATGCTGAACACAATGCACCATGGGGATACAGTTTGTCACCAACTATAAATGTCAAACCCATCATTGTACCCTGAGGGTGGGCTGGCCCTCCTTAAACTTTGTGCTGACTGATTTACTGGTAGCTCTTCATTTGTAAGGCCATGCTGAGAAAGCTCCCATCATATGCACATTCATTATTCCAGTACAATAACAATTAGCATTGTCTGCCCTTTATGAGCTTCAAAGAACTATGAAATTGCAGGAGAATGTCTTGCTAAACCACTATTAAAGCTATACGGTTAAAGTCATGGTGGAAAATGGAATGCTGGTCTGTTTGTTTTGAACCGTAAGGAGTGACATTGTGAGAAATAATCTTGCCCTCATTTATGTGTAACTGGATGTGGCTTTTATTTCTAATCATTATCCTAATTGCTAGGCCTTATCTGTGCCAATTCAATGTCTAATGTTTTTTTATGAGCGTTGTGCTATTCTTGTCCAGGTATCTCTGTCAAAACAGATTTCTAATCTCAATGACACTAACTAAATGCATTCCGGTAATTCTGTGCAATTATTAGAACAACAATATTGACCTGCTTGTTATGTAGTATCAGAAGTTTCTCAAAATAAACCATCTCTCTCTTTCTTGCTTTTGATTCTGGAGAGTTTGAGCTACAGTAGAAGAACTCTTCTCCTAACCTGATGTGTCCTGTTATCCTTATGGAATTATAGTCGACCCATTTATTTAGTGTTTATTCATATAAAGCCGCACTATGTAACTTTCCTATTCTATTAGCATTGAGCTAATAGAGCCTGCCTGCTTGCTCGGTGGATTAATTGAATCTCTCTTGACCATCAGCTCAAAATGTGTGTCAGATCCTGTGTCTATAGGTGAGACATGACCTTTGATCTAAACGTCTCAATAGAAGAGCAGGGAGACACAAATATAACCACCCCAATTGTATACTCTACCATACAGATTGGACAACATTACATTTGATTAACTAAAAAAAAGTGATATAGTGCCACTTTAATATGTTAATTTATATTGTATGATTCATAATTTAGTTATCCAGCTTATATAACAGGACATGATTTTAAGCGTTCCTGGAACATTGACATAATCTGCTATGTAAAAGAATAATGACACCCAGCATGTAATGAATGACCTGGCAGTGATTCAGCTACAGAACATCTGTGCTGAGCATGTAGGAAAATCAAGTCAAATAAGCCAAATAATTATTTTTTTTGTTTCATGTCACTCTAATGTCATTCATGTTGAATGGCTCAATGGTATCATCCCTAACCTTCGTTCTAAACATTGAGAGCAAGCATCATGTTAACCACATGAACCTTAGCATTAGCCTGATAGCTTCAGTTCTGACATTGGCTGCAGTGTAGGCGATTACAAGGGGGAGGGGATTCGAATTTCCCTAAACCAATCACAGGAGATCCACGGATCCGCCTACATCTGACGTCATTGCACAGCTTGTTTTAGCAGATATTCGCTGATTGGCTTGTCGTTAGACCCACCCCCACCTCCGACTCTCATTGGACGGTACGTTTTGTACCGAATAAATCCTAGGTTCACATTACAACACCAGACCAAGAGGGGCAGTTCACTCAGAGAGTGGGCGGGGTCTATGGTCTGGAACCAGGCTACCTTAGCATCCCTATTCTGGTCATTGCAAAAGAGGCACAGGACATTCGCTGGAAATAGCAGATCTACAAGTTCACGAGTCGCAATGCACTTGTAAAACCTCTATTTTCAGCAAAGAGATTTGGTGTAGAGGGAAAAAAGGGGGACACGGTAAATGAAGTGTATGGGTTCAAGTGGTTTTAATCAACTGAGTTCACACTGAGGTTACATCATTCTCTGCTGGCTCCCCTACGGATCTTCAAACATGGTCTAATATCACTGTCTTCATCAAATCTCCCCCTCTACAGGCTGCGTATGGATCAAATACAATGACATGCAGCGCTGATAACAGCCCCCAGAGTGGGTCCACTAATTACAGAACCAAGTCTCCCTCTGGATACCATTAGATTGGTTTGATTGAAGCCAAACAGGAGCTGTCCTAACAGCTGTTTCTGGTCTGTGACACACATATTGATCCTTGGCCTGATAATAGTGGCTGCAGCAGCAAAGTAAGGTTCAACTCAAACTGTTGAACAGTTTATAATTCAGGCATTTAGCAGAGACTCATATGCAGAGCAACTTACAAAGTGCAAGCTCACAGTAAATGAACCCTATAAACAGCATGGTACTAAATAGCACTAAACGTGGATATTTAGCTTGTAATCATAGGGGAAACTCTATAAATAATGGGGGTGCAGGTACGCACAGCTCTACCTGCCCATACATTTACAGGATGCTGGTTGCCTAAAGACTCTTAAAACATGTTAAGATGATTTACACTGTTGGGTGGCTCAAAACATTTTACTGCTACATAATGGCAAATCAGACGTCATTCTATTTGGCCCTCCATCTTCCACTGCAATAATTCAACATAATCTTGGCAAGTTAGCTGCCACTGTAAAACTATAGCCAGAAATGTAGGAGTGACATTTGACAGCAATCTCAGTTTGAAGACGTACTTAGTTTTGAAGTAAATAAGGTGCATGGACCAGTCCAGTATCAACCAGCTAAGAAACATCTTTGTCAAGTGGTGCTATATAGAACCATTGAAGGTACCTAAACTAAGCTGGAGAACCAGTACAGAACCTCTAAAGCGGTGGTTCTCAACCTGTGGGTCTGGAGACTCCCAGGCCGGTCCCCACATAATTTTGGGGGGGTCCCCAGATGACAGTAAAGTGACAATTTGAGGACTTGTAAGACCTTTTTAATACCTATAAAAAAGAAAAAGGGAAAAAAATGGTACTAAATTAAATAAAACCATAACTGCATCAAAAGTCATCAACAAATTATACTATAAAAAACTGATCAAACATTGGCCAAATTGTCAAATAATATAATAAAGAGGAATATATTAATAGCAGATCTACAAGCTCAAGGAAGCTACATATATTAATAGCAAATAATTAGGGCCGGGACTTTATCGCGTTAATTTCAATCAATTAATTACAGAAAAATGATCGCGTTCAAAAAAATACGATGTGGTGATTTTTATTGATAATTAATTAAACGACTAAAAAACAACAGTAACAACAACACACTCTACCAGCCTCGAGTGGTGGAAAATAGCAGATCTACAAGCTCACAATGCCTTGCGCTTGTAGATCTGCTATTTTCACATGGTTACTGTATGTTTTATAATAATAATCGAATTCTACAAAGTAACTAGTAACTAAAGTTTTCAAATAATTGTAGTGGAGTAAAAGTACAATATGCCTCTGAGATGTAGTGGAGTTACTGGAGTAGAAGTAAAAGTATTAGAAATTGGAAAAACTCGAGAGTCAAGTGCAAATACCTCAAAATTGTACTTAAGTACAGTTCTTGAGTACATGTACTTAAAGACGTATGCCAAAATCCATTTGAAAAAATTGCTTTTCACTGTTCTCAGGTCAAATATTGATATGCGATTAAAATGCGATTAATTGCGATTAACTAATTACAAAGCCTCTAATTAATAACATTTTTTTGGTATCGAGTCGCAGCCTTACATATGATATAAGAAAGAGGAATATATTGATAGCAGGTAATAACCCCATGTTTGCAACTACTTTCGCCTGCACACTGGGTATGGACTAGTACTAACAAGCTTGTGTGGACAAGCAGTAAGCTTATCTGAACAAAATACATAATAATGATGTGAAGTAAGTAAGTGTCCAACATACTAAATCTGCAAAGTAAACTATCTCTCCACTATATAATTATATAAGTGTCTCTCCACTATATAAGTGTGTGTGTGTGTGTGTGTGTGTGTGTGTGTGTGTGTGTGTGTGTGTGTGTGTGTGTGTGTGTGTGTGTGTGTGTGTGTGTGTGTGTGTGTGTGTGTGTGTGTGTGTGTGTGTGTGTGTAATGTTGCTGATGTGCACATTAGGTCAACATACACCCGCCATTGCAGACTATATCTACACAGGGGGCATGAGTACATGCCTGCATGCACTCTAGTATGTATGTACACTTGGGTTCGTGCACACACACTTATAAATGCATTCGCATCCACACACTACAGTGTACACATTACACTTTGCGCGCAGTCACGCACGTGTGAGCAGCACGCGCGCACACACACACACACACACACACACACACACACACACACACACACACACACACACACACACACACACACACACACACACACACACACACACACACACACACACACACACACACACACACACACACACACACACACACACACACACACACACACACACACACACAGCGAGAGAGAGAGAGAGAGAGAGAGAGAGAAACACACTCATTATAACCACAATCCAGATATTATTTGCCGATGCATAATACATGCGGTACATGTGTTATCGTACACACAAGTATGCATATTGTATGTATGCTAAAACACCACCCACTTTAATATTATGTGCACAGGAAAATTGAGAAGATTGCAGAACATCTGTCTCCATCCTTGGTCTCCAGGGGAAGGGAGGATCTCCGGAGAAAGACAGATTGCATCACAGGGTGAAATTGAATTGGAGAGAATGAAAATTGGGGTTTAATGAATTCATCCTAATTAGGAGTGTGCATCATTTATCTGAGCCAAGCATCCTGATAATACATGGGATTTCGTTTACCTTTAACACTGGCTCTCTGTTCCAGGGCTTTCTTTCCTGTTTGATCATCCTCTATAAGGAATCACACTTTGTGTAGTGTGTGTGTCTAGATATGACACATTTTGTGCGACCTCGTTGTTTGTGGTGTTTAGATGTTTAGATGCTGGTTTATTTACTGAGCCTGGTCTTACACTAAATATTTTGACATTAAAAGACCTGGCATTCATATTTTGGGCATGTCAGTAATGTATAGGCACAATCTAAAATAAAAAAAATAATAATAAAAAAAAAAAATATATATATATATATATATATATATATATATATATATATATGTTATTTTTTTGGGCATTTCTGCTTCATTTCTGAAAGTGACAGTGAGACAGGATGGAGAGAACAGGCGGCAAGGAATCTCCACTGGATCTGAGGCTAAATAGGAAGTCATTATCAGCATGCAGTTCTAATTAGTGTCCCACCAGATGTCGCTATTTCCCCTCCTGCTGGCTGCAGAAGCATTTTTACTCCATTCAAGCCAATGAGGTTTTGGTTGGACTTTATACTGGACGTTAGTAAACATTTTCATAAATACTTTATGTTTTCAATCGCTAGTTTAAAGGAGTAGTTCACCGAAAAAATGCTTTATTTTCTATCAATTACAGACCCCATGAAGCCTTGAATTCATGGAGATTTCTTTGTTTTTGTCGCATTCCTAAGCCAAACATGTGATGTTCGGCAGGAGACTCCTAAGAGTCTCCTATTGACCGATGACCCGGTCATCAAATGATTCACTCAGGAATGCGACAAAAACTAAAAAAATCTCCATGAATTCAAGGCTTCATGATAGAAAATAAGATTTTTTTTTGGGTGTACTACTCCTTTAAATTCTTTTTCAATTATGCGTTTAGTCAAGTATGTTATTATATGTTTTAATGATAAAGTAGGTTATGTTTCCAGGGCTTCTACTGGTTCTACCGAGAGAAGACCCGCCCTCGCTGCAGCCAATAGCAGTGCTTTCCGGTTGATTTTCGGGACCGGAGGTTCCAAGATGGTGGATTTGAATAATATAACATAATAGATTAGAGAGAGAGAGAGAGAGAGAGAGAGAGAGAGAGAGAGAGAGAGAGAGAGAGAGAGAGAGAGAGAGAGAGAGAGAGAGAGAGAGAGAGAGAGAGAGAGAGAGAGAGAGAGAGAGAGAGAGAGAGAGAGAGAGAGAGAGAGAGAGAGAGAGAGAGAGAGAGATGGGTGACGACATGCAGCAAAGAGCCTCAGGTCAGATTCAAACCCTGGCGTTAGCCTTATTTATGTGATATGCACTAAAACCATGAGAGCAAAGGGGTGCCCCAATTATGTTAATGTACAGTAATATGATGGCAGCCCACTGCGATTGTGTGTGTGTGCGTGCGTGTGCGCGTGGTAATACAGTAAATCAAACTTCTACTGCACATGCAGGGCATGTTCTTTTGCAAGGTATTTGCTTCATTGTTTTATGTTATTATAATTTTATGATGCCATCCTCCCGACACAGAGCTGAAGGAGGCTACAATTGTTTTTTTGTGTTGATTCATTGACCTATCATTGCTTTGAATTCCAAAACTTAACAGGCGATAAATACCACTGCTCAGAGCTTAGAGTAACACATGAATGCCAATGGAACACAATTCAAAATAATGCAGTCGACCAAATCATCTGATAAGAGTTCAGTATGAATTTATAGAAGAATATTATAATTTCAACCCATTGAGGCCTGGGGCCGATTAAAAGAAAACAAAAAAAACGAAATCATAACAGTTTTCTGAAAAACACAGTGGTGCTAAAACTTTTTATCTCAAGGACCCCCAAAATGATATGTATTTGACTGCGGACCCCCATCTCACTGCAGATTTAGTAGTTCATTCCGGATTAGCTTTAACCAGTTTCAAACTGGCATCCATATTTTGGGCATGCCATGATGAGCAAAACAGACACATTGAAAAACTGAGTTATGACACTCTTTGATCTCGCCGTGATACGATCATGATGGTTGTACTTCATCAACACGTTATGAGGATGACATTTTTTGGAACTATACTGTAGTGTTTGGAACTACAGGAAACCCCATGGCAATCATTACGTAGACGTTCTTCTTGTCCTTGTCGCGTCTGAGAACACCGAAACAAATTCCACATCAACCGTGGGTTGGTTTTGCCAAAACCAACTGAAGTCTATGGGAGTGTCGTAATTCTGTCTCTCTCAATAGCTCTGAGGCAAAAAAAAATGTAAAACTTTCTTTCTTTCTTAAAAAAAAAGCAGATCTATGAACTACAAGATCTGCGAGATCTACAAGCTTATTTTAACCCATTAAGACTTCTTCTAAATCCTGACAGTTTTCCGAAAACCCTCCAAAATGATATGTATTTGGCCGCGGACCCGCATCTCAAAATAATTTGTACCAGGGACCCCCAAAGCAAAGATTTGAGTAAAAAAATGTTTGTTTAAAAAAATATATATATTAAAAGATTTGCACATGATGTTCCCGATTTTTCAAAAAATAGCAGATCTACATGCCCAGAATCGGGACGGTACAGGGTTCATGTGGTTCATCATCATTGTCATCATCCTTCGAGTGCCCTTGAGATCTTCCACTGCATCTGTGGAGTTCATGAGAAAGAACATCTTCAGCTCACCTCAACTCCCTCGTCTCATGGTAAATAACACCATGTTAACCCATTCAATCCGCGGGAACGCATCTCTGTCATTTTAGATTTCTTTAGCTATTAGAAAATAGCAGACATACAAGCTCATAGCGCGGCACCAAGTGCCGCGCTATGAGCTTGTAGATCAGCTATTTTTTGCAAATCTTGATTTTTTTTTGCAAATCTTTAAATATATATTTTATAAAGCGAACATTTGTAACTAAAATCTTTGCTCCAGGGGGGGTCCCTGGAACAAAACGTTTTGAGATGGGGGTCCGCGGCCAAATACATTATCTAAAAATGTTTTCGAAATCCTAACAATATGTTGCTATCTCAGTGGTGCTCCAACTTTTCCATGTCAAGGACCACCCAAAATGATATTTATTTGTCCGCCGACCCCCATCTCAAAATATGTTGTTCCAGAGACCCCAGAGGCACAGATTGGAGTTAAAAATGTTCAAATGTTCAAAAATGTTCAAATTGTTCAAAATGTTCAAATATTCACGATTTTTCCCAAAAAATAGCAGATCTACAAGCTCACAGCGCGGCACTCGGTGCCGCGCTGTGAGCTTGTATATCTGCTATTTTTTTAATAGCCAAAGAAATCTAAAATGACGCTTTCCCGGTCTGAACGGGTTAAATAATAACGGTACCGATTTAGAATCCCTTCAAGTGAGGCGGACCCTTGCTGAATGTGTTGCATGTCTCCAACAAAAGAGCCTAAGGGTCTCGATTAGTATGCAAATCACATACACAATCAAACAGAGACTCAGCAGCTCATACGGCTAATTAATGCAATGTGTTTCATTTCAAGCATCTACAATCAAGGCAGGGTCTAATACAGCCTTTTTTTCTTTCAAAGTGGGGTCCGGGGACCCCCAGGGGTCCTTGGAAGGGGTACCAGGGGGTCCCCAGCAAAATGTGTTAATACAACGTCGCCATCATTTAACTGCTTTAACCATATTTTATACTTCAGTTCAGCATGGTATTTTTTGCAAATCTTTGAATATATATATTTTTAAAGCAAACATTTTCAACTCAAATCTTTGCTGGAGGTCCCTGGTACAAAATATTTTTCAGATGGGGGGTCCGCGAGTGCCGTGCTACGAGCTTGTAGATCTGCTATTTTTGAAAAATCTTGAAAATGTGTGCAAATCTTTGATCATATATATATTTTTAAAGCGAATATTTTGAACTAAAATCTTTGCTTCTGGGGGTCCCTGGCACAAAAAAAAATCAGATGGGGGTCTGCGGCCAAATGTATCAATTTAGGGGTCCTTGGCATGAAAAAGGTTGAAACCCACTGCATATGGCATAGATATTTAAATGACGTGTATCATGAACACAAATCGTATATAATTCAGTGTGCATTTGTTCAGGCTCATATCGAGTAAACTGATGGCTAAAGACAGGAGTCAGTACTCTGACCTTGTGGGATATTATACTAAGCATAATGAGATAATATGATAACAGATGGTGTGGACATAAGTGGGTCACTGACCTATCACTGGACATGTGGACAGAATGTGGACAGGTTGTGAAACAGTGATAGGCAGGTTAAGAATAGACATATTGACATCTGCCTCAATAGGAAAAGGAAGTAACAGCTAGGAGGAGGTACCCTTAATCAGTGGTGGAAAGTAACTAAGTACATTTACTTAAGTACTGTACTTAAGTAAAGTGCAAATACCTCAACATCATACTTGAGTATTTCCAATACTTTTTCTTCTCCACTACATCTCGGATTCAAATATTATGCTTTTACTCCACATGTATTTGAAAACTTTAGTTACTAGTTATTTTGTAGATTTGGATTATTATTACAAAACATACATTAACCACTTGAATCCTACGTACATTTCATCTATTTTCAAAAGATTCTTATACATTTCAAAACATTGATACTTTAAGTGCATTTTGATACCAATACTTTTGAACTTTTACTCGAGTGCATTTTTAATTCCAGACTTTTACTTGTAGTATGTCTACATTAAAGTATTGGTACTTTTAATAAGTCAAACATTTGAGTACTTTTTCCACCAATGATACGTAGCCTGCGAGTTAGTTCAGGCAGCATACACTCGAGAGGTTACATGCATGCTCATTAATATGTGGCTGTATACAGCGTCATGCGAGACCCATACGTCATACACTGACGTGGCAATCAGCTGTCCAATCGGGTGGTTAAGCTCACCTAAGGTCTGCGTTCCTTCCGCTTGGGTGTTTGGTTGTTGTCTTGCAGCGTTTGCTCCCACCACCACCCCAGCACCACCAGTGGGCTCTACTGTGGTGGTTATTATATATCCATCTACCTGCTCTTAATGGTTAATGATGGTTGTTTAAATTGTGCTGAGCAGGGAGAAACATGTACAGAAACTGTAGCAGAGCCTGAACGCCAAGATAACAATATTACATCCACACTTTTTTAAATTGTTCTGATTCTATTTTGGTTCAATCTATTCGGTCTATAATGGTTCAATCTATACGTGAGTTATCTGACTGAACTGAGAATAAAACAAAACCTGTAAGCAGATACAAGGTTTTAGCTTAGCTAACCTGTCCATGGTCTACTGTGCGCTCTGGAATAAACTTAACACTGCACCTGCATGTCAGACTTTTATAGTGTCCAACATAATTAAGTGAAGATTTACGACAACTAATACAAGTTAGTTGTAGTTCAACACTGTTCTTGTATTTATTTTCTATGAATAAAAAGAATCCTACTTCCCCTCTGTATTCCTCTGTTATTTGCATTATACACGTTTGAGTGTGTGAAATACACTTACACATTTTGTTAATGACTTTAATTATGTTATTATATGCTACTATTTACAGTGGTTTGTTTGTTCATTTCAATTGTCTAAGCTACCCAAGCACACACCATGTTAGCTACGGTTCAGTGAATGGATTTAGCTAGAGGAATTACAACCAAGCTAAAGTGTATATTGTTTAAGGGAACCTGATGCAGAATTGTACTTTCACTTTTGCTCATAATATTCTCGAGCATTACTTGTTTTACTTGATTGTTTTCTTCTTTTCCAATGTAGCACTTTGTAACATTATTTCAAAAGGCGCTTTATAAATATAATGTACTTACTTACTTACTGTAGGCCAGTTATTTCGACTGTATGAGAACTAAGTGACACGTGTGTTTGTTTTCACGTGTGTTTCGTTTTGTCCTTGCTCTGGGGGTAGTACTAAGCCTGAGTTCTGGGAACCCAACCCAGGGGCGATTCTGTGAATGTTTCTGTTAAAAGCTTGTTTGTTGTCACAAGATAAATAATGTAGGTGGCGTGCTGGAGGCAGGGTTTTTTTAATGTTTTTGTGACATACCCCCCGCTTCACATTCAGTCCTTTTTCATCATGGAACTGTACACAAAACACAATCCCAGAACTTCAGAGGTTCTGGAAGGTGTCTGGACTGACAGCATAGCTGCCTGGCCCTTAATGACATCTCACTGAGCGAGGAGCATGTCAACCCCTCCTCCTTCCACGGGTTAGGGTAGCCTATAAGGTGCAAGGAAACAAAAAATAATACAAACTAGAAAATGTGCTCCTCGGAGCACAGGTCTCCGCCAGACGAGGTGGTAAAACTGTTCCTGATTAATTCTGTCTTACCTATTTATATTACATATTGTGATGTCACGTGAAGCTTAACCAATGTTAGGTGTTCACAGACCATGTGCCCATGTATGGAGCTGGACGGACACACACACACGGACGGACAAAGCTGGACGGACACACACACGGACGGACAAAGTGAAAACATACTCTCCATCGCCCTGGCGGAGACAATTAGGCATAGCTACTTGAACAACACTCCTACTTAGACTTCTCTTACAATAGCACTAGTAGCGGAACATTTCAGCCCAGTCCAGAATCAGCTTTATTCAGAGACAACTTTATTGTCACATCAATAGTTTACAGGGGGGTCATCATGGCTGATATTTGTTTTTGCATAAGCTCCATCATTTTGTTGTTTTAGAGAATGAATCAAGATATCTACATACTCTATATCTATATCTATATACTATATGTATGTATAAGACTAGCAGATAGACATGAGGTTAAGCACAAGGTGCTAAAGTAGTAACGCATTGGTAGGTCCACATAGTGGCAGATATATGTGAATGATTAGACATATGGTGCAAAAACAAAAGTGGTAGAAACTTCACAGGTAAATAAAATAAAAAATAAATCCACATGGCACGTCCACAGGGAAAGAAAAGTCCACACAGAGGAACATATCCATATAAAGGGATGAAAAAAATGGTCTGTTTCAAGCAAAGTGTTCCAGTTGGTAGGCGATAGGTGATCGGGCCTTGCTCAGCAGTCTGATGGTAGTCGAGTGGAAGCTGTTCAGAAATCCGGTGGTCTTTCCCTTGATACTATGGTGGGCCTCCGTGCCTGGCCGCAGTCGTAGTGAACAGTTTGTGGCTGCGTTGGTGCATGTCCTTGACAATACGGTGAGCTTTGACCACACACCGCTTCTCGTACAGCAGTTGCTGTGCTTTCTTCACCTCATGACTCCATATTTGTACAATAATTTTAAAAAATCACACCCAGTGTGAGTAAGCGGTGCCTACTCTGTTTGATGTCTGAGTAATAACCCCTTGGGATGAACCATCTCGTTTTCAAGGGAGTCCGCAAATTACAAAATACACTTACATACAGACAAAATATTTTTATAGACAATTCTAACATCAACCAGACACAACAAACGAAACAAAAATCAAAACATACACCGATAACACAACAACAACTGCAACAATAACAACATACGCATAGCACGTATATGAATCATTGCGTCAGGTAATCTCAAGGTGAGAGGACATCGCAATTTTAAACAATTGAAAATATGTTATTGAACGAATTTGAACAGGTAGATTGTTCCAGTCAGAAGGAGCTTTAAACATAAATGATTTGTTGGCAACTGAATTAGATGCAATTGGAACTTCAAAGTAAATCTGTGAACAATGTCTTAGCTGATGTCTAGAAGTGAAAGGTTCCATAAGCTGTTTCAGATACTGTGGATAATTAAAATGAATACATTTAAAAATGAACTGCAGCTAGTGCTGCTTTCCTCTTGATGTGGGAGATGGCAGGTTGAGATTTCCATACATGGTACAGTAATGGGTCATACTACTATGTGTGGGCGCTGGTATTCAGACGATACTTGTGTATTTGATGCGTGGGCGCTGGTATTCAGACGGTACTACTCTATTTGACGCGTGGGCGCTGGTATTCAGACGGTACTACTCTATTTGACGCATGGGCACTGGTATTCAGACGGTACTACTCTATTTGACGTGGGGCGCTGGTATTCAGACGGTACTACTATATTTGATATGTGGGCGCTGGTATTCAGACGGTACTACTCTATTTGATGTGTAGTCGCTGGTATTCAGACGGTACTACTCTATTTGACAGACCCAGGGGGTCGGCCTACAGGAGGCTTTGTCGGTCGGTCTGTCCCTCTTTTCCTCTGCACACACGTCATGCGAAGTCCGGCCATTCAGATTTCAACCACTAGGGGTCTGGCAGTGCTCTGAGGAGCACTTTTTCAATTTTATGTGTGGGTACTGGCATTCAGACGGTACTACTCTATGTTATGTTTATGCCCTGGTATTCAGACGGTACTACTCTATTTGATGTGTGGGTGCTGGTATTCAGACGGTACTACTCTATTTGATGTGTGGGCGTTGAGCTGGCATTCAGACTCTCGGATTTGTCACATACTTTGCCGGCCTGTGTGTGTGCATCTCAGCTGCAGCTGATTGCATCTTTGTGTTGCAATCAGCTGCAGCTGTTTATGCTATGTGCTCATACAGACGGACGGACGGACAAACACACATGGTCACTCATAGAAGTGGCTGGCACCGCTTAAATAAAACATGTGAAGGTACTTGGAGACTCTGAGGAAGACGTAGTTGACATCAAAACTTCAGTCACCTTTGCTAGCACCTTCATCAATAAAAAAAGGCTTAAATGTGCGAGCTGCTCCAGTCCTCTCCTTCTTCCCTGCTGTTATGTCCCGTTCCTGTTACGCACCGGACCTGCAGTGTTCTTGCCGAGGAGCGGTGGTACTCCTCCTCTAACTTAAGTACACTCAAATTTGTGCATGCACTCTGGCACGTCCATTTTTGTATTCCACAGGTCCGGCTAATTGAACGAGGCATACACCTTCCTGTCTTTCAGAGGCTGAAGGGGCCTGAAGTTGTTCTTCATCATTTTCTTCTCCTCCTCCTCTTTATTGAAATGGAGCTGTCGGAACTTGTCCATCTGTTTCTCAGGCACCAGGATGGGTTCCTTCAGGATCATCCAGGTGACACTCTCGCTGAGGGGGGGTGTGGTCAGTGATCCCGCATAGGTCCAGTAGTGGACCAGGCCGCTGGGCAGGAGGCACGTCGGGTTGAAGCCTTTGAAATCTACGGCTCTTCCACTGTACTTAACCATGTACAGAGCATCTGTTATGGTGCGGAGTCCACTGTTATCTTGTGGAACCCTCTTATCATCACCCGTTTCTACAAAGATGCAGAGTATGGCGAGACCATCGGCGGCCGCCCTGGCCTCGTCATATGACTTGTACTTGACGGCGTTCCAGTGTACCACGTGAAGCTCAGAGGGGAACCGCTTTCCGGCGACGGCGTGCTCAGAGCCTTGACCGCCCTTCTCCCCCCAGTGGAAGTGGAACTGTTTCAGTCTGTAGGGGTGTTCAAGAGGGCCGTCACACACAAACGATCTGTCATCCTTATCTTCAAAATCTACCAACACAGAATGTCCGTCGTTTTCAATTGTCTTCGAGGAACACTTGGCATAGGACAGGACGATGGGTTTAAGGAAAGGATCGTACTCAGCCCTGCGAGGGTCAATGTCAATGGGAGACTGGTGATCCCCAGGTTGCCAGGTCGAGTCCCACGTATGTGGGCCATCCTCCTCTCCGTACCCCCAGTAAACTTTTGCAACCGGCATACTGTTGACAACTGCATTGAGTCAGCTCCTTATAAACACAGGTTGATGACGTCATAATGATGTATGTAATGATGTGTATATATATATATAGCCTAACTGATGTCACAGGACGACCTGGGAGCCACTGTTTTTTTAGGCAGGAGGCATTGTCAGGTCACTTTGAAACTAGCAAGTAACTTCCCAATCCCTTTTATCAAACAATTGACAAATTGTGTATGATGAAAAGTGAAGCGAGTTTTCATTGACTGAAAATAATTGAGTTTTGAACAATTGATTCCCAATTTCAACCTTTGGGATCCATAATGGCATTCATTTAAAATGTCCATCTCTAATCAGTTATATGTGGACTTGAGATGGCAGGTAAATGCAATTAACTGTTTGTTAGACAACAAATCTAGGGCAGGAGTTGAAAACCACTGTTATCTATCATTCAAAATGATCCCCCATAGAACTGGTGAAAGCATGACGTCATTTGGAAGTTTCTTTCCTATGGATCTATGAAGGGAACCTTGAGTGCATCTCCTTCTATGTAATCCAGAGCATTTATCCGCCAGGATTTAGCCTTGAAATTCCACTACCGTAATAAGAAATGACCTCACTTTGCTGTGGTAGAAAGTGCTCTGACCTTTTCTAAGGAACTGAGTGTTTGGTTAGTGGTATAACCAAGGCTGTAACCGGGCTAAAAGGCTTGACGATAAGGAGTTGTGATCGACAAAGCCAAAACAGGCTTCCTGGTGCATTCAAATGGAATGTTCCACAAGAAAGAAAAAAAAAATAAGAACAGAAGATATGCGAAAAACTGGAAAAAGTGGAAGGATGACATAAAAAAAGAAATACAAATCTGGACAGAAGCAGACTTCAACGGAGAAGAAAAATGCAAATGATCTTCAGAGTTAGCTTGACCTCGGGGGAAAATGGCGAAGAGTGATGACCATTTATCCCTCTCAGCAGGTACTAACCTTTCTCTCCACCCCCAAAGATATTTTTCCTCTCGTGAAATAAGCATTAATGTCAAACACGTCAAGCTATTCCTTTGCCACCTGCAGCGTGGCTAGATTACATCCTGCACCTTCTCACAGCGAAAGGTGATGATCATAAATGGTGTCCTGAGGTGAAATCGGACAATATCTGCAATTATTTTCCGGCTTTTCTGCCGCAATTTGTATGAGCCAGGCTATTCATCTGCAACACAAATGTTTACTCAGAGAGAGTGAGGTAGGGAGGGATGGAAGAATGTGATGGACAACAGGTGTGTGTTGCTGGGAGAGAGAGAAGGTCACTCATTGAAATGGGGTTGATACATTTCCTGTCAAGGTTCAAGGTTCCCTTTATTTGTCATTTACATCAGTGGTTCTCAAACCTTTTCATGTCAAGGACCCCCAAATTGACACTTATTTAGCCCGCAAACCCCCATTTGAAAAGATATGCCAAGGCCCCCCATAAGAGAAGATGTTTTTCGGCTCTAGCAGTGATTTTCAACCATTCTAATTTCAAGGACCCACAGTTTGACATGCATTAGGCTACGGACTCCCATTTAATGGTATTTCTATGGGAGCCCAATTTATATTGTAAAATCAATGTTAATTTAATTCCATTTGTACACTCTCTGAGTTACAGACCCATAAGGGTTAATCTGGTTCCTAACTACCTATCATTTAGCTGGGGACCCCCTGGAACTCCCTCAAGGACCCCTGGGGGTCCCCGGACCCCACTTTGAGAACCAATGATTTACATGCTTGCAGTGCAGTGAATTAAAACTGAGCAGCATATTAAAAACAGTAGCATCCAGCATTTATCTAAACAGATAACATGGCAGCATGACATATACTGTATAATAGCACAGCAAGGCAGAACTGCGAAAGTGCATTTATTGGGGCTTAGAGTTCAACAGCCTAACAGCCCCTGAGGTTAGAGGCTGCATTTAGGCCTTTCAGTTCTGGCTTTGACGGACCGCAGCCTCTTCCCCGCGGGGAGTGAGCGGGTTAAACAGTTCATGGGGCGGATGAGTGGGGTCCTCCATAATGCGGGCCGCAGTGCTCCTATACCATACACGGGCAACTGGCGGCCCCGGGGGCCACGTGCGGCCCCCACCTTCACTTAATGCGGCCCACAGGCTAATATCGGAATAGTGATTTGTTATTGACTTCAGCTGTTACAATTCCAATTTCCAAACATGCAAACATGACCCGCTTTAATTACTTCAGTCTAGAATTTGAATACTAGTCATTGAGCTACTAATATATAGTCTTTTTTTATGTCCAATATATTTGTATTTAAGTTTACATAAGTATAACTAAATGCATTTGAAATTAAATACAATTTTTACTTTTCAGGATTCCAATTAAAAAATAGCAAAACTAATCTGGATTTCAGTTCCAAAATAGCAGATCTACATGCTCAAAACGCGCTGCGGTGCGACGCGTTTTGAGCTTGTAGATCTGCTATTTTTGCTACTTTTGCGTGACATAGAATGGCGAAGTATGGCATTAATTTACGAAACAAGTTAAAATACGGTCTGCCCGACAGTATATGCACTGTGGCCCTCTGGAGTCAGGGTGGAAATATAGTGGCCCTCTCCATCATCAAAGTTGCATCACCCCTGTCCTATACACCTGCTGACGTAGAGGTGACTATACTGTGGGTGATCTTCTGGCCGTTTTTCACCAACCTCTGCAGCGCCTTCTTGTCGGCATTAGAGCAGTTCCCATACCAGGTGGTGAGGCCAGCCTGCCTCAGCCTCCTGAGGAAATAATGGTGCTGGGGGGCCGTTTTTTAAGATGTAAGAGGTGTTTGTATAGCCCACTTCAAATCCTTGGAAATATGCACTCCAAAGGTACTTGAAGCTTGGGAACCGTATCCACCATAGCTGCATTGATGAACAGGGGGAGGGGGGGGTGGGGCAGCAGCTTATTGGCAAGGGTCTGCGGGATGATGGTGTTAAACGCAGAGCTAAAGTCTAAGAACAGCAGCCTTAAAACATACAGTATGAGTCGCGTCCCCCCCTCCAGATGGGTGAGAGCCAGTGTTGATTTTGACAGCACATTTTGTTCTGTTAACACCTTGAACATTACATCCACATGTAACATGTGTAGCTGTTCCAGAGTTTTTGAATGTTGTGGTATTTGATATTATTTTTCTGAAAATATGAAAAGGGTGAATATTGTTTATTTTGGGTAATATACTGTATTGTATGCATGGATGGTGATAGTGCCTTCTACTGTTCTCTGCATTGTGGCCTGCTGGAGCAGATATCACGTGACACCAATCATGGCAGCATTGGGTTCACCTGTGTGAGCTTAGGTGCTGGTAATCAGAACAAACAATTGTTCAGAGCTTTGAGGAGCTCTGTCTATGTCAAGAAGAAAATATTTAAAACAATAAAAAGTACTAACACTCCTGAATATATCTGAGCAGAAGGCGCACACGGTATGTCACTTGTTTATTTTGTTGGTCTGCACAATGATTATTATTCTTGTTTTGTGTGTGTGTGTTTATGCAACTAAAAATTGACATTTCATTTGCTATGTGGACATTTCATGGACATTTAAAAAGAAGACAGCATGGCTGTCAACAAGGACATAAATAATTCATGTTTATAATTCATTGTGGTTAAAAAATATTATTGTTTTATGTCATTTCATTCACAGTTTTTCACGTTGTCTCATCTTGGGAGAAATAAAAAGCCCTAGTGAACATCAGTTGGAGCGTGGTTTACTCTGCCTCAGAAAAAGACAGTTTAGGAGCAGTTATAACATGACATTTTTTTTTCATTAGCAAACACATTCCAAATCACATTTCTTCTTCTTTTCCCCAAACAGCAAAATAACATTTTCCTTTTTTTTTTCCAAAGAAAAATAAAAACAATAAACAGCAATTATTGTGAGTGGTTGAAATTCAGAGGCACGTTTCTATACTCTGTATATTCCTTGATAGAAAAACTTCACAAGACTCCGTAGTAAAAATAATCACCAAAAGATTTATTCCAAAACAAAAAGGTGTTCCCTGGTTACAAAGTCATCTAAAAGCAAGTTCTCAAACAAAAAGATATACTACGGTCAAAAAACTGTGTCGCTCTGACCTCCTTTAAGCATCAACTGAATCTGCACAGCACTACCAAACACAAAATAAGCAGTTATTGATATAATAAACACAATAATCGAACTTGGCTCCCACATACTGGCCCCTAATTGTACTCTAAACTGGAGACAATTACAAAACTATATAAAACACAAGGAGCCAAAGACATTAAAGTCACTCTGTGTCTTCCTTTCTTCGTTGCTTGATTTACCGTTCACCTTTACTTGGCTGTGTGTGTGTGTAAAGGGGGGGGGGCATTGTCTGTATGTAGGACCTTGAAAGCACTGCCTCACTCAGCCTCCTGGAGGAGGCAAATCTTCGTTATGGGCCTGTCGAGCGAACTGGCTATTGTCTTGATACAGACCTGGCGTTCCAGTCCATACTTGTCCAGGATTGTCTGGATGATTCGTAACTGCAGTAGCACTGACCACGGCGTTCCTTACCTCTGGGTCCTCCGTGGTTAGGTCCCCATGGTGGTCTAAGTTCTTTGGCCATTCTCCCATAGGCCATTCTCCCTTACACTTGGTGGGAAAGTCCGGCCCCTGTAGCCAAGCGTGGGTTTGGATGAATTTCTCTGCCTTGAGTCCGCTTGATGCATAGTCTGCAGGTTTCAATGAAGTATTGACATATCTCCACTGACATGGTTTAGAGATCTTCAAGATGGTCTCCACTCGGTTTGCAACAAAATTGCGGAATCTTCTTGTTCCATTTCCTATACACTTCAGCACGGTTGTGCTGTCCGACCAGAACACGGACTCCTTGAGTTCCATCTGCAGTTCCGATCTCGACACCTTGTCCATACGAGCAGCCAAGGTAGCTGCAGTAAGCTCCACTCTGATGTCCACCAGCTGGTGTAGCTCTGGTTTCCATGCAGACCATTTATGAGTTAACTCATCAGGTATCAGATTCCGTTGGCTGGAAGCACGACTGGTGCCAGGATACCCAATGGGTTGTAAACACTCCTGGTGGGTACTTTGTCTGGTATGATGACCTTGAACCTGAAGCTGTCTGGCTGGGTACACCAGTGCACTCCCAAAACCCTTTCAATGGGAAGCGCATCACGATCCAGGTCGAGCTCTTTCATCTCCGTTGCACTCTCCTCTTCTGGGATGGCGGATAGCACAGCCCTGTTGTTGCCCATCCATTTGGTGAGCCTGAATTGCTGCTTAGCAATCTTACGGTTGTTGGGCATTTTCATGTCCTTGTTCCTCAGTGGCAGGGTGACACTGTATTGTCCCTCCACAATTGTAGCTGACTGTGTGGCCAAGTCAAGAAACTGGAGATCTTCTCTTGACATTGCCAGCCTTTCATCTTGCTCGCACTCAGGGAAGTCACTCTTGAACTGCTGACTCCAGAGTTCATCCAGTCTGGAAACTGATATGCGGTTGGCTGCAACTTGTATCAGTGCACCTGTTGTTCCATGTCCTGTGTATTCCCTGAGAGGTCCATTGATGGTCCAGCCAAGCCGTGTTCTTACAGCATATGGGCCGTCATCTACACTGGCAATGACCTGCCAGGGTTCAATAGCCTTGGGCGCATTAGTCCCAATAAGCAGTCCTATCTCTGCATCTATCTTTGGTAGTAACACTTGCTGAAGGTGAGGCCACTTAGTGACATCCTCTTGCAGAGGAATGTTGTCTTTAGTTGCTGGAATGGTCTTCTGGGAGTAGGTATTAGGAAGCCCCAGAAAATCATTACTGCCCAAACTGCTCACTTCTAAGCCCGACACCATGTGGCTGTGAACAACCCTTTTGCCCCCCATGGTCTTCAGCAGGATACGTGTCTTTCTGCCTGTCATGTTGAGCTCCTTCATTAGTTCCTCTGTACAGAAGCATGCGGTACTGCCAGGGTCAAGGAAAGCGTAAGTGGTTGTAACCCTTTGGCCCTTGTTGCTCTTGACCTGAACTGGAACTATTGCCAAGACACCTTCTGAGTTCTCAGCACCCGTGACTCCACAGATTGTTACATCAGCACCCACGAACCCACTTATAACTGACTCTGTCAGTCTTTCTTCATTGTTTGTCTCCCTTCCTTGTTTGTCTTCAGTCCCGGGCTCCTTGTTTGCAGCATTATTTTTTACATTAAAGTGCAACACTGTAGGGTGTGACTGCGAACATACTTGGCAGCTCATCTTCTCCGTACATGAATTACTCATGTGCCCTTGTTTCAGACAGCTAAAGCACAGCCACAGACCCTTTCCTCGTAAGAAATCAATCTTCTCCTTATGAAGAGACTTCTTAAGCTTCTTACATTGCTCCATAGGATGCTCTCCACCCTGACAGAAGAGACATGGTTTAGAAAAAGCAGAGCCTTGTCTGCTAACAACTTCATCCTCTTCCTTAGGCTTGGAACTCCCTGCTTCGTTACTGGTGATAGTTGCTGCTGTGGTGAAGCCTGTCTTCCTTCCACTACTCTTGTGCAACCTCTCATCCACTTGACCTTTAGCTTGACCCTTCGAGGTAACATCCTTTATGTCGCCAAAGAGCGGGTGCAATGCTTCCTTAGCCTGCTTGTTGACGAAGTTCACAAGGTCGTTGAACTTGGCTCTGCGATTGTCTCTGTCCTGAATACCACAGACTAAGCCTCTCCACCTTTCCCTCAGTTTGTACAGGAGTTTGGCAATGATGGCACGCATGTTCGCCGCATTGTCTAACTCTTCCATGTACTCCACATCAGTCATAGCATTACGACAACCTGTGAGGTAGAGGCCAAATGATTGGAGAGCTTCGCCGTCATCAGACTTGATGTTAGGCCAGTCCATAGCCTTGTTGATGTATGCCACTGCGATCTTGTAGGCATTTCCAAAATGTTCCTCCAGCAGTGTCCTGGCTTCTCTATACCCACGCTGGGGTTTCATGTGGAGACAGCTCCTTATCAGCTCCCTGGGCTGTCCGCTGGTGTACTGCTCCATGAAATAGAGCCGGTCTTTGCTACTCTCCGTTTTATCCTCTACTCCATGTTCAAAGGCTCTAATGAACAGCCGATATTCCAGAGGATCTCCCTTGAACACAGGTATGGTCTGAGGAGGCAGAGAGGTTAATCTTTGCTGCTTAGCTAACATTTCAGCGACACCCTGTAAAGATGTTGTTGCCTGTGGCGCAGTAGAAGCAGCAGTTTGAACATTAGGTCGAGTGTCATTATTTGGGGCTGTGACTGAGGGATGCTTTGATTGCTTGTTAGCTAACAAGTCTATAGCCTTTTTTGACTCGAAATAGGAGTTCATTCCATCACGACATGATGCTCTTGATGCTCTGGATGAGGCACGAATTGCATCAAACTCATTCAAGATCTTAATTTTTGCGTCAGTTGCTGCTAAAGCTGTATTTATCTCCAGTGCTTGCCTTTCTCTTTTTATTTTAGCTCCCAGCTCCTCACTCTCTCTTTTGAGTTGAGCTTCCTGTTCCTCTAGGTGTTGTTTCTCTGTTAGAGCGGATGCTTGGGCCAACAACGCAGCTCTCTCCAATTCTGCCTTTAGTCGGGCAGACATAGCAGACGATGATGCACGAGAAGATGTGGCTCGAGAACCAGAAGCTGCTTTGCTCTTGCCAGCTGTGACGGATACACTATCTGATGGCTGCACCTCATTGTTACATTTTTCTGCTTCTGCAATGCGTAGATGAGCCCCTTCTATCCAAGCCTTAGCACTGTCCACAAACTCGTTAAAGGCTTCAGCCCTGGGTTCAAACCATGTAGAATTATCTTGGTTCATTTCTTCTTCAGAAATCTGTTCCAGTATCCCTTTAACGCTGGTATGCAAGTCACAAAACTCTCCAAACAGACTGTTGAATTCCACCATCAATTGTGTTTGAATTACTGTTACGTTTTTATCATCACCTTCATCCATTAACTGGCGCATCTGGTTCATTTTACCAGTTAGTTTAGCTAGCTTAGCCTTTCGTAAATTAGTGGCACGTTGCCATTTCTCTTCCAATGCTTTAGGTGTTAATTTCACAGCCCTTGCCTTCACAACCGTGGTTGCATCTTCGTTTTCGTGCTCAGCCATTCTTTGAGCAAACTGGCTTAAACAGTACACAGTCTGGGTATCACTGTCCACAAAGTAGAATGACTAAGAGGCAATAGGAATGCCCTTCACAATGATATCCAGGATAGTAAGCTGGCTTGTTAAGTGACACAACACCTGGCAGATTCAGTTGATGCTTAAAGGAGGTCAGAGCGACACAGTTTTTTGACGAATGTGAGTGGTTGAAATTCAGAGGCACGTTTCTATACTCGTGTATATTCCTTGATAGAAAAACTTCACAAGACTCCGTAGTAAAAATAATCACCAAAAGATTTATTCCAAAACAAAAAGGTGTTCCCTGGTTACAAAGTCATCTAAAAGCAAGTTCTCAAACAAAAAGATATACTACGGTCAAAAAACTGTGTCGCTCTGACCTCCTTTAAGCATCAACTGAATCTGCACAGCACTACCAAACACAAAATAAGCAGTTATTGATATAATAAACACAATAATCGAACTTGGCTCCCACAATTATCTTCTTAACTTTGCTTGCAAAAGAGAACATTCAAAGTGTACCTTCAAACAACAGAAATCACAGCATGCTTTCCTTTTTGTCATTTCAAATGTAACAACAAAACCAGGTTCTTTTTTTGTTTTCTTCTTTCAAACACCAAACCAAATGTCACATTGATTGAGCACAAAAACCAATCACTTCACATGCTTTTACAAAGACATTTTTTCCCCCTCCTTTTCTTTTTACTACAGGTCTAGTCTCTGTGGCTTTTTTAACTTCTCTGCCCGACCTTGTTCTCACACCACTGGGTGTGCTCTGAGACGTTTTTGGTTCCTCCGTGAGCCTGCACACGGAGGAATGTCCTCCTGCTCAGGTTGCTTCTCATCCTGAGACTCTGGCATAGGCACGAGATGTTGACGGTTCCTTCTCAGTGTCCCTTGTGGTCCACTGACCAGATAGGACCGTGGGCTGTGGTGTACAGATGTCACTGTCCCTTGTGCCTTTGCGTCAGTAATCCAAACCTGGTCTCCAGGTGACAACTTTGTGAGAGCTGTGACGTCTACCCCGGTGTCTATTTTAAAGGACACTGTGCTGCCCCTTATGCTGATATCAGCCATCCATGGGTCCTCTCCAGTTCATCCACATCCTCAGCCACTTCATTTACAGTTTTATTTGATCTGAGCACCTTCCCAAAGTGACCATGTTTACCACAGTGGTGGCATTCTGCACTCTTAGCTGGGCACTGTGACACTGGGTGAGAGGGTGATTTTCCACATTTGCCACATGCTTTATTTTCAGCTCTGTTCTGCACAGGTTTATCAGATTTCCAATTTTTGTCCCTGTCCCCTGTGTCTGATCTTTGTTTCTGAGTTTGTTCTGTTTCCCCCTCTTAAAATGCATATCATCCATAGCTGCTTTGCTAGCACTTAAATCCCTCGGATCAGTCTGTTGCCTCTTAATTTCCTCAGACTGTCTGGCCATTGTGATGGCTTTTGCTAGAGTGAGGTCCTTATCCAGTTGCATGCTCTCTGACAGGGATGCATTTTGAAGGCCCACTACTAGTCTGTCTCTCAGGAGGTCGTCATGTAGATCGCCATACTCACAGTTCTCTGCCAGTGCATAAAGTGCTGTGATGAATACGTCCACTGTCTCTGAAGGCTGCTGTACTCTCTTGTTGAATTTGGCCCGTTCATATATGACGTTTTTCTTTGGGATAAAAAACTTGTCAAATCGTCAGCCTCGTCCCCCATGCAGTATACCAGTGTATTCACCTGGTTCGCGTCGGAGGAGGAGGAGTTCAGGTTGCTCGCCAGTCTAAAACGCTCAAACCTCCATATCCACTTCTCCCACTCGTGTGGCTTTGCAAAGTCAAAAGGCTCCGGAGGTTTGATGGTGAACGTCGCCATCGGAGGTGCCGCGATCACCGGCTGGAGTGCTGCTGCGTGCCCCGGCTGCGGTGCTGCTACCGCCGGCTGCGGCTGTGCTGCCGCGGCGGCTCCGTCCCCGCCACCGTCCATGTCGGCTTTTTCACGGTTTCTCTTTCAATAAAAGTCAACGTTCGGTCGCTCAAAGTAGCTCCACTTCTGACACCATGTTGAATTCTCGTTTAGAGACAATGAAAACTACCAGAGCTTGCGTTAGACTGTTGTTTACTGAACAATATTCTACGTCATACAATACAGCGTCTTCACATGTCGTGCAGCTTATTAGCATAGACTTCCTGGTCGGTTCCCGGGCACGCTCCTTGTAGGTCTCCTAAGCCCGAAGGCCTCCCATAACATGACATCAACATTAACCTGTTCAGGCCAGCTAATAACATTACACCACAGTTTCAGTCATAGTCTTTTGAATAAAATTTCATTTAGTTTTAGTCATATTTTAGTCATCTGAAATGTTTTACTTTTAGTCTAGTTTTAGCCGACTAAATATCCTAAGATTATAGTCAACTGAATCTACAGTTGATTTAGTCGACTAAAATGTATTTTGGCGGTGCCTTGATGGCGTCGTAATGGCTGATGCACTTGGTTGCACTCTGAAAATAGCCGATCTACAAGCTCACAACGCGTTGCGCTGCTTGCAGATCTGCTATTTTCAGAGTGCAACACCTGAGCACAACCAAACATGAAATGACTCGTCTTTCAGTTCTACTGGATCTCTCCTCCACTAACATTTTAGTATATTTTTAATTTGTTGACGAAATTGTCAATATGTCTTAGTTTTAGTCATCGTAGCTTAGTTTTTATTTAGTTTTTATCAGTGAAAAAAGGTAGTCGACGAAATCTTTCGTCATGGTTTTAGTCAACGACATCAACACTGGTGAGAGCAGTGTGTATGACAGACGACACAGCATCCGAAGTAGACAACACAGTCTCACTCCGAAGTAGAGCGTCTCTTTCTGTAGGCATACTGGTGTGGGTCCACATTACTGCCCATGTTATTCCTTATGTGGACCATGGCTAGTTGCTCAATTTCATGAGTCTCGGGGTGAGAGCCACTGGACGAAAATCTTTCATGCTCTTTGCTGCTGCACTTTTGGGCACCAGGATGATGGTAGAGGTCTTCAGACACACTGGTACCATAGCCTGGGAGAGTGAGTCAGTCATCTATGTGGTGCAGAAAACCTTGTATCTCCATAATATGGAAATATTATTAAATGTTTTGTTTTGTTTTTCCATAAATGAATGCCCTATTTTAAAATGAGAGTGACACACAGTGAAAACAGACGATCTACCAGCTCACAATTGTGAGATTGATTGTCTATTTTTGCTATTTTGTCATGTATACATTTTTCCCAATTATATAGTGACTATAGGGACACCAGGTTGAAAGTGGTGGGGTCTATGTGTTGGTTTGAGGCAACCTGCCGAATGGTTAGGGCACATAGCTTCATGGCCTCTAATGCCTGACAGCAAGAGAGAGTTCCCGGTTTGATTCCAAGCCTGTCGAACTATTTGCTGCATGTCACTTCCCGTCTCTCTACACTGGACTAGAATATGTGTGGTTATCACACGTAGGTTACATAAATATCATTAATGCATCATTCAGTCTGATAAAAACATATCTCCACCACCGGTGACAAGAGGAGGAATATCAAAAGCATGAGGCATGGATTTGAACTTTTTGTTCTGAAAAGAGAGTGATGACATTATCACGTCATCTGTGGCCATCAGCAGCAGCTAACAACATTTTTCTAGCTAGAGTCTCATCTGTATTGAGGCTGATATTGAGTGGAAAGTAAGGTTGACAATCCAGAGCAGGTATTTTGATTAGAAGGACCACTTCACCCATTTTCATCCTATCTTCATATAATTGGTCCTCACTAATGCTCAGTATAATACAAGCCATTCTTCTCGCAGTAATAATAAAAGAAAGAGAGAAAACTAAACTGTCCACAGCCCTCCTCTGAGACACAGACGATTAACCATTACTGTTTGATGTACATAAAAGCTTGCTCCCCAGATTGTCAGAATTCATCTTACCTTTATTATTCATATCAGAGTATTGACTCATTCTCTCTTAGCTTTTTATTATTCAAATATTGACTTATTCTATGCTTGTATTATTCAAATGAGTAGCCTATAATACGATGTCAAAGCAATGTAGTATAAGTTCCTATTTATTGACAATGTTTTAAGAAAAGCATTCACCTTTTTTTACATGAATTTGTTTTAATGTTGATATTATATTTTCATTAACATATTTGTGTTTTGCCAATTATGTGGAGGGCCAACTGCAATAATATCCTCACAGGCCCACAGGGTGAGAATCACTGGTCTAAACAGTGATCTATGTATGAAACCTGAGTGTCAGAAGTTAAGTGGGCGTGGGCGGGTCAGGATGAACAGTGACCAGTGAAAGCAGAGTGTGGGAGGTCATGTGGGCGTATGTGTGTGGTCACAATGCTGACCCTCTGGTCAAATATAAAGCAGAGGCAGTGTTAGACCAGCATGCCTCCTCCATTTCATCTCTACACCATCGCGAATGTGAGGACCATTCCTGGTCCTCACAAGTGAAATGGTTGTTTCATGGTTAAAACAAATATTCTTCTATTTAAACTTGATTTATATTTAGTTGCGTGCCAGTGTCATGCACCCAAAATAGCAGATCTACAAGCTTGTAGATCTGCATTATGACCTATATGAGCATCACCAGTGCAAAAAATTAACTTGGTCTTTAGGGTTAGAGTTCAAAATGGCAAAATAAATTGGTTGAAAAAAAATCATGAAATACCTTCCTAAAATGTGTATGTCCTCACAAGTATAGTGCTACAAATGTGTGCGTGCGTGCAAACACAAGCAGGCTGTGAGTCATGAGAAGCAGGTTGAACTCCTCCATACAGAGAAACGCAGAGATTATTTTACTGCTTCTCCACAGCTGGAACAGATGCTCACACACACACACACACACACACACACACACACACACACACACACACACACACACACACACACACACACACACACACACACACGGCAGCCCAGGTGTGAAGTGTCAGATCACCAGACAGTGAGCAGAGGTACATGTGCGTCTCCTCTCTCCACCTGTCAGCCCTCAGCTGTGATTGATCACCTCTACGATGTATCCATGTGTGCCCCTCTGTCTGTTTGTCTCTACGAGCGTGTGTGTGTGTGTGTGTGTGTGTGTGTGTGTGTGTGTGTGTGTGTGTGTGTGTGTGTGTGTGTGTGTGTGTGTGTGTGTGTGTGTGTGTGTGTGTGTGTGTGTGCGTGCGTGCGTGCGTGCGTGCGTGCGTGCGTGCGTGCGTGCGTGCGTGAGTGAGAGACAAAGAGAAAAAGAGAGACAGAGACAGACATAAAGACACAGAGAGAGAGAGAGAAATAAATTAAGTTATAATCCGTCGGATTTGACACAATTATGATCCTCACAATTGTGTCAAATCCATTACGCGTTGTGAGCTTATAAATCGTCTATTTCCACTAAGCAACACCATCGAAGGACGAAGTATAAATAGAGAGAGAGAGAGCGAGAGAGAGAGAGAGAGACCTGGGCTTGTGGCGTGGTTGTGTCAGTTTCAGCAGAGTGGAACCACGCGGCTCAAGGCCGATGACCCACTTCTATAAAGGCCACTGCTACAACGCTTCCCAGGACATGTGCACGCTGTGGAAATATAGGTCTCCTCTCCTTCCAGGTTCAGCTGCACTCTGAAACCCTGCGTGTTCAATGTGACCCACAGAGTGTACGAATGGAACCAAACGGGGTCCGTGGTGTGGGAACCTTTTTTTTTGGGGGGGGGTTATCCTAAAGAACCCGTGTTTCTTTCTTCTCCTCTGAGAGGACTTGGAGGTTGTCAGAGCAAGGCAGCCATGTCTTTTTTTGAACTATCCCTCCCCTGTCAGAAAGACTTCAGCACCTTAACCCATTCATTCCCGGCACGCATGTCATTTTTAGATTTCTTTGGCTATTCAAAAATAGCAGATCTACAAGCTCATAGCGCGGCACCCATTTGTTTTCTGCCCACCCAAAAAAATAAATAAAAATAATAATATATATATATATCATTTTATTTTTTATTTTTAATATCATATTCAGACATTTTGATAACAGTGTATATATAGGTATCCGAAATCCGTCACAAACCCACAAAAAAAGTATCAAAAACCTCACCACGCATTTTCGCGCATAAGAAACGCATAAAAAAAACGCTAAAGAATGCAAAAAAAAACACAAATGGGCACACATGCACGCGCGCTGCATGCACGTGCATCTGTGCCCACCCGCTCCTGCCTAGGCCCAGCCTACGCTAGCGTTCTGGCTACGCCACTGGTTCATAGCGGGGCACTCAGTGCCGCACTACGAGCTTGTATATCTGCTATTTTTGAGTAGCCAAAGAAATCTTACAGAGATGTGTTCCCGGATTGAATGGGTTAAGGATTATTATGAGATGATACACTGTTCATAACCTCCATGCATTACTTTGGAAATCCTGTACAAAAATGTGTGAAATCCATGGCTCTGCTTCTGATATGGGGATATGTTTTAAGGACCCCTTTGAAAAGGGCTTTATCCTTATAATAAAGGTACTATATACAGTATTCGTTGCTGTCGGGCAGAAACCAGCTAACCAACTTCTGAACGAATGAAACGTTTTAAAAAGCGCTTCTGACAAAACCAGCTAACTCCATTGGATCCTCAAACTTTCTGCTAAACCAGCTAAGTCCACCAAAGGGGGGTGGAGTTAGTTGGTTTTGCTGACTCCAGGCTCCACCCCCTTTTGACCTCCAACCTCATTGTGAGCTTGGAGGTCCATTAAGCTGTTTTTATCAATGATGAGCAAAACCTGAGGTGTCCGGTGGCCTTGCGGTCCTGGCGCATACCACGTTTGCTGGTAATCCATCTTTACAGCGTGTCGCGCTGTAAAGCGATCCCAATGACCTTTGCTCTGTGTCAACCCCCCATCTCTCTCCCCATTTTCTGTCAGCCTACTATCCTATCAATGAAGGCAGAACCCCCCCCCCCCCCCCCCCAAAAAAAAATGAGCAAAACCTCCCAACTCCACTTTTTGTTTTGTTTTTGTCATTTCCTGAAAAATGAACATTTTGGAGTTAGTTGGTTTCTGCCGGACAGCAGAGATATGTTTGTATGTATCCCGTCTGACTGAAAAATAAATACATGCATTTCCTTTTTGGGAAATGCATAAAGACTGTCTGATAGTGATATATTAGATTGTTATGTTTGATAATATTACAATTCAACAATTTAATTGAATATGTATGTTAACCACATTAACCCTGGCATCCCCATTTCGGGAGTTATTATGAAAATAGCAGATCTAAAATCTGCAATATGACCTCGTAGATCTGCTTGTAGAGCTGCTTTGTTTCGTTGTACAAATCGCTGGATTAATTCATCACATGTACAGTAAGGTAACACATCATGACAATGTCAGATTAATGCTCAGGGTTGAGAGAAGATGTTGAGATAATTGGTTCTGCTTGTGAGCTCGTAATGAGTGTTATGCACGTATAGGATCTCTGGGATGGAATCAAACAATCAATCAGGCCTCTTGTACATTGAGCCTATAAATATGTTAAGTTTCATCATTCAGGGCAGTGGTTTTCACTCTGGGACCTGGACCTTAACGTTGGCTATGATGTCGGGACTGAGTATATTGAATAATATTCTCCTGTATTAACCCGTTAAGTCCTGATTCTACAAAATGTCTTCTAAATCCTAAAAAAAAAAAATGTTTAAATGTTGCTACATCAGTGGTTCTCAAACTTTTTCATGTCAAGGATCCCCTAAAAGGATATGTATTTGGCCGCGGACCCCCATCTCGAAATATTATGTTCCAGGGACCCCCCCAGAAGCAAAGATTTGAGTTACAAATGTTCGCCTTAAAAATATATGTATTCAGAAATGTGCACACATTTTCACGATTTTTCAAAAATAGCAGATCTACAAGCTTGTAGCGCGGCACCGAGTGCCGCGCTATGAGCTGCTATATTTGAATAGCCAAAGAAATCAAAAAAATGACACACAGATGACGTTCCCGGTCTTAATGGGTTAAAGTTGGACCTCCCACCCCTGTCAAAACCGCTCGTGGCCCACTTTTATGATTGAGAAACCCATTTAGACTGGACCTCATCAGAAGGTCTGTCTTTTCTCATAATTCATGTTCACCGCTTTCACCCCCGTCGTCCCTATTCTGTCATGTCATTATATGTAAAAAAAACTCTGCTATGGAAAAAGGCATTTCCAAAGCTATATAGATTCCTCTGTGATCTCTGTGAGCATGTGAGTATGTCTGCTCTTTGCGTATATATGTGGAGCGTATATATCCAACCACTCGCCTTCACATTCAGAGTGTGTAATGCTGACGCCCCCCCAAGGGAGTGCAGTGCCGAGTTTGAAGTCGGTCGGATCAGCGGGTTCTCCAGAACCAGCATGCGGTCCATCCGTGGTGGAAAACGTACTATAATGTTTTACTTTAGGTAAAAGTATCAATGCTGCAATGTAGAAATGTAGACATTTACTTGAGTAAAAGTACAAAAGTATCGGTATCAAAATGTACTTCAAGCACCAACAGTAGAAAGTACTCATTATGCAGAATGGCCCGTTTCACAAGTTTTGAAATATGTAAAATGTATTAAAACCTTTTGAAAATAGCAGATCTACAAGCTCACAATGCGTCGCATCGCGACGCATTGTGAGCTTGTAGATCGGCTGTTTTCAAATGGCCGAAATATAGGGCTGAAGTGGTTAATGTATGTTTTGTAATAATAATCAAAATGTACAAAGTAACTAGTAGCCTATCTACAATTTTCAAATGATGCAGGGGAGTAAAAGTACTGAAAATTGGAAATACTCCAGTAAAGTAAAACAAAATACCTCCAAACTGTCCTAAGTACAGTACTTGAGTACATGTACTTAGTGACTTTACACGACTGAATATGATGAATGACACATATGACACTGAAAGGTGTCGGGCCCGCAAATGATGCGCCGCTGACAACGGGTATTACGCACTAGTTTTCAAAAAACGCTCTGAAACGGCAGACGCGTTTGTAGCTCATAGGTCAGGAGCTCTCCTGTTTTCCGTGAGTGTGACTCACACTACTGTACTCCTACGGTATATGAAACCGCATGCCTCACGGTGCCGGGATATAGGCAGCTTAATAAGGCAAGCAGGGAGGCATCAGTACCGTGATTATAGTCTTTTGGTATGACTCAGCCAGGGATTGAACCCACTATACCTCCCAATATCATAGCGGAGATTCTAACCACAAAAGGCCTGGGTGTGAGCGTGGGCTTAAGCGGTTAACGCGTTCAATGCCGTGAACGCATCTGTGTCATTTTAGATTTGAGCTATAACCATTCTTTTATACTTTGGGCTATTCAAAAATAGCAGATCTACAAGCTCATAGCGCGGCACCGAGTGCCGCGCTATGAGCTTGTAGATCTGCTATTTTTTGACAATCTTGGACATTTTTGCAAATCGAACATAATATATAACATTTGTAACTCAAATCTTTGCTTCTGGGGGGTCACTGGAACTAAATACAGATGTGCCATTTCAAAACTTCAAATGTCCTGCCATCGCCAAGACAGTACATTTTCAGGGGATTCCCAGGGCAATAAGAGGGACAAAGATGGGCATTTAAAATGCTGAATTATTTTGATGATCACTGCTTTTATGATGCTAATTAATTTGAGTAACTGGTCAAGGACCTCTTCAAATCATCTTTCGCCTCATAATGAGTCTGACACCTTCTTCAACACACATTCTTTTGTTCTCATGTATATGGATGTCTGTTGAAGGGAAAAACGGGGGTGTAGTGACAACTTCTTTTCAGGGGCAAAACAGTGCATTTTTAAGGGCAGAAAAGGGAGGAAAAATGCATTTTCAGGGCACTTTCAGGGAAAGAACAGTAACGTGTGAAGTTTTGAAGTGGCACATCTGTATGGGGGTCGGCGGCCAAATATATAATTTTGGGTGGTCCTTGACATGACAGAGTTTGAGAACCACTGATTATAGCAAGATACGTTTTTCAAAAACCTGTTAGGATTTAGATAGAAGACATTTTTTGAGGCGTTCCCGGATTGAATGGGTTAGAATCCAAAGTCCCTGTCTTTTTGCTTTCCGCCACCATCCCACTACAACAACAACACATAGGGTTGTGTTTCTGGAATTGATTTCGGGGTATTGATTGACCCTGCTCTTCTAAATCAAAGGACAATCTGAAAGGCGGACATATTTACAAGCGCCTCGCACCACGAGAAATAACGGGAATGGGGATCAAAGGTCGATGTCTTTGCATCTGATTAAACCCTGTCGGTAACGCCGCGCGACATTTATAACCTTAGCGCGTTAGCCCGTAATCGTGCGTTACGGCCCGGCCTCTTCACAGGAATTCATAAATTGTGAAAGTGATTATGAAACCTGCTGCGTCATCGTTGTAATTAACCCACTAAGACCGGGAACGCATCCGAGTCGTTTTAAGATTTCTTTGGCTATTCAAAAAACAGCAGATATACAAGCTCATAGCTCATATGAGTGCCGCGCCACGAGCTTGTAGATCTGCTTTTTTTTGAAGAATCGTGAAAATGTGTGCAAATCTTTGAATATATAGATATATATCTTTAAGCGAACATTTTTAACTCCAATCGAACCACTGATATAGAAACATACGTTTAAAAAATAAATAAACTGATAATTCGTAGAATCCCCAGCAAAGATTTGAGTTGAAAATGTTTGCTTTAAAAATATATATAGATTTTCATGATTTTTCAAAAAATAGCAGATCTATTGATTGCTCATATAGCGCGGCACTCGGAGCTTGTATATCTGCTATTTTTTTGAATAGACAAATAAATGACACAGACGCTTCCCCGGTCTTAATGGGTTAATGTGAGGACATTATTTAGGGTACGATTAGGTGTCACCTGTCCCTGTGGCGCTCCCATTCATCCTCATTAATTACAGCGACGCGCAGCACCCTGCACCTGCCTGTGCTAGTGGCTACAGTCATGCATGACGACTCTATCATTCTCACCTGAATGTCACCGTGGCTCATTGCTGGTTAAATGAGACTTTATTTATGAATATTAATTATAGCTGTTTTTTTTTGTTTTTTTTATTCAGTGAAAAAGAAAAGGAAAAGAGTTACTGAATACTGATGAGAAAAGAGTCTAACATGTTCCGTACATTTGATGAAACTACACAATAAGAATATACACGTCACAATATACAGAATACACATTAATACAAAATACAAAAAAAACATTACATACAGAATATACAAAATACACACAATAGACAGAACACACACAACACCATACAGAATACCCCAAACATACACAATGTTCACCACACATACTACTTAAGATCCACCCTCTTAAATTTAGAGGTGCCAAATATTTCCAAAGCTCCACCCGCAGATCTGCAAACAGCTTCCTCCTCCTCCACAAAAGGTTGGGAAGCACTGCGGTATAGCACGGACTGACCACACGCACACACACACACATGCACACGCGCACACACACGCACACACACACACACACACGCACACACACACACGGTGTCACTAGCTGATTGACAGCTAGTGACACCCCCCCACAATAACAGAAAATACACTAGTAAAGAGGTACTCCGCTCAACAATATGGGGTTCAAGTGGTTAACGGTCCCCTTATATTTCTGTGTTGCCACTGCTGTGGTACCCTAACCTCGGTCCCAGCCTCACTCATCTGCGAAAAGAAGAGCCTGGTCACGACCTAAAGCAGCGAGTGTCTAGGAAGTCCTGAGTGGACAGGATTTCCGTTTCCCCCGGAAACGATTTTTTTTTGACCAATCACAACACTCGTTTCATTCACGGAGAATGTTAACAGATTTGTAAAGCATCAACGTCATTTCCTTGGGTGGTACTTCTGCCAAATTCAACCATTTCCGGTTGTCAACTTCCTAGACAACCAACATCCCAGGTCTTGCCCAGGGTGGTGGTACCCTAGTGAGGAGCCCACACCGGGAAGATGAAGCGCCTCTGTCCTACTCCTCCTGTTCAAAAGTAAAAACCCAAATAGTTATAGACACTGTGTTAACACATATTATTATAGTCATAAGTATAATGTACAACATATCACCGGTAATATGCGCACAAATCTATCGTCCATGAATGATATAGTGTACAGACCATTGGCTGTGAGGCTGATCTACATGCAGTGTGATATATTATGTACAGTGTCAGCCAGTCTACACAGCGGCTATCCGGATGTACAGTATGTACAGTACAGTCGATCGACGGCCAACGTAACGAGCAATATATACGGCGTACGATCTATCGACGGCGAAGCATTTACAGCAGTTGAGCAGGCATCTTTAACCCATTAAGACTGGGAGCGCATGTGTGTAACCACTTCAACCATTGTTTCATACTTCGGCTGTTCAAAAATAGCAGATCTACAAGCTCATAGCGCGGCACCGAGTGCCGCGCTATGAGCTTGTATATCTGCTATTCGTGAAAAATCGTGAACATTTTGTGCAATTCTTTGAATATATATTTATTTTTTAAGCGAACATTTGCAACTCAAATCTTTGCTTCTGGGGGGTCCCTGGAACAAAATGTTTTCAGATGGGGGTCCGCGGCCAAATACATATCATTTTGGGGGTCCTTGACATGAAACAGTTTGAGAACCACTGATTATAGCAACATACGTTTTTCAAAAAAACGGTTAGGATTCAGAAGACATTTGTCTAATCCCAAGAAGCAAAGATTTGAGTTACAAACGTTCGCTTTAAAAGAATATATATTCAAAGATTTGCACCAATTTTCATGATTTTTCAAAAAAATAGCAGATCTACAAGCTCATAGCTATTAGCCAAAGAAATCTAAAAATGACACAGATGCGTTCCCGGTCTAAATGGATTAATGTACATCCCAGTTAGTCCGTGGGCAAAATGTGCCAGAGTAAGCAGGAGTCATTAATCCAAGGACAGCGAAGTTACAAGACCTGCAGCAGAGGATCAGAGGGCACCGTCGGCTTCTATAAAGGAAAGACATTCTGATAAGTAGACAGGTGCAATACCATTAAGGGCTTTAAAAACCCAATAATAGGACCTTCAAATCTATTCTAAAAGATACAGAGTGCAAAGCACGCAGAACTGGACTTATACGCTCGCCTTTCTTGGTTCTCATTAAAACCCTAGCAGCGGCGTAATGAGTTGCAATCTGCCAATGAGGGTTCTGGGTAAGCCAGTTAAAAGTGCATTACAATAGACCAGATGAGTAACAGATAAAAGCCTGAACCAGCTTCAATGCATCTCGCTGAGTTACAAATGGCTTCGCCGTGGCCCAGTTCCTGAGATGGAACAAAGCAGACTTTGCAACCCATGTTGATTTAAAACTGAGGTATGAATCTATAATAACTCGAGATATTCTTTTTCCTTACTTAATCTTCTACCTGGGAAGCCAAACTGTCTAGTCCTGATAACGATAAATCTATTTTTCCTATGATTATTAAGATTTATGTTTTACCTTCATTGAGTTTAACCACCAGCGTCCATATTCCGGGGTGAACAATATAGCCGATCTACAAGCTCACAACGCAGGGGCGTAGCCACGGGTGGGCATAGGTAGGCCTGGGCCCACCCATTTTGTTTTTCTGCCCGCCCCCCCCACAAAAAAAGATTATAATTGTATTTTTTATTCTTTAATACCATATTCAGCCATTTTGATAACAATGTATATATAAGGTATCCTAAATCTGTCACAAACCTGCAAAAAAAGTATAAAAATACGCTAAAAAACGCTAGGCTACACCTATGCTAGCGTTCTGGCTATTCCACTGTTACAACGCGTCACGTAGTGAGCTTGTATTGTGTATTATGTATAATAGTTTTGGGTAAATATTTTAGAGCAAAAACAGGAGAGGTTCCAGTATAGACCCCTGGGGGACCTCCGTCAAATAAGTATAGGCCTATAGGGTTTAAGTGGTTCTCTTGGGGGGCTGATGGGGGTCTGATAACAGACAGGTTGGTTCTATTCCAGAGCCCGGCAGCCGATCTGCTGTGTGTCACTTCCCATCTCTCTTCCTGTTTCCTCTCTCACTACTTTACTGTCAAATAAAGGCAGAAAAGACCAAAGCATATCTTGTTTTGGTCATGTCATGACAATGAACATATCATTTGTTTGTCAGAGAGACAGTTAAAATGTGACAACATTGAGTCATAGTCTAAGTATTCGTGAAACATGTCATTATCGCATGTGAATAGATGTTAAAGAGCTGAACTGAACTGCCATCAGCTGTCGCTTATCATGACAAGGAATCCTTTGTAAGATTTTAGAGGTGTTGCTGGTATTAATGTTGCTTAGGAACCGTATACATCCCAAAGGGAAATTTTCCTAATTAATTATTGGGTGGAGAAAAGGTTGTAAAAAAAGACTATTGAAACAAAATGAGAAGAAACTAAATGTTTGAACGCACAGTGCACTGACAATTAATGCTTGACTAATTGTTTTCCACATCCTATAAACAAACATCATTAACATCAAAACCCTTTGACAAACGGCCTCCCGACCATGATTGCATCAATTTGATTGTGATGCACTGCCTGACGACATTGCGTGTTAACAATCTATTATTACTCACCCGAGCGCTGATACAGTACGCATCCTGATATGCATGCTTAATTACAATGCCTCGCACATTTACATGAAATTACCCCTTATTTCAACTGCAGCGGTGTCACACGCGCACACACACACACACGCACGCACGCACGCACGCACGCACGCACTCACGCACGCACGCGCGCGCACGCGCACGCGCACGCGCACGCCGACACACGCACCCACACACTTCCAACCCCCGGTCAAAAAGGCCGCCTGGGCAGCAATTTGTCATTTTGCGGGCCTCCCCGTCCCCGCCCCCCGCTTAGGTTACGACCGAGGGAAACCGCACACAATAACATTTCACCATGGTTTCATGACAAATCATGGCTCCCACACAGGCAGCGCTAACACTGCAGCGCGTGTACAGCACCATCAATCAGCCACCGTGCGGTCACTTCTATTTTACCGTCTCACATAACGGCACACATGTGGCTCGCCCCATAAGGCTGATTTATACCGGACGGAAGCTCACAAGCATGTTGTGAGCTTGTAGATCGGATCATTTTCCGGGGCACGTTCACCGCCCTACGACGGAATGTAAACTTAAAGGAGTAGTTCACCCAAAAAACGACTTACAGTATTTTCTATCAATTACACACCCCATGAAGCCTTGAATTCATGGAGATTTTTTTGTTTTTTTGTCACATTCCTAAGTCAATAATTTGATGACCGGCGGAGTCAATAGGAGACTACTAGTCTACTATTGAACGATGACTCAGTCATCAAATTATTGGCTTAGGAATGTGACAAAAACCAAAAAAATCTCTGGGTGAAATACTCCTTTAAGCCTAATGATTCTCAACCTTCCAAGACAAAGCACTTGGAATTGGAGGCATTACATTTAGTTTGACTCGGTTCCACAGATAAATATTGTGAATATGGCCGATCTACAGGCTCACAACCCAAATTGAATGCACACAAATTGAATGCACACAAGGCGCTGTGAGTCTTTCTTACATAATATTTGACAATTTGGCCAATTTGGTATTTAAAAGGTCTTAAAAGTCATTACATTGTAACTTTAGAAATGTGCAGATACCCTGTATACACTCATGTAGGCTACTACTATGTTGGTTTGTTTACTGTTGAGTGCAAATTAAGCAAATTATCTGGGGACCCCCCCAAAATAATTTGGGTCCCGACCCACAGATTGAGAACCAACTGCAAATACAGCTGGGAGGCACACACTCGCACGCCTCCCGAATCACGGCAAATATTGGCTGGCGGTATACGATGCGACCAGCAGCCTGTCCGGATCAATTTACGAGCCGTCATTACTCTGTGGGGCTACTTCAGATCATACGGCCATTGTGAATCACTCGCGCTCCACCGGAATTGACGTCTTTATGCGGCCCTGTCAGCTGGAAGGGTTAAACAATGACAGGAGGAGTTCATTGGCTGTACTTTGAGGGGTAATTCCTGCTCCATTTTAATTCACGTGGAAGCAGACAGCAATGAGATGAGTCTTCCCCCGTAAATCATTACAAAACCATTTATAATCCGCTCCGTGGGCTGGTTTGGTGCAGCCGCTAAGCATCAAGCATGACACGTTCCATTCAGTTCCATTTGATCCAGTTTAATTGCAATAAGAATTGTAATAATAAAAAATAAAATAAATACTCTGTGTGGGGCCACAATTCAGAACAATGTACACACATTTAGACAAAAGCAGTGGAGACTGTAGAGGGTTGGAGCATTCCTGGGTGAGTACTGGGAAGAGGAGGGACTTCCCAGCATGCCTCGGGGCGCGCGCACGCACTCACACACGGGCACGCACTCACACGCACACGCATGCACCCACGCTTGCACGCACACAAATACACACACACACACACACACACACACACACACACACACACACACACACACACACACACACACCATTTCAGGTGTTGTTGTATTGCCATTGCATGTACATTGTTGTGTAACATGGCCATGGGAATGCACTTTATGGGGTGGGAGGGGGGGGGCATGTGTTGTGTTATGTATTGTTTCTATTTTCGTTATAGGCCTTTGCGTTACACCCTAGATGAGAGGGATATTGAGTGGGTTGGTTGGTACCTTTTCTCAAGCGGTGGGTGCACATGGCATGGGGTGGCGTTGGATACAAAATATGAATGTTACTATATCCAAGTGAAGTCAAATGTATTTGAGATACAGTAGCATATTTCAGATGACTCATTTTGCTTAAAAAATAATGAGGTTTTAGATCACAACCAATACGATGATTAAACACTTACAATCTAGCTAAAGCTTGAGAAAAGCTGCTTTTAAAAGAAGGCACTGTTGTGGCAGACCTTCATTCAAGTGGTAGAATAGCAGAGAGTATGACTGCATAGTGACTGAAGGCACCGTGACATGGTTTAGAATGTAATCTAGCTTTAATGAGGAGACCTTTATCTCATGATCTCTGCGGGATCTGTTGGCTGTGTATTCACTGGGCATGTCAACAAGGAAGTAGCTAAAACATTTATGGAATAAAATGAAATAAATAAAAAGCACTTCAAAATCAACTCTTTGTTTCACTGGGAGCCATTGAAGAGACGTTTAAGTAGGAGTTAAGTGTTCAAACATTTTGGTTTTAGTTATGTGTTTTGGTATGTTTTGGTTAAAACAAAAGGTGTATTGTTACAAAGCTACAATATTCCACTAGTAACCATAGGGGGTTTGGTCAGGGGTCTCCCTGTCTCTCCAGCTCTTTAATGAACAGTAAAAAACAAAAACAGGAGAGAGCACCACAAATTCCACCATTTATCAGCTCGTGTTCCAGGTCCAAACTTGTCTGCTCATTTATTTGCTTCGTCTCTTCCAATTTTACTTGTTTATCTTGTATCCTGTTGAGTTCTGAACAATCACTCCATAGCAATGGTTACTATCAGATTCAGAATATAGAGCAGAACTCATTTTAACAAAGCAATATCACTTACAGTAGTACTGTGCCTTTTTTTTTGTAACCCTTTTTCACCGGGTGCCAATTATCTAAGTGATCCTGGGTGCTACACTCCCCCCACAGCCTAGGTAGCCCAGGGCCGAGCTCATGCCTCCTTCAATGCATGAAAGCTAGCCTTCTTGTCACCTGACAGGGGGGAGTTTCCCCGGTAGAACGTAGCGCGTGGAAGGAACACGTTATTCCAACCTGTTCCTTTCCCCTCCATCAGGTGCCCCGGCTGACCAGGGGGAGGCAGTATAGTGACCAGGATTACTGCATGTTTTTGTGAGGGTATTAACTACCCTAGGAGACACGGGGAGAACATGCAAACTCCACACAGAGTAGGCCCTTTCGCCAACCCCACCCAGGGTGTGGGCGCTGATGGCGCGGAGGAGAAGACACGCCCCCAGCGGCCACAGCGCCCCGGGCAGGAATCGAACCCAGAACCTTCTAGTTGTGAGGCGACAGCACTACCGACTGCGCCACCGTGCCCCCAAGTACTGTACCTTTAAAACATGCTGTAGCATTCTGAACAAGCTGGAGTTTATGTAAACCCGCTTTGACACTCCAACAAAAAGAGCATTACAGTAATCTAGTCTACTAGAAATAAAAGCGTGAAGCAGCTTTTCAGAATCTAACTGTTACAGGAAGCATCCGACTTTATATGTTCCTTAGATGATAAAAGGCAAAAGAAATATGAGTCATATTTAAAGAAGCTTCCACGCTTCTTCCTTCAGAGCATAAATTGTGCAATAGTCTAGGTAGTTGGTTAATCACAGTAAAGTCTCAGACGCTAAAGTGTATGGAATTCAACTAGGCCTATTTCAATAAAACAGTAAAGTTAATGGTGCATAATCATTTAAGCACTACAGTAGATACTCTGTCGTAGTGCAAGTGAAAATAGCCAATCTACAACCTCACAACTCATGGTGATATGACACGTTGTGAGCTTGCTTGTTAGGGAAATTGTGGGAAATTCAGAACGATTTTTGCCTATAATGACATGCCCTCGAAAAAGTGGAGCCGGGCAGAAAGTTGTTCAAGTATCAGTAGACACAATGGATCCATAGTGAACTCATCATTATCTCAAGAAATGCACAATATTACTGCATGTTTGAATTCCTCACCAATAGCGGATATTATCCGAAATCAAACCCAAAGGATAAGCATAATCCTGGGACCTGACCCGTCATCTGATCGCTCTGTCGATACCTTATTATTGCTATGGATTGGCGCAGCACAGGTAAATTATCCCCGCCAAGGTGATACTTAGAGAGAAGACTCAAGCATTTCCCACTATTTGGCCTGCTCATTGAAAAGTCATCAGCGCGCTGTCTCTCAGAAATGCGAGCTGGCGTTCAGGTCCTTGATCTAATAACGAGAAAGAGGCAGGCATTGTTGCTTTGAAGAGATTATTATGTCCAGACTGTGTTTCATTGATCCACTCTGTGCTTCCCAGACCAAGACTGTGGTCAAATAGTCTTTTTTTTTTACTCAGATGTATTTATCAGGTATCAGTGGCCACTTTGGACACAAGTAACATGGCAGCCAACGTCTTTGACGTCATTACCCAAGAGTCTCTGCGAGCATGTCCAACGAGGACGCGCTGTGATTGGCCAGTCTTCGCTTTGACTGGCAGTTCTGCCTTGGCAAATGCCAGGATGAAACTCGATTGTCTAACCCATATACATAGTAATACAGTCAAGCCCCTAGCAGGGACCCCCCTGAGTCTATACTTTTATGGAATGGAAGGATGATTGTTATTGCTTAGACATGTAACTTTATAATTGTGTGAGACTTAATATGCTATGTTACAAAGTTACATAGTGCTGCTGTAAAGTACCATAAGTAGAACTAATGTTTTCCTTTTCCAAAATTTTTTTTTTAGGTAGGAAAAATTGTACAGTACTTGAGTAATTTTACTTAGTTTCCACCACTGGAATGTTACTTTTACAGAGTGACACTAATGTAGATGAGCGGCGGCCATGATAAGCCATGTATTGCAGTGATATTGCATTGTATTTGGCAGTGTGGCTCTGTTCTGCTGATGCTCCACGATACAAAAGTGAAAGACAACAACTAGAGAGAAACAAATGGCACAGACTCTGAGATCAGGACTATAGGGTTGGGATCCGGAATCAGAGGAACCAGATCCAACATTGAGGAACCAGGAATCATCACATTTGGAACCCTTTCCAGAACCGGTTTCATCACACTGTCAGAGCTGTTTATGGGGACTTCACGTCTGTCTATACAATTACAATACCAGGGGTTCTCAAACATTTTAATTTCAATGACCGCCATACCTCTGAGAGTGTACACATGGAACCAAATGGACCTGTGAAGGTCCATTTGGTTCCATTTGTACACTCTCAGAGTTACAGACCTTTAAGGGTTCATTTGGAACCCCATCAAATACCCCAGAGGATCCCTGCACCTCACTTTAAGGACCAGTAAGGCATATAGGAATATATAGGAATCGTTAAAGGGAAGAGTAAAGGAATTGGACCGTTAAGTGGGAATTGTCGAGGAACCGGAATCGTTAAACCCTAATCAGAACACCCCAAAGCAGAACCTAAAGATACACGTCCCACAATCCCTTGCGGCAGCAACATTTATGAATGATCAAAGTGAAGATAAGGTTGTAGCATAACGCTCACTTGTCTTTGCATTAGTTATTCCGTCATTCTGAGCATCGGCCTTTTTGGAATATCATAATTAATTTGACTTCAGTCTTAGATGCATAAATCTTTACACAGGCTAGGGGTAATCTGGATCATCACTTCACTGGAAACAGAAATGCAGCCAAATCGGGCTGAGAGTAAATTTGTGGGTTAAGATGTTGTTATGAATAGGCACGGTGAATTGAGTTAATTGGGAACTACAGGCAAGTGGTGAAGAAAATGAGGCTGGAGGGGCAGGTGTCTGCTGTACAAGCCTCCAAAAAAAAGTGGGACAGCTTTATCCTGAGCTATGCTTAATTGGTGTTGCACGCTGAAAACACCAGATCTACAAGCTCAGAACACATCGTAGCACCGTTGTTGTGAGCTTGTAGATCGGCTATTTTCTGTGTGTGACGCTGGCGCACAACTAAATCAGGCTCTCGAAAAACGAATCCAAAGCAAATCATATATCTGGGCACTGCGGTGGGGCTAAGTGTCTGTGGATATTATGCTGTACAATGAAAGCAGGCTTACATTGGCTACCCCTGCCTTCTATATGGAAATGTAATGTGCCTATTAATCAGTCCATTTGATTAACTTTTCAACATTTGAGGCGAAAGCAATTATGAGCAGCCACAACATTGAACAGACTATCCCATTATTGGTCACTGCATTCTGCCCCCAAGTGTCCTTTTCAGTAACATTCTGTTATCCATGGTGTTAATAGGAGTTGAATAATTCTGGCTGCCACAGGCATGGGCAGCCATGAGGGACAGCTGACAGCCCAGGCAGTGAGGGGCCGCAGTGAGGGACAGCCGAGGACAGCACTGAGGCAACAGCTAAGGACAACAGCACTGAGGGACACGCAAGGACAGCAGTGAAGGACATTAGGACAAGCAAGGACAGCAGTGAAGGACATTAGGACAAGCAAGGACAGCAGTGAAGGACAAGCAAGGACAGCGGTGAGGCAACAACAACTGGTTAGATTCTATGCATACGGCACTTGGAAGAAGGCTGTCTGTTCAGCCTCCCACCCTTATTGCCTCATACTGCCTCATTGGTGCCAGTGGTGGAAAAAGTACTCAAATGTTTTACTTAAGTAAAAGTATCAATACTGCAATGTAGAAGTGCTCTGTTACAAGTAAAAGTCCGGAATTAAACTAAGACTAAAAGAACAAAAGTATTGGTATCAAAATGTACTTAAAGTACCAAAAGTAAAAGTACTACAATGTTTGAAAATAGCAGATCTACAAGCTCACAACACGTCGCCCAATAGCCGACCTTGTAGATCGGCTATTTTCAAACAGACTACAGTAGGTATAAAATAGGGCTAAAGTGGTTAATATATGTTTTATGATGTAATCATTTATATCTGCATATATAAAGTATAAAGTGTTCAAATAATTGCAGTGGAGTAAAAGTACAGCATTTGCCTCTGAGATGTAGTGGAGTAGAAGTAAAAGTATAGACAATTGGAAATACTCCATTGAAGTAAAAGTACCTCAAAATTGTACTTATTGTACAATGCTTGATTATATGTACTTAGTTATTTTACACCACTGGACAGTGGTGAGGCAACTGGCGTGGTTTGATGCAATGCATAAGGCACTTTCATAAGGCCGTCCGTTCAGCCTCCCACCCTTATTGCCTCATACTTGGTGCCAAACCATCCTCTGGATGTGAATAACATTCACAGATGTCATATCTGGCACAGACGGCGAGGATGAGTCTATGTGGAAGGCATCATTCCACAAACCGATAGCCCACCTGTCAAAACTGTCCCTCATCTCTGCCTAACTCACTCACTGTACTGTGCAAAACCCTTCCTCCAACGGGAACCTCAAGCACATAAGAGTTCCGGTGTACATGCAACATACTGTAATGTGATGCTCTTGTGACTGATGTGCACTGAAAATGTCTGAATGTCTGAGTGCATACCTGGTATGGTATAAGTCAGGGGTCTTCAACAGGGGGTCCGGGACCCCTAGGGGGTCCTCAGAGTTACGCCAAATCTTTATTTGATATGTTTTTTTTTTACATTAACCACTTGAACCCCAGCATCCCTTTTCTGAGGAGAACTTTAGCCAAAAATAGTAGATCTACAAGCTCGCTATTTTTGGCAAAGAGTTATAGGTGTGTAGAGGGAAACAAGAGCAGCAAAAGTTTATCTGAATTTTATACAATATAGAGGGGGTAGCTGCTTCATCTCTCTCTCAGCTAGGGGGTCCTTGGCCTGAAAACGTTGAAGACCCCTGGTATAAGTAGTGAATGCAAAGGGGCCGACCACCTCCTGTGAAATAGGCTGTAATGATCACACATAAAAAGAAAATCTAGCAGTAGTGGAACACGTGTAATATTTACTCAATATTTCCGTTCATATTCAAACACCCGCCTACATTAATAATTTACAATAGTTTGACCTGTTGCAAGACCCTTTACCACTGGTTTACAGAGTTCATGAATTTATCATTGGCAGCCATACGGTCTTTGCATCTCTAACAGAAAGAGACACCTGTAGCCTAATAACTACAGTATGTAATAGTATGAAAAATGTAGACGGAAAGAGAAGAGAATTTTTGACTGAAACCAAGATGTAATGTGTGGCGTGGGTACATGGCTGATTTAAACAGTCACACCTGGCCCGAGTCAAACTAATTAGATTCTTGGCTGGGCGTGACGACACACCTGTTGTGCATGGAGCTACAGTAACCGATGCACACAGGATAAATCATCCGTCCCCACACACACATGCGAGGCAGATCTTCATGACAGCACGGTCCATCTGCTCATGGGACTTTACTTGGATCATCTTATTTCCGTGATTGTGATAATGGCAACTTTGGAATTAAACTGATATGCGTGGCAAGCAGGCGCAGCTGAGTTTTATCTGGATGAAAGGACTAAAATCTTTTTTTTTTTAAGATAACCTGATGAAGGTCTAAACAGTCCGTAACGTTGTTTCCCATTAAAACTTTTTAATTTGTATGTGAAGACAGTTCGCGGGAGTTTCTTCTTTTGTAGTGCGTCGAGCCCCCGGTTGGTCTTCTCCTACGCACCTGTTGCCTTTGTAGGTGTGCAAGAGACTTGCTTTTTATCTTGATGAAAGGGAAATGAACGAGAATTTGAAGGAAACCCCACTATCCTCTGTCCTCTCATACAAACCCTCTATAAAAACAGAAAAGCAATTTATTCACTTTACAAAAGATAATAATTATGATATTTCACAACTTGCAAAGATGAGGTACACTGATTTGGGTAGTGATGGAAGAACTACGCAGATTTCTTACTTAAGTAAATGTAGCAATACCACAGCGTAGCAATACTCCAAGAAAATAAAAAAGTCCTGTATAAAAAGTTTGTATTCGCATCAAAATATACTTACAGTGCCAAACAGAACTCAGTATGCATAACGTCCCATTTCCCAAACACAAATGTGTCAACATTTTTCAAAAATAGCAGATTTACAAGCTCGCAATGCACCACGGCGCATTGTGTGGCTAATGTATGTCTTGTAATAACAATCTAAATCTACAAAGTAACTGGTTGCTTTGAAATAATTGCAGTGGTGTGAAAAGTACAATATTTTCCTCTTATAAATATAAAGTATCATAAAAATTTAGATGCTCAAGTAAGAGTAACAGTACCTCAAATTTGTACTTAAAGGACGACTTCACCGATTTTCAACCTATCTTCATATAATTAGTCCTCACTAATACTCATGATAAAATGGTACAATTTTTTTCTACTCGGTCTGTGTCTCAGAGGAGGGCTGTGGACAGTTCAGAGTCCTGTCTACCAGTGACATCATCAATGGGGAATCCAAGCTAATAGAAACTGCAGGCTTTCTATTCCTGGAAAGTTGCAATGCAATAATAGAAGCCATTGTTCTTGTGTTAATAAAAATCTAAATAAATAATGTGAAATCTTGTTGGGAAAAAAAAAATCATCCCTGACGATGATGTCACTGGTAGACAGGTTTCTGGACTGTCCACAGCCCTCCTATGAGACACAGACCAAGTAGAAAAAAATGGTACCATTTTATCATGAGTATTAGTGAGGACCAATTATATGAAGATAGGTTGAAAATCGGTGAAGTCGTCCTTTAAGCACCTCTTTCTCAGCCAGATCCGCCGTGTCCCCAGCACCGATGCCGATGTAGCAGTGCACACACTGTGACGACATTAGTGGCAAAGGTGTGACTGTGAAGCACGTCTAGGGCTTTGAAGAGGATCTTGCCTTGACTTCATCATGCCAAAGGCCCTCTCCATAATGGATCGGGCTCTGGCGTGGTGAGCGCCGAAGCGCAGCCCCCACTCTTCAACTCACTGCTTCCTCGGTTTGGAGTAATGAGGTTGACTGGTGCAGTCAGACATGGGCATCTCCCGCCTACACAGCGTGAAGCAACCAGCTGGTGGGAAAAAGGGATAATTCAGGCAGCTGTGATGTTTTATCCACAACATTTTAGTGCTTAATTTATGCTGTGTCGTACTCGGAAAATAGCGGAAAAGTAAGCTCGCAACATGTCTCAGCGTGAGCTTGTTGATACATTTTTTTTTCATATGATATTATACATTGTCGTATGACAAAGTATAAATCAGGTTTATAATTTTGTCTTGTCGCAAATCTTTGGTCTAAACTAGGCTTAAAAGCTCCTGACAAACACTAGACTATTGTTTTAATGTTGTACACTGTTGTCATGGACTGAATCAGGGTAGCCAACATATTATGTCCAGAAATGTGCCAGTGCTAAACAATAATTTCATCCAGGGACCTTTCCTTAAAGGTCATTGATTCGCACACCAAGCACAATAACTGTAACGATAACTATTTTTTTCTTTTTTAAAACCCGACTGAAGTGGATGGGAGCGTCCACACCACAACTGTAATGACAATGATAGTCGGGAACGATATCGTTTGGATCACTTTCAGAGCAATTTTAGGAAAGGTAAAAAACTGACAGCCAATCAAAATCCATCAGGAGGACATCTGAGATGCAATCGGGCTAGCTGGCATTACCTCAGATAGCCTACAACTATGTCACCTCCTTATTATCCATGTAGCTTCTTTCAACACCACTGTCACAGAGGCGGAGATCTCTCTCTCTCTCTCTCTCTCTCTCTCTCTCTCTCATTTTAACCATCACTTTATCCATTTATACGTTGGCTATTCAAAAATAGCAGATGTACAAGCTCACTGCGAGCTTGTACATCTGCTATCTTTTTTATTGTTTTTACGTATACATTATTTGAAAATGTTTGTTAAATAATTTAGATATATCTTTTAACACAAATATTCTCTTCCCTGGCACGAAACCTTTTCAGATGCGGATCCGCGGCCAAATACTTTTTTTGGGGGACCTTGACACGAAAAAAGTTTGAGAACCACTGGTCTACAGAACGTGTCGTTCTTCAGTGTGGACGCTGCCAAGGTTTCTACTGTTGAGGTATAATGGAGAACCAATTTGGGACGGTGAGACATTTCCCTTTGAGTTTCATGCAACTAGCGTTGTGATCACAGAATCTACAGTAAATGTCTCAATAGGAGAGTAGGGTGACCATACTCTACCATACAGATTGGTTAAAAAAATGCTTTATTCGCTAAAGAAAAGTTATATATTGCAGCTTTAATTAGTTCATTGATTAATGTGTATTGTCCAAATAAATGTATAAATGAAATGATTAGTTTTCGGTCATTTCACTTCACTGAGGAGTTGACTCGTAATGAACAAGGAATGCTTTGCTTTATGATAATTAAAGCAAGTGACTATTAACTCACTGCTGTTTGGCTATTTGTCACCAGCTTAACGGAGCCCAGTTAACCAGTTGTAGCTCTTGGGTCCTACAAGAGCTACAGCAAGTTCAAGAACTGCACCACAAAAATACAGCCGACCTCAAAACATCAAAACCAAACCCACCACAGAGTATAACAAGGACAGGAAATGTGTTATCTTACAGTCTCTTACAGCATCTCATCGTTTACTTCAAGAAATCCCCACTGAGGCCCACTCTCCCGTTCGTTATCCCTCAGAAAGCACTTTTGTCTTTTGCATCAACAGAGGACTGCAGTCAGAGCCAGAATGGATGCACCTTTGGTTGTGGTGTACAGCCTTTGTGTGTGTGTGTGTGTGTGTCATAATTTAGCTCCGGGCAGTAAAACCAAAACCAGGCAATTTATACATCCGCTGTATCCCGATGCTTGAAGATCTCTCCTCGCCTCCCTCTCCAACTTTAACCCTTTAAGACCGGGAACGCATCTGTGTGTCATTTTATAGGTTTCTTTGGCTATTCAAAAATAGCAGATATACAAGTGCAGATATACCAAGTGCCGTGCTACGAGCTTGTAGATCTGCTATTTTTAAAAGAATACGATTATTTTCAAAATATATATATATATTTATTTATTTTTTAAGCGAAAATTTTTAACTCAAATCTTTGCTTCTGGGGGATTTTACAAATGTCTTCTAAATCCTAACAGTTGTTTTTTGAAAAAAACTCATTGCTATATATATCAGTGGTTCTCAAACGTTCTCATGTCAAGGACCCCCAACATTTGTTCCATGCAGGGACCCCCCAGAATCAAAGATATGAGATAAAAGTGTATATATATTCAAAGATGTGCACACATTTTCACAGCTTTTATTTATTTTATTTTTTCAAAAATGGCCAAATAAATCTAAAAATGACACAAAGATGCGTTCCCGGTCTTAAAGGGTTAATGATTTCTGTATGGCAGAAGAGTTATGCTGTGATCATAAAAACTGGCCACCTTCATTATAGGCCTTTATGGGGGGCAGGAGGGATTGTGGAGTAGGCCCTGTACGTGTGAGACATTTATGTCCTCCTGGTTACCTTGGGCTAAGGGTGATGGAGTCAGCCACGGTAAAAAACAACTTCAGGCAGAAGAAAACCACCGTTTTGTTTTTTTTGGCGGCGAGGAGCCTCTCGCTGAGAGGTTGCTATGACAGAAATATAAACAGACAGGCAAAGAGAAGGGATTAACAGGAAGGAACACTGTCTGTTATTGAGCAAGGAACACTGGTGCAACAATGGAGGATATGAAAGATTGATAATCCGGTGTACTGTATGTGTGCGGTGTGTGCCGACCTGGACCTCTCGCAGAGGAAGGAGGTGAAAAAAAAAACCCAGATTGGTTTCCTCCTCCCCTTTATCAGCGCTCTAAATCTCATTGATGAAGCCTGTTTTTTTAACTCCCCTGCCTCCGCCGTGTACCTGCCTCTTTCTCTATCGTGTTGCCGCACGTTGTGCATCACAGCTTGCTGTCCTCCGTTTCTAACAAAACCTCTCTTACTGCCTCCAATACTTGATTCCTTTACGGCTTCTGATTTGCAATATGCATTAACCACTGTCAACCTGGTTGTTTTCAGAAAAAAATGTGCTCCTCGTTCCGAACTGGTTTCCTACATGAATTGAAACGTATGCGTATATGTGTCTCTCAGGATCCACATGGGAATGGCATGGCTCCAATGTGGATCTTAGACTTCATGCGGCAATGCTGTGACATCCGTCATCTATGATGTAAATCTGCAACGTATGACTCCAATAAAATTAATGTTATTTGACATGAAATATTATGTGAAAACGCTGATCGGCCCAGCAGTTTACGAAATCAAACACAACGACTGACACACAGACACACAGACTGACGCGCTTCTAGCCTCCTGGAGTAGCCACGCCATACACATTTTGAGAATAGCCAAATTAGCCAATCAAGCTGATGATTGAGTCAACATGCAACACATTGTGAGCTTGTATATCTGATGTTTTAGATGTTTTAAAGTAAGCTAGGTACAGTAAGACTCTGTTTTACTGTACCTTACTGTGTTTGGCCCCATCATTATGTCAGTGTTTTTTCCCCCTTTTTTTCCCCAAAAGATTCATTTTCAAATCAGAGCACAGGTGCAGAGGAGAGGAGGATATTGCTTCACACTCGCAGTGTGAGGAGAGGAGACAGGTGAGGGAGCAAACATGAGAAGGGAAGGGAATGAATTTATAAAGATTTTTCCGGGGCATGCATGCATTTCTTTACTTTTTCCATCCCTCTCTCTGTATACTGTGCACTCTGTTCAATACCCTGCTGTTGTTTTGACATTTACATAAGTCAAATAATGTGTTACAGGAATGAGAGGCACCAAAGCAAGGTGTGGGCGTATTGTGTGAGGAGGGACCCCAGGGCGTTCTGCGATGGAGCTGGCCTCCTGCGCCTTTGTGCCGTACCAGAAAACTGTCATCTTTCTTCTCCCATAATCCTTTGCTGCGGGCATGTCCATGAATCATCCCTCAGCCGGCGTGAGCCCCTAAGAGTTGGATATGACAGCGCCGCATGCATGCTGTTTGACTGTGAATCTGCATGTGACAGCTTTGTTTTGGACAACATTTAATGAAGGGATGCTCCACAAGGAGTACTGTGGCACTTGCGCGTGTGTGTGTGTGTGTGTGTGTGTGTGTGTGTGTGTGTGTGTGTGTGTGTGTGTGTGTGCGCGCGCACGTGCGTGTGTGCGTGCGTGCGTGTGCGTGTTTGTATGTTTGTGTGCATGCGCACATGTTTATTTCAATCCTCATCAACAGTATCATAAAACATTACATACTGTAAATACATAATTTTCCGGTTGATGGAAAAGGTATAGGCTTCAGCCTGTACCAGCGTAGATGCCTGCATGTGCATCCACCCTGTTTGTGCTACATGCATGCTCACAGCGTGTCGCATCCACAACGCCTTGTGAGCTTGTAGGTCGGCAATGTTTGTGCCTTGCGACACCGCTTTGCAACTAAGTAGCCTATGAATTGGGTTTAAGCTTCTTGGTGGGAACATTTGACTGCATTTTCATGTTGTTACTTAAAGGCAATATGTTCTGCTGTGTGGTCAATGCTTATCACAGATCACTGCTCAATTACGCAGGAATCTTTGGCGCTTTGATGGTGCTGCTAGCCTGCTGAGGATAATGACAGCCGTACTGTGTCAGGGACAGAGGGACAGACACAGTCAGTTAGGTGTTATCTGGTTGGGTTTCTTATCAAAAGGTTTGGAGCTCAACAAAATAGGTTTCTCACATACAATGTGATTTTATTCAAACAAATTATTGTGCAAATACTGTAAATATTGTGTGTATATGAGAGAGAGCGAGACAGAGAGAGAGAGAGAGAGAGAGAGAGAGAGAGAGAAAGAGAGAGAGAGAGAGAGAGAGAGAGAGAGAGAGAGAGAGAGAGAGAGAGAGAGAGAGACTCAGCTGTAAAGAGTCTTTTAATTAACAGAAGATACAGAACTATGCGGTTTCTCATGGATTACATAACACGTGGCATCTGTTTCGTTATTGCTTGTTTTCTTTACTGTATGTTTCTGGAGGTTGCTTCCGCTGCTATCCATGAAAGACCACTGGGCTACATTACTTCTTGGCTGTTAAATCAGCATCTGTTCTCTGTGCTCCATTTCAATGAACTCTCTATTTCCACACTTCCCTCCTTACGTCATGCTCAATCCCTCTGTCTCTCTCCCATGCAGGAAAAAAAATAATATCTACAGTATTATATATCTTCTTTTTTCATGTTTCACAAACATACTGGCAAACTTATATTGTATCCATGTGATGTATTCTTTATAGTTAGTGACTCTATGTATAGTGGCTCATAGGAATTAGACTACGTGACAACCAGGAATAGTTTGGTGATCACCGGAGAGACGGGTGACAGCCGGAATGTAGACGGCATACCGGGAGCAGTATGGGTTAGCGGCCCAGCCTGTGTCTTCCGTGAGGAAGAAGCCCAACAAACCCACGGTGAGGCCTTTAGGAGGGCCATTCAAGCAAACCGCGAGTGGAGCTAATACCATTAGACGGCCCAATCTAGTGGTATTGGCCCAAGGAACCATCACGCCAGAAGGAAATGTTTGGATCGGGATGGTGCAGAGGATCTGGTACAGCGCTCAGGTCCTGGACCTGGTGAGACGAAGGAGGAGCCCGGCCAGGAGGCCACCCACAGAGCCTAGTCCCTCCACGTGCCAGAGCCTCCCCCGAGTTCCGGCAGAGTAGTTCTGGAGAAGCGGACTGAGTGGCCCTGTCTTTCCATATAGGACTGACCGTGGGTAGCTACCTGGGACGTAAGTTGGGGCTTGATCAACCCCGGCCGGGTCACCTGGGCGAGGGTGTATGTTGCGAGACCCGAAACACCCTATGACCCCAGGCTACAACACTGATACGTCCCAGGTGCATCCATGTGATGTATTCTTTATAGTGTACTGGCTCATTTAATTATGAGAGAGAAATGTTTTCAGTGGTTATGAAAAGTTATTTCCATATCACACTAAATGGCAAGAACCCTCGTCAACGAAAGAGTAAACGGTCACATAAATAGAAGGAAAACAATAAAGTGCTGTGAGGTAACTAGGATACCATGCAGGTAAACATCAAACCTACTGTAGCAAATTTTGTGTAAAAATCATGACAAATCTAAATAGCATTCTTTGCATTTGTGATCAAGTAAACAATATATGTCTAAGTATTATACAGTACATAGCATGTAGGTGAACAACTAACCAACATACTGTAGGTCTGCATATAGGATAACTATAAAGGTGCGCTCAGTGGAGCGCAAATCCCTGCCTGGAGACATGCCCCAATGATATCTGATCCAGTAACATCAAACTGTGTACTGTCTGTCTCTCTCTCTCTCTCTCTCTCTCTCTCTCTCTCTCTCTCTCTCTCTCTCTCTCTCTCTCTCTCTCCTCAATAATAATAGACAGACGCAGTGATGTGAAACTGCTTGTGTCTCTCTCTCCCCCTGTGCCTCTTAATTGTCTACTGTATGTGATTTATTTCTATTATTTCTATTGTCTATATGGTTTTCTACTGTATGTTTATAATTTGCGAGATCAGCTACAGAGAGACAAACCCACAGACACACAAACACAGAGGGGTGGAAACATGATCCCTCCTGCCGGATCAACGCATTATAAGATAGCGTGCCTTTGTCGTTTTAGCAGTGTTTTTGGTGGAGCCATCACCCTTTTACGTCTTGGGTTTGAGAACATAATAAAAACCTTACATCAACACACATCAAAAGTGGATACATGAAATGTAAAGCTTGAAGCACAGCCAAGAGCAGAGAAGTTATGGCTCTCATGTCTAATGCTGCCGCTTCTGGCAACAGGTCCGCTCATTACGTATTCAATGGCTATGTAATGAAGATGAAGACGGTGGCTGCCAGAACGCCTTACGCCACTGTTGATGTTAATAGTGGGGGAGGTACATTCACAAACGTGGACACATGAGACAGTGCTAGAGTAGAGCAGAGTCAGGGGCCTTATCCACATAAAGCGGCGAAGCACTTCGTATATCAGAGTGTTTCTCTACTCGCCGAGCAACATTCTAACCTAGCAACCGTTACTGTGCTTGAACTTTGTGTCACCTGTGTTGTTAGCATGAATAGCTTAGCCGAAGTAGCCTAACGGTAAACATGGAAATCTCCTGTTTGTGGTAACGCTTCAACGCCAGGTTGTAAATATTTGGTTTGCTAGACACAGCCATTATCAACCTCTCATTTTTGTTGATTTTCCGCAAAGGGGAAGAGGTGTAAAGGAGGGCTGGAAGACAGTTATCCATTTGTCCCGCCCCTCTCCTTGATTGGTTGAAAAATGTATGAGCAGCACAAGTGCGACCTGTCAAAAAAAAAAAACACTGGACGCCACGCGTGCAAGACTCGGCGCTGGGGAGACGAGCGATCCTAGCACGTCTCTACCCCTATATAAATGCATGGCAGACAGGTGCTGGCAGCTCAAAAACATGCTTTCCGTGGACCTGGCCCTTTAGGATGTCAGTCATCTTCTCTGGAACTCCCAGGAGCCTGAGGACCTCCTTCCACAGAGCTATTCTGTCAGTACTGTCAATTGGCTGTTTTAGGTCAAAGAACTGGGCTTTTTAAAATTCCCTTCTCTTTTCAGCCAGGGTGAGGGTCAGGATGCGGTCATGTGTGAAGCCACTCTGCTTGCATCTCTGCTTCAGGGTGAACACATGCAAGGAGCAGGTGGTGGCCGAGGAACCTTTTCCTGGGACACTACCGAGTAGAGTGATATGCCTCTGTCGTCGTTACACTTTATTTCCTCGGGGCCCGCGTCTTCCAGGACAGAATGACCCCCAGGAGCCTGTCTTTTGGGCTTTTCATGGTCCACCAAACAGCCATGATGAGATGACATTGTCAGGTGACCAGGCAGCGCCTGCCCCCCTCCTTTGACAAGAGGTTCAGGAGGATGTGGTCAGAAACCTGAATTGCTCGGCCAGCTTTGCACTTTCTGAGTTTCAGCCTCAGTGGGGGGCTCGGATGAAATGGAAACGTCTCCCACGGAGGAGGAGGAGGAGGAGGGGAATTCATCATAGAGGGGAGTGGGAGGTGAGGGTGGGTGGGTGGGTGGTTGAGGTCAGGATAAGTAAGTGTTCACTCCAGGGCCTGGAGTTGTTCCTCTGGTGTCTGAATCTCTGAACCCCCCCCCAGTGGGGAATTCTACTGTGTACTTAAAGTAAAAAGTAGAAAGTACTTGTTATGCAGAATGTCCCATTTCACAAGTTTTCAAATGTGTAAAATGTATAAAAAGAATCTTTTGAAAACAGCAGATCTACAAGGTCACAATGCATCGCATCGCGACGCTTTGTGAGCTTGTAGATCGGCTATTTTCAAATGTCCGAAATGTATAGAGATAGTGGTTAATGTATGTTTTGTAATAATAATCCAAATTACAAGTAACACGTTTTCAAATAATTGTAGTGGAGTGAAAGTACAATATTTGCCTCTGAGATGTAGTGGAGTAGAAGTGAAAGTACTGATAATTGGAAATACTCCAGTAAGTACCTTAAAATTGTACTTAAGTACAGTACTTCAGTAGATGTACTTAGTTACTTTACACCACTGGTTTTATAGAGGGTGCTGTGGTCGCGTGACTTAATTTGCTAGGGTGTTGAGCCATTGTTGCTTGTCTTTCATGAGTGCATTGTCAAGTCCGGAATTAGCTCTATGCACAGCAGCCATATTGGAAAGAAATTGGGCCCCTTCCTTGCTTCCTTCACAGGTGTTACCAATGATACTAATGAAGGCTCCGTTCCATTTAGTGTAGCACAGTGGTTCTCAAACTTTTAAATTTCAAGGAACCCCATAACTCTCAGAGTTACACACCCTCAAGGAACCATGAGGGTCCCTGGACCACACTTTGAGACCCACTAGTGTTTCTAGTGAGCCAACATGCACAATATCAGCACCATGACTCCAGAATGGAACAGAGCCTTCATTAGTATCATTGGTAACACCTGTGAAGTAAGTAAGAAGAGGCCCAATTTCTCTCCAAAATGGCTGCTGTGCATAGAGCCTATTAAATGTGGTGCGAAGACAGCTCCGGTAATTGAAAGTTCAACTTCAACAAACATTATCCCCTTACTGTATGTCAGTACACACTACACAGTTGCGCACACATAATAATAATAATAACTAGAAAAAGTGCTCCTCGGAGCACAGGTCTCCGCCAGGTCAGGTAGGTTATTGTGGCCTCCTGGTGGCGCTATAATAGGCCAATGTGAAAAGGGTGGCATTTCTTCTTAGGCCTTTCAATGGGACACTGCATTCATGAGTTGAGGCATTTTGTTCCAAAAATGTGTTTTGCTAAATTAGACCTGCTGGTGGCGCTATAAAGGCCAATGTGAATGTGAAAAGGGGGGCATTTCTTCCTCGGCCTAGTGGGAATCTGCATACAAACTTTCACGGAAATTGCACATTGCATTCATGTTTTGAGGCATTTTGTTTAAAACTGACCAATCCTGCAAACTTTGGAAGCCACTGTAAGCCAAATAGGATGGAATATGAAATATCAGACAGATCCATCAGAATCACATGACTATGGAGATACTGTGTACCAATATGCGTGATTTTTGGACAGAATCTGAATGAATAATATCCAAAAATGTATTGTACATAAGTCGGCCTCCTGGTGGCGCTGTAAATGGCAGATGTGAAAAATGCAGTGCAGATGTTTTTCCTTGGTCTCTAGGGAGTGTGCGTGCAAAGTTTCACGCAGATCGGTGCAGTTATAGTTAAAAATGCAAATCGGCGTGTTATAGCGCCACCATGAGGCTGATTTGAAACATGTCAAGTGGCATTTCTTCCTCGGCCTAGTGAGAATGTGTGTGTGCAAGTTTATGGAAATGGCAAGCTGCGTTCATGATTTGAGGCAGTTTGTTCAAAACGGACCAATCCTGGAAACTTTGGAAGCCAACCTTAGCCAATGAGGATGGAATATGGGAAATCGGACAGATCAGGGTTGATCACATGACTATAGAGATACTGTGTACCGATTTGCATGACGTTTGGTTGAAAACTGTAGGAGTAATGGGGAAAAAGAGGTTTTGCACAAATCGGCCTCCTGGTGGCGCTATAAATGGCCCATGTGAAAAATGTGGGGCAGAGGTTCTGAATTGGCATCCAGGGAGTGGGTGTGCACAGTTTCGCAGCGACCGGGTCAACGGTGCCGGAGATTAGCTGGTAACACACAGACAGGACACACGCACGCACACACACACGGACGGACGGACGGACGGAGGGTAAAACATACTCTCTCGCCATGCCTTCGGCCTGGCGGAGACAATAATGAATTGCATTTTTATGGCGCTTTTCTAAGTACTCAAACTTAATTGTGAGGTGAAGCGGCAAACAGTCAACGCCAGCGCCCTCACCTTTTCCCACATTCACACACCAATGGTGGCAAGCTAGCGCCGACTGACTCACTGGTCATAAAAGTTAAGCCAAATGAATGAGTGATACAACTGCACATTGCTTGAATTTCCTCCAGTGTTTCACAAGGACAAACTGTTATTTCAGGCAGTTGGAGTGAAGTGGACCAGTTTAATAACATCCATTTGGTGAAATCCTTGAAGATGTATGTGGTTTACAAAAAAAAGGACAGAGAGCCGCACACTGTTTTTCGGCTGCTGTCAGTCTGCTGTCTGTACAGTGATTAGATTCAACCCCGTGCTCCGTTGCTGTTGTATTCGGGGCCCGCAGGCTGACTCTTGTTCAGTGACTCAACTCAACTGTTTCTGGCCATGGAACTGAAGACTGATCTAAATATTCTTTATAGTTGCTGTTGGGCAGAAAACTCGTATCGCAACTTTATATGTTTTTTCGTTTTTTCATCGTACAAGAGTGTCGCACACAAGTTTCCACCCCACATGTTGTTGAAGCTTTTGAGTTGTTACAGGATAGCTAGAATCCACCCCTCCTCTCCTCTCCTCTCCCTCCCCCTTTGTCTTTAGTAAAATAAATGAATACATTAATAAACTTTGATTGTGCTATAAAAAGGGCAAACACCTTCAGTCACAGATGACAGCCTGCTTGATTTAAACAAGACAGAGTGTAATAACGGCGTGGCCTCTCTGTGCGGTCTTGAACTATTGGTAGTACTGTATAAGTACAGTAAGTTCGGTGCAGTATACTGTGTGTGCAGTTTGTGAGCAACGCCACACAAATCACAATGTGACGCTGTTCAGCGGTGAAGCCACTAGCCACACTACAGACATCTTAACAAACACAAGTGATTCACAGAAACGGTTTTGGTGTTATTAACTCTTTCACTGTCAGAGTAACACAACAATAAACTCACCCACTGCCAGCGATTTTCATGTTTTATAACCTTTTCAACTGGTCACAGAAAATTGAGATCCATTATGATCGAACCATGTGTAAACACAAAAAGTCCCCGTGGCCGTCCCCCAGAGGAAACCATTTTCACCCGCGAGGTACCTTTCCATGCCGCCGGCACGCTGAAAACAGCATCTTCCTTCAAAAATGCACGTCTTTCCCACCTCCCCAACTGGCCACAGAACATGTATATACTGTACATTATGATTGCTTGTCAGAAACTGACTGTTTGTCGTCCAGAGGGAAAAAAACATTTAACCGGCACTGTGCCTTCCTTTGTCAGAGCACGTTGAAACTACGATGTCTCGCCGAATCCAGGGCAAAACAAGGCAACTCAAGATACCAGTATTTCCAGGGAACCAATAAACAGGAAGTGGACGGAGGTTGAAATCTTCGGATGATGTTATTTCCGTGTGAGTTAAGAGTGAAAGTGATCACTCGGGCGATAGAGAACAGCGCAATATTTTATAAAACAGTTAAAAAAGAATCGGACAGGAATTCCCGTCCGTGGCAATGAAAGAGTTAAGATTAATTCAATTTAACATATTGATTTTCAACTATGCCCCACCTTTCACGAACTTCTATTAAGTAGGTAAGTAAGCCTTGTCGAGCCCTATGAGACCCATAGACCCACATGACACTAGTATGGCGCAGGGACTTACCCCCCAATCCAACCCTTGTGCTGAGTGCCAAGCAGGGAGGCACTGGGCCCCATTTTCTCATCAGTCTTTGGTATAACCCGGCCGGGGATCGAACCCCAACCTCCCAGTCTCAGGGCTGATATTCTAACCACAAGGCAAGGCAAACCACAAACTGCTCCTCCTCACCTATGAAGCTCTCCATGCCCTATAGCCCCACGGTACCTGTCAGACCTCCTCGAGGATTACTCCCCAGCACGGAACCTGCAGGTCTTCTGACTTGGGGCTCCTCTCCATCCCTCACAGCAATAAGCGGACCCTCGGCTATAGAGCTTTCAGTGTGGCAGCCCCTGCCCTCTGGAGCTCTCTCTGAATGGAGATTCGCCAGACGCCAACATTGGACTCTTTCATGTCCGCACTGAAGAGACACTTGTTTACTCAGGCTTTTGGCAAATAGTTTGTTTATTGATATATGTATTGTAAACCGTGCTTGGGTTTTTGAAAGGCGCTATATAAATTCAAGTTATTATTATTATTATTACTATTATTATTTTTAACCCATTAAGACATGGGACGCATCTGTGTCATTTTTGATTTCTTTGGCTATTCAAAAATAGCAGATATACAAGCTCATCGTGAAAACGTATTCTTTCAATTTCTTTCAAAAAACTGTTAGGATTTAGAAAACAACTTTGGAATCGGCCTCAGGTCTTAATGGGTTAAAGGAGAGATCCGTTCATTTTAAGTGTTATCTTTGATGTGTCGCTAATCACTCACCAACATTGAAAGGGACGTTGAGTTATTCCAGAGAGTCCCCTGTCGTCCAGTCTGGCGACCCCCTCCGTTGGCATAATGGGAGCCCGTGTAAGAGTGAAAATCGTTTATTATAACCGATGCAAAGTTCGTTTTTTCTCTACTACTGCTCATCGTGGTAGCTCGTTCGCGACATTCAGTGCATGTTTGAGTATCATGAGACTCCACATGCACATGTGCAGATTTCAGCTTGATTAGATGAACATTCATGGAGTTATACTGAAGACACATTTGTCATATTACATTACATAAATGTTTTGTGTGGAAAATCTATAGTGAGCAGATAAGCAGCAGATACAGATGCTGAACAACCCAAGGAATCCAGTGGATTGATTCTACAGCCAGACGTTATAGGTCAAAAGTTGCCTGTTATAGCACCACCATGATGCGACGGAGACTTTGGACCGCCTGTGAAATATGGTATTGTTTTGCTCCCGCGAGATAAGAGTCCAGCACATTCAGAATAAGGGGGCGGAACAAATATAAGATATACAGAGTGTGAGAAATTTACATTTAAGAGAATCAAACAATAATATTTCAGACATTTGACGTATGGAAAGGCCTTTGGATTAAAGTAAGTTTCAAAAAGTGATTTAATCCATTAAGATCGGGAACGCATCTGTGTCATTTTAAGATTTCTTTGGCTATTCAAAAATAGCAGATATACAAGCTCATAGCGCGGCGCCGAGTGCCGCACTATGAGCTTGTAGATCTGCTATTCTTTGCAAATCTTTGAATAAATGTATATTTTAAAGCGAACATTTGGAACTAAAATCTTTGCTTTGCACACATTTTCACGATTAAAAAAAATAGCAGATCTACAAGCTCATAGTGCAGTCGGCGCAGCGCTATAAGCTTGTACATCTGCTAGTTTTGGTTAGCCAAAGAAATCCAAAATGACAGATATGCGTTCCCGGTCTCGATGGGTTAAAAGAAGACAGTGATTTATCAGGCCCAGGTCCTCAGGCAGGTCGTTCCAGAGTGGAGAAGCCCTGACAGCAAAAGGCACGGGTCACCATTTGTCTTCAGCCTGGACTCGGGAACAACCAGCAGGTTTCTCTGCCTGAGGACCTCAGGCTGCACACACGCTCTCCAGGGGTTAATAACTCTAAAATGTAATTAGGACCAGGCCACGAAGTGCCTTAAAAGTAATCAGTAAAATCTTAAAATCAATCCTAAAACAGATAGGCTATACAGGGAAGTTAAAATAGGAGTCATTATGTTTTCTTCCCCCGGTTTCAGTTCAAAGTTATGACAATTCTACACGGCACAGTATAGTACAGTACGCGTGTTCAATTCAAATGTAATTTTGTCTGTGAAGGAAGAGGTGTTAGACGTTAGATTGCATTCGCAGGTGAAGCATCAATCAGAAGCAAAGAAATGGCTCAATTTGTCAGTCTGACATTAACAAAGCTGTGAGAGACCATATTCAATATTCGAACAGCCCATTGTACTCTTCCTGAAACCATCAGACAAAAGAGGAAAAATGGTGGTATTACAGTGGCTGCCTGTCACAGATCACTTCTATGCCTCTCAGCATCCCCCCCACCCCCTCCCTCCCACCCCAAATCGAAACCCCAAGCTCTGCAGCTGCAGATATATCTTCAAATCAATTCTGGGGGTGCAGGAGGAGAATTCACATTCTACCCTGTCTTAGCCCTTTCTCTTCAAAGTAAAGAGCCTCTTCGGAGTCCTCAAAGCCCTGGATAGATCTGTTTTTCTCCTTGGCTAGCTGATAATTGAATTGGATTTGTCGGATGAGCTGATACAGTAGCGGCATCCACAGGTATTGATCCCCCCCCCACCCCCCCCCCCAAGCAATAGGCGATAGCTGCTGCCAACTTTTTTTCTTTTTTCTTGAGAAAGTAATGAAGACCTTCTCAAGAGTTTCGTGTTATTTGAAGGTATGTCATCCTGATGAGCATAAAAAAGACTTTCATGACTTGTGAATTTATATTTCTTCAGTGTATTAAAACGTTTTTTATAATGACTTTCACAGCACGTGCCTTTTCCTCGAGGAGTGGTATCTCTTAGGAATGCTATGATATCCTGTATTTGAAGCTTTCTTCACCGGCCTTTGCGTTTGGGCAACAGTTGGGTATACTGGAACTCATGTAGGCCAGTGGTTTCCAAATTGGGGGTCAGGACCCCCAGGGTGGGTCCCGAAATTATTTTGGGGGGGTCCCCTGATGATTAGCTTAGCTAACATTGTTTTCTCACTCAACAGTAAACAAAACAACATACAGACTTTTAATACTGTAAGAGTGAAATCCACCACTGTTCATTATGAGAGTTTCCACTAGGGGTGCTGTGGGCAAAAGCAAGAGAGGGAAGGAGAAAAGAAGAGAGAGAGAAAGAGGAAACGGGGAATTCATTCATTCATTGTTTACGTCTGTTGGACTGTACTGTTTGGCTGAGAGACTATAGTAAAAGTTATTGAGAAGAACCTATACCGTGTTGAACTGAGTCTTTTCTACACCCACGTCGCTTACATTACAGTCATTTAGCAGACGCTTTTATCCAAAGCGACTTACAGTAAGTGCATTCAACATATGTAGGGAATGAAAGAGGTGGGTTTTCAGCCTGCGGCGAAAGATGGGCAGTGACTCTGCTGTCCTGACATCAGTGGAGAGTTCATTCCACCACTGTGGGGCCAGAACAGAAAAAAAGATGTGACTGTGTAGATCGGCCAGAAGGACCCTTGAGCGACGAGGCAATCAGTCGCCCCGAGGTGGCAGACCGCAGTGGTCGGGCAGGGGTGTAAGCATCGACCATAGCCCGGAGGTAAGAAGGAGCTGTTCCTTTCACTGCTCTATAAGCTAGTGTAGCCAGGTGGAAAATAGGGTTCCCACAAATGACCACTAGATGGCACTTTACCGTTGTGGGTCTTCTCAGACTCAGGGTTCCTCAAGGGGAGTAGTAGTAGAAGAAACAGGAAGTGAAGCGTCTGCCATCTTACTATCACTGTCCATGCTTGTGAGGAGTTGTGGAGGAGTTGTTGATATTATATAAAGCGGTAAATATACTTAATCTGTTCATTCTGTACAACATTATCAACAGATATGCAGTAACATGATTGTATGGAATGTAAAAAATGTAACGTTTGTCAAGGATGGTCATATTCTCCATTTGATGTTTACAGATTGTGTTCATATGCACTTTGAGTAAGTCAGCAGAGAAGTGTCATGCAGCTGTGTTCTGCAAGCATTGTAAGTTTATTTCTAGGGAATAATTGTTCTTGTATTTATTGTATGGGAATGTTTCATTTTGTGCAATATGCTGAAAGTACATTTGTATTCATTGTATAGTGCTGAATAAGATTGATGAAACCTGTGTTACATGTGCATCTGTGTGCGCACTAAGATTTCATGTAGTGAGTACATTCTGAGATTTGTTGAGCCACTTTATTTCATATTGTACCAAATATTTACTGTTCCGTGTAAAGTGACTGTATGTGATTTTGTTTGTTTTATTTTATTTTTGTTTAACAGGAGTTTCACTACAGTTATTTGTGCATTAGTCTAGTGAACTGAGAACTGTGACCAAGGCCTGTGGTCAAGGACTGTGTCCTATGAGAATTGTCTGAGACAGACCAACGTGATTTTGTTTGTTTTATTATTTTATTTTGAACACTGAAACTCTAAAACCTTATTATATTAATATTGCTCTCACCTTCCGAGAGTAATCAGATAATAAAATAACCCCAAATACAGTCTTGTGTCCGGTGTCATCCATATCACCAGGTCACACTAGCACCAGGATTTCAAACTGGATGCGAGCCGCTACGGGGAGCCGGTGTAGAGAACGGAGAAGGATAGTTGTGTGGGAGAACTTGGGGCGGTTGAACACCAGACGAGCCGCAGCTTTCTGAACAAGCTCCAGAGGTCTGATGGCACATGCCGGAGCACCGCTTACAATACCAAATTGGCCAATTTATGTTTATTAAAAAAGAGGCCAACATTGTGAAAAACGCCTCGCAGTGGGAGGAGTTGTGAGCTTGTACTTCGGCTTTCACAATAGGCCTATTTATCTGTGGAACCGAGTCAAACTAAATGTAATGCCTACAATTCCAAGAGCTTGTCAGGGTGGGGGGGTCCCCAGTTAAAATATAGGGGGGCCCCCAGTTAAGTTAAGTTTGAGAACCCTTGATGTAGGCTATACGTCGTACAGTAAGTGTAGTTAGTATGAGACTATGTGTGTAGTATGTGAACATTTTACTTTGTGGGTGCTCTACTTCATGGATAAGTTCGTTTTTTTCCCTTCTTTTTCTATATCTCCCGTTATTTTTTCTTTTCATTATTTGTGTAGATCTGCTGACGGACTGTTCAAAGGAGAGATAAAAGAAAGCAGGGATGGCAAAGCATGTATTGAAACTAAGATATTGAGTACAGTAGGTTGGTGTCTGTGGCGTGCACTCTGAGGATGTTTTATTAATGTACTGTATAGGTTCTTAAGATTACAGCACAGTACAGCAAGCCCTCGTGTAAGTCACATGCTTAATGAGAATGTTGTGATGTCAAATTATGCATATATAAGATCATGAATTTTTCCTTTTGTAGTATGGAGAGATCGAAGGCTCCATACCATCACGTTGCCATGGTTATTTCTGCTTTGGTAGTTTGTTTTTACTTTCAAACTGAAAAATCACAATGATCAAAGAACATTGTATTAATTTTCAGCTTAACCCCCCCCCCCCCCACCCCTCGTTGAATGATTATATGAAAATCCTAAGATACATTTCATATAGGGTTAACATTTTTATCTTAACAAGATTATCATGTAATGTGCAGTAGTACATTTGATACATTTTGATGTCAGTACAATATCTTTCTATGGGTGTAGTTTCTAGAGGAATAGGAACTCACTTTTTAACCACGTAACCCCCAGTTTATTCATTTATGTATTTATTTATTTATTCAGAATATCTTATTGAACGAAAAAATACAACTTTTCTTTTTTTTTAGTTTTTTTTTTTACAAAATACCAATGTGTGAGCTCTGTAGATGTGCTATTTTTTGGAGGGGTGAAAATAGCGCTGCCAGGTTTAAAGTGTTTTGTTTTGTTTCGTTCCTTACCCTACAAACAATATTTATTTGCAACCAGTTGGTATGGCGCAAATTATGCCATAATTCACTGTAATGATTGCGGTATGCGGTACAGTATAATACTGCATACAGTAGCTGCGAGCTTAGAATCAATCTCTGAATTTGGCGTGACATTCTGTGGCATAGAGGCGGCTCTGGTCTGTCCCTTTTTGAGAAGCACATTCTCCTTTTCTTTCTGTATAGTGTCTGGAGCTCAGCCCAGCTGTCTCCTAGGGACAGTGCCCGGTGCAGTAACCTCTGCTATTACCCCAATCCATCTCTGTAATGTCGAGCGCCAAGGCACGAGGGTGTGGAAGCTATTTTTAATCCATTAAGACCGGGAACGCATCTGTGTCATTCTTTTTTTAAAGTCTTTGGCTATTGAAAAATTGTGAAAATGTGTGCAAATATTTGAATATATACATTTTTAACTTAAATCTTTGCTTCGGCGGGTCCCTGGAACAAACTAATTTGTGATGGGGGGGTCCGCGGACAAATACATATTATTTTGGGTGGTCCTTGACATGAAAAAAGTTTGAAAACCACTGATATTATAGCAACATAAGTAAAAAAAAAACACAATTTCTTTTTAGGATTTAGAAGACGTGTAGAATCCCCAGAAGCAAAGATTTGAGTTGTTTGCTTTAAAAAAATATATATATATATATTCAAAGATTTGGAAAAATGTTCACGATTCCAAAATAGCAGATCTACAAGCTTGTAGCGCGGCACCTATACGAGCTTGTATATCTGCTATTTTGGACTAGCCCAAAGAAATAAAAAAAATGACACATGGTGCAATTTCCTGGCCTTAATGAGTTAAAATGTCTTTGGTATTACTCATCGGGCCAGCGTGAACCCCCTCCACCCCCGTGTCCTGTTACAATAGAGGCTCCTGTATGGAGGGATCAGGGCCGAGGTTGAGATTTTGAGCCAGTATCATCTGGATTACAGGTATAGGACAACAGATGAGGGACAACTTCAAATATTTACATGCTAGTCCATGTCTCATTTCAGATGCTTTAAAAAATAATCATATGGAAATGACTTAAAATGGGAAAAGTTAATTATTGACTGTACTTTGTATAATATTTGCCTATGAATGTGTACATTGTGAATGTCTAAAATTCTAATCCAGCTGTACTTGCAATGGTCTGGAACCCTTATACAACTCTGAAATTCAATGTACAGTATATTGATTATATAAGTATCCTTGCATTTGCTTATACAGAGCTTGGGTGAGTTTACTACCAGTGTGGAATTATTCCACTCCCAACATCACAAAACTTGTGAGCTTGTAGATCCGGCTATTTTCAAACAGCCAAAGTTTAGATAGGGCTTAAAGGTTAATGTATATTTTGTAATAATAATCAAAATCTACAAAGTAACTTTTGTAATTGTAGTGGAGTAAAAGTACAGTATTTGTCCCTGAGATGTAGTGGAATAGAAGTATAGGAATTTGGATATACTCCGGTAAAGTAAAAGTACTTGAAAATTGTACTTAAGTACAGTACTTGAGTACACGTACGTAGTTACTTTCCACCTGACAAAGTCCTACATGGGATCCAAATGCTGTCTATGAATACAGGTTCCAATGTTTTCACTTCACCTCCTCAGCAGAATGTGAATTATCACAAAAGCGCTACGCTGTCACGTCTTCAGCCCAGAGGTGTAATTTTGTTGTCCTCACACTGACAGTCTACCAATGAGATCCTGTTCCTGTCATCTGCTATGAATAGGGTGGGCTGCGTTCTAAATTATTAGAGTCACTCTCAGATGAAGTGTCAGGATGGGTTTGTGCATCCGAGTTTTGGTAAAAGAAAAAAGTGAAGACTAGACTGTGACACGATGAGAGCGAGTGGATTTGGACAAAGCACACCGTATGATTATTACTGAACAAATTGCGATACGAATGTAATTTATCACGCACAGTTCTGCATTCGCTATATTTTCTGCCATGGAACATTGTTTGCTATGGTCAGGGTTTGATTTGCTTGAGGGGAATGGGAGGGGGGGGTCTGCTTTTGATATCCCCCTCGGGTCATACATTTATTTATGGGGGATGTGATTTATACTAGCTTCTAGTCAGACTGAAATGTAGACTGACTGATAAGTTTGATATTATGTTGTTAAAAAATATGTTAACTACATTATGGCATCCCTATTTTGGACAAATTATGCAAAATGATTCAAAACAAGTATAGCGTAGTGTCGCGTTCTGAGCTTTTAAATTGGCTATTTTTGATACTATCGATTCTTGTTTACAACTGCGGCCTGGCAAAAGGACGACAATCATGTCATCAAACAATGCAAATAACACAATGTAATAATTTAGAGATCACGGTAAAAATGAGGGGTGTGGGAAAAAAATATTCGAATACAAATCACTATTCTCATGTTGGACGATTCAGAATCGATTCTCATTTTCCAAAAAACTTTAAAAAAAATATATATATATATTACAATTATTTAGTATTAGTATTTTTGTATAATGAAATTTTTGAGAAGTGGCAAGTTCTAGGCTGAATCGGAAAAAAAAACGTTTTTGAATCGAGAATCTTTTTTCTTTAAAAAAAAAAAAACTGAATCCTGACCCCAAGAATCGGAATCGAATCCAATCGTGAGATAGCAGACGATTCACAGCCCTAGTTAAAATGCACACAAAAATCCAAACACATTACCACAGAGCCAAAAAGCCACCAAAGAAGACGGGGCTAACAGTCTGAGGAAGAGCATTTTGTCTTTACGAAGGTCCATAATATAGGACTTTAAAAGCCAGCTTATGTCCCTCTCCAACGACTTTGTGCAGCAGCGTGCCATAAAAGCAGATCTGGTCCGCCAAACTAAAACCTATCGCCATGTCATTACCATTAATAAACCTATAATACAGTAGTAATGAGTGAGATGTTTTGACTGAGATACAGTTATGCAGCATGGCTACAGTAGGCTATGCACCGCTGGCGCCAGACAATGATCAGCAGGGGGGCATCCATTTTTCATACAGTATACAGAGGGCCGCTTTAATATACTTAGATAAGGGGGTGGGCAACTTTCATGATGGAGAGGGCCACTATATTTCCACATTCACTCCAGAGGGCCACATTGAATATACTGTTGGGCAGACACCTTATCTCCGTATTTTAACTTTTTTTCGTAAATGAATGCTGTACTTGTCTATATCACACAAAAGTAGTAAAAACAGCCGATCTATAAGCTCAAAACGCGTCCCACCGCGACGCGTTTTGAGCTTGTAGATCGGCATTTTTTGCTATTTTTGCTAGGAATCCAGAATTTTTGCAATTTTTTAATTGGAATCCTGAAAGGTTACATTTTAATTTAATTTCAAATGCATTTAGTTATACTCATGTTAACTTTTTGAACTTAAATAAAAAAATCACACCCAGTGTGAAGAGAGTGGTGCCTTTGAAAGTGTAACTGGTTGCATCCTTGTGTTGCAATCAGCAACAATTGTCACGTGACATGTGACAACATATTGTCACGTGTCACATGAAGCTTGACCAATCAGCCGTGCTCAAACATACGGACGGACATACGGACGGACGGACATACGGACACACGGACAAAGTCAAATGTAGGAGTGGTTGGCACCACTCAAATACATTGGACATAAACAAATATTGTAATACTAGTCATTAAGCTACTAATATAGACTGAAGTAATTAAAGCGGGTCATGTTTGCATGTTTGGAATTGTAACAGCTGAAATCAATAATATATCAGTATTTCGTTATTAACCTGCGGGCCGCATTAACTGAAGGTGGGGGCCGCATGTGGCCCCTGGGCCGCCAGTTGCCCATTTGTGGGCTAGAACAATGTTATATTTGCTGTTATAAAATATGGGTCACGTAGTCAATAAGCAAAATGATGCAACAACCAACAATAATCAAATGGACCATCAATCCATATGAATATATAGTAAGTAGGCGTGGCCTATTAAACACCAGCACACACGACGAGAAGCAAGAGCACTGCTTATGCATAATAAGCACAAAAGCATAATGAAGATGCCATATCATTAAAGAAAACATTAATGTTGTCTCCAGAATAGGCATGCTAAGGTTCACGTGGTTAAATGGCTATAGCGTGAAAAGGGGCAAAGGATTGTTTATCTAGCCCGAGGCTTATAAGCTCGGGGCAGCCAAGGACATGTGTGAACATGGACTAAGCTGGCCTTGGGCTTCACACCGAAAAAAAATGTTCAATTGAAATCTTTTTATTTTTCCACCTCTAAAGTACCAGTTGAAACTTGTTCCCTTAACACTCTAATTCCTTTTAGACCACTTTGTTTGTTGACTACGGCTCATCTTGTTTACTCAGACAGACCAGGGGGCCTGAGAAGGTAGTCCAACATTTCAAACAAAATCTGTTTTCATCCACTATCTGACAGTCCAGCTTGTCATGATAGAGAAACAAAAACTGACATTTTCAGGAATTGAAAATAACAATGTACAAGCTCACATCACGTCGCATCGTGACACATTGCGAGCTTGTAGATCTGTTATTCTCGCTGTGTATCGAACGTTAAGTATATAGGGCTTAAGTGGTGAATGTCTGAAAAACACAAGCTTTTTGTCTAATGTAAGAAGAAGTGGCTCCAAGGAAAACTAAATGAAGCAGAGGAGTGATGTTCCTTGTTTTTGTGGTGTCTGTTTAAGTGGGTGATCTTCATAATGACCAGTGTGTGCTGAATGTGAGTGGGAATACTTTGGCCTGATACATGGAGGATTTGAGCTTAAGCAAAATAGGCCATTTTATGTGTGTGCGCGTGGGCACGCTCGCGCGCGCACACACACGCTTACTTGCGTGTGTGTGTGTGTGTGTGTGTGTGTGTGTGTGTGTGTGTGTGTGTGTGTGTGTGTGTGTGTGTGTGTGTGTGTGTGTGTGCTTGTGTGTGTGTGTGTGCTTGTGTGCGTGTGTGCGTGCGGTGACGGTCCACTAATCTATGTGACTTGATCAAATTCTTGTCATGCCTGCATGTAAACATGACCTCATAAATACCTCTGCGGTTCATGGTTGATCACCTTAGCCGGTGGAATTAAGATGGCTGTGCAGGCTGTGCTCTGCTTTAAAGTGATTGTGTATTACATCCTGCGTTGAATTATTCAAAAGCCTTTCCACCCGCTCCTAATGGGGCATTGAGAAAATACGAAGGGCCAGCGCAATAACATACACGGCTGCATACCGTGGCACTGCTATATTTCTCTTTCTCTTTCGTTCTGTCTCGGCTTATTTTAGCACCAATGGTCATTGTGGTGTGATTATTGCGGCGCCCACATATCGCTGTTGCCGGGCGGAAACCTTGTATGTCCAAAACTTTTGTGTTTCAGGACATGGGGGAAAAAAGAACCTGGCCTTCCAACGCATCCAATGTCGTTATTATGAGGTCACACGCTCTTACTTTTAATACTTTTCATTGCTTTAATATTTATAAAACCCACTTACAGACTTCATCATTATGTAACTTTCTTTTAATGAATACATGTTTATTTTGTCCAATTTGTATGGTTGATTGATTGATTGATGTACTTTATTTAGTAAGACATGAGAACAGTACATGGCAGTACATAACAGTACATGGAAGTACAAATTCGCAATACAAGGTCTACTAAACTGGATAGCTCAGTTAAGCACGTAGCTTGTTTAAGATGAGATCCCCATGCACACAAATCATGTTGACATATAAGAGACAGACAGATATACACACTACTATACAGAATGTCATACAATCAGTTTACAGGTTACTGGTATGAAGTATGAAGGGTGAAAAATATGTACAAAAAAGAAAGAGGGGGGGGGGGTAGGTTAGGTTAGGACATGGGGTAGGTTAGGACTTGGACAGGGGCCATTTTTGAATTGCAGCCTCCTGAAGGTGTATCTTTAGGGCATTTTTGAAAGTAAGTAGGGTTTTACACTCCTTTACTCCTTTTGGTAGGGCATTCCACATTTTAGATGAAAAGCATGAGAAAGAGTTCATTCCCTTTGTTGTGCCAAATCTGGGTTGAACATGGTTTGTGGAGCTGCCTCTGGTGTTATGATCATGGACTTGATTAACATTTTGGAAGTATTTTGACAAATACAGGGGGATCCCAATGTTGTGGTGTATCTTAAAGACCAGGCCCATAGCAAGTTGCTGTACTCTGTCCTCAACCCTAAGCCATCCAAGCCTAGCAAAATGGGCATGGGTTAGATGGGCTTTGTAATTGAGGCCAAGAAGTAGCCTTACAAGTTTGTTTTGGGATGTTTGGAGCCTTGTTTTTAGGGCCTTGGAGGTGTTGTGATACCACGAAGTGCATGCATAATCATAATGACCTTGTATGAGGGCCCCTACAAGAATCTTCAGAGTATTCTTACTGACTTTACGAACAAGCCTCCACATCCTCCGTGTTATTTTGTGGACCTTTTTGATCGTCTTTTCAGCGTTTTTGTCACCTGAGAGGTTTGCCTCCAAGATGGAACCCAGGTAGGTAATTTCCTCCTTTCTTGTGATAACATTTTCACCCACTTTGATCGTGAAACTCTCAGCCTTTCTAAGGTTAGGGTTGGACCCAAAGAGGATGGATTCAGTTTTACCCAGGTGTAATGAGAGTTTGTTGTCGGAGAGCCAGATGCAGATCTTGTTGAGTTCAGTGCTGAGAGTTTTCTCAACCTGCAGCCTGTCCCTGTCCGAGACCAGCAGAGCCGAGTCATCTGCGAACAGGAACAGTTTGCAGTCGCAAGCTGAGGACATATCATTCACATATATCAGGAACAGTAGTGGTCCTAGTATGCTTCCTTGAGGAACACCACAAGTCACTGGGAGGGGAGGGGACTGGGTGCCGTTTACTTCCACCACTTGCTCCCTCCCTTCCAGGTAGGATCTCATCCAGTTCACCGACGTGTCATCAAAGCCTATTGCTTTGAGCTTATTGATCATAATTGGGTGATTAACGGTGTCAAAAGCCTTCTGGAGGTCCAGCATGACCATGCCGCAATATTTGCCCTTGTCGACATCTTGTTTGATAGAGTCGTTCAAATAGAGAAGGCATGTGTCAGTGGAGTGGTTTGTTCTGAAACCAGATTGGAATTCGTAAATTAGATTTCTTTCGGCAAGGTACTTATCAACCTGTTCATAGACTATTTTTTCCATGACTTTCGAGATGGAGCTAAGAATAGAAATAGGGCGGTAGTTGCCAGGGTCTAATTGGTTTCCTTTTTTGTACAGAGGGGTCTATGTTAGAGTAGGCTATGTTAATACAATATAACTTATACATGGGGTGGTTGTATTGTGTCTCCCTACTCTTCTATTGAGATATTTAGGGAAGACTAGAGGAAAGTTACATACCGTAGTGCTGCTTTAACCACTTTCAAAATGTTTTGAGAATAGCAAAAAATAGCAAAAATAGCAGATCTACAAGCTCACAACGCGTTTCACCAATTCAAATTGTGGCTTGATTAAAATGCACTACTTCACGTTTCCTGGGTCGCTATCTCTGTCAATATGCTTTCTAGGTGATATATCAAACGTGGATCAAGACAATGAACACAATAGACTACTCCTTGCGGCCCTAATTGACGCCAAGAAAACTCTCCTCATGAACTGGAAATCAAAGGGAAACATAAACATTGCTCACTGGAAAAACGTAATAATAGATCGAATATCCCCATGGCCTGGACACTAACACAATAGACACACACACCCCATCTGGCCTGGATTCATCAATTATCTTCAAACATCATAACACAGTGATTCTCCTTGCCTGGACGCACGCACACACACTCACGCACACACATATATGTGTGTGTATGTGTGTGTGCGTGAGTGTGTGCATGTGTATACACATGCACACACACATGCACACACCTTAAACCTGCATGAACACGTCATCACCAAATTAATGATTTGATGTGAAACATTTGCAGATGCATTTTTCGATGGTTTATTCGTCCCTCTCCCAGTGTGTAAGGACCTTGAGAGTGAACAATGATAATTGTCTGTTTCCTAAGCTATGATTAAGTCTTGCCAAGCCATGTACAGGGGTTATAATTACATTACATATATTATTGTTATTATTATTATTATTATTATTATCATTATTACCCTTATTATTATTATTATTATTATTATTACTATTATTATTACCCTTATTATTATTATTTGGACCTAAGACTAAAGTCTCGATCTGATTCAGTTAAAACATTAGATATTGTGAGTTATTAAAAGCACATTTATTTTCCCGTATTTAACTCTTTAACTCTAATCGTACATAATTAAGGCTTACAAAGTTCATCATAGACCTTGATAAATATTAATTGCAGGGGCAAATTTGGCTTACGCAAGAAGTTCATCATAGGAAATAAACGGCTCATCATTCCCATTCATTACACACCATTTCTGTTACATGGCTGCATGCATGTGTATTGCACCTCAGGCTGATTGTAATGACTCTCAAAGTGCATCTGCGGGCTCAGAATAGTCGAGCAACGGGGGGAACTGCCACTGGAGAAACCGGGGGGAACTAGAGACGTGGAATTATAGGGTTTTACAAATTCCACACACATGAAACTCTCTCGTGCATCTTTTGATAATCACATTTGATTAGCCCTTTAAGACCGGGAACGCTACTGTGTCGTTTTAAGATGTCTTTGTTAGGCTATTCAAAAATAGCAGATATACAAGCTCATAGCGCGGCACCGAGTGCCGCGCTATGAGCTTGTATATCTGCTATCTTAGGGAAATCTTGACAATGTGTGCAAATCTTTGAATATATATTTTCAAGGCGAACATTTTGTAACTCAAATCTTTACTTCTGGGGGATTCTACAAATGTCTTCTAAATCCTAACCGTTTTTTGAAAAAACTTATGTTGCTATATAAATATCAGTGGTTCTCAAGCTTTTTTCATGTCAACGACCATCGAAATGATATGCATTTGGCCGCGGACCCCCATCTCAAAATGTTTTGTTCCAGGGACCCCCCAGAAGCAAAGATTTGAGTTAAAGAGTTAAACATGTATCTATATATCTATATCTATATCTATATCTATATCTATATATATATATATATATATATATATATATATATATATATATATATATATTAACAGATTTGCACACATTTTCCTCTACAAGCTCATAGCTATGAGCTTGTAGATCTGCTATTTTTGACTATCCCAAATAAATCTTAAAATGACACAGATGCGTTCTCGGCCTTAATGGGTTAGGCAAATTAGCTCAAATCAAACTGCATTGAGGGGGCCATTTCGTATGCATTCATTCCCGTGCAGCGGGGCTCTTTGCAGACGTGCAGGCAAAGGCCTTTGTGTCCATGCCGGAGTCCAGGGGCTGTTTCACATCATTCAGCTGACTTGCTCAGGGCCGCTACCTGTGGCCCTTCATTATGACCTCATTCAGTCACCCGGGCGTCTTGCCAGCTCCCCTCCCATTGCCTCTGCTCACGACGCCGGAACAGAACCACAACGGCTCCCTAATCATTGCCGCTTCACTGTTTTCTGCAATCCTCCTCCGAGAAGATTATGTCTTTCAGAAAGCAGAGGAAAGGGAGAAAAGAAGAAGAGGGAAAAAAAACGCCCCCTTTCCTTTACGAGGAAAAGAAAACCCACAAGCGAGAAGAGGGATAAAGCATACAGTATGTGTGTATATATATATATATATATATATATATATATATATATATATATATATAACCCTATAATTGACAAGACTGACAGCATACAGACACAGTCTGCTTGAATAAAAAAATTACAAAGATTTTTTGTTCTGGCTCCTCATCTGAAAACGGTGAGAGAGTCGGTGGCCAAATTAAATAGATATGCCACAATAATAGATGATAAACTGATCTGACCTTTGCGTGCGCAAATTACAAAGCGCACACAAATGATAAATACTATGGTGAAAACCAAAATATTTTTTCAACCGATTGATGGGTATGCAGATAGCCATGAATGACAGATTAAGGCAGTCACATTTCCGCAGGCCATCAAAGCATTGGCCTATATATATATATATATATATATATATATATATATATATATATATATATATATATATATATATATATATACATATACACAGCCTCTATATATATAATATAGAGGGTGTAATCGCAATCTGCCAGGTGAAATGGTACAGAAAGTTTCAGTCTTGAGATTTAAGTGCTTTATCCGTCTCTATCAGCAAGGTTGGCTCAAGGTTTTCCAAAGCTACCGACCACCACTGTGCTCCATGCGGGCGCTCTCTCTCTCTCTCCATTCTATTGTCTGAGTAATATTTGCATTTTCAATATGGGAGGTTTAAGGGATCACAGCTCCAGAATGTGGCTTGCGGCAATTGATTCCCGCTACCGTCATTACCAGGAGACCGTTGTGGAGACGGACGGCGGTGTGTGTGTGTGTGTGTGTGTGTGTGTGTGTGTGTGTGTGTGTGTGTGTGGGGGGGGGGGGGGGTGGGGGGGGGGGGGTAGACATGGACCCGTGGTCAGCGGAGGGGATTTAACGGTGGCGCCGCCTTCTCTGTGGATGATTCGTCTTGACGGCCGCAAACGTAAATTCCCCCAGCCCGTGCAGGCACCACATGCAAGGAGGCAAAGAGAAGCTGACGAGCTAATGGCACACTATCTCAGCTGTGAAATGCTTCCAAATGGGTTTCTGTGGTACGGCTGATTCAATCTATATGAAAGCCGTACCCTGCACTGCACTCCCTCAAGCAAAGGTCAGATAAACTGACTGTGATGGGATAGGGAGGATACAGTGGCAGATTGGGGGGGGGTGGGGGGGGTGACAGAAGAGAGGTGGATAGGCAAACACTTGAACCAAAATAAAAGACGTGCATACTAGGTACTCCTGCCAGTGCCCTTGACCAAGGTACTGGCAGGACGACTGTAGTTGGTCTCGTAGCGCTGCACGGTTGCCGTTCACGTCTCCATAGGACGGGTTAAAAGCAGAGGTCACATTTACCCAAGGGCAACAGTAGGGTAAAATCCAATCAAATCAAAATATCAACCGTTGCGTCATAATAGGCGGAAATAGCCGATCTACATTTGCACAATGCACCCCAACGCAACATGTTGTGAGCTTGTCGTAGGAAGAGATTTGGTGTTGACGAGTAGGCCTAGTTGTCAAAGTGGGGTCCAGGGACCCTCAGGGTTCCTTGAAGTTGCCCAAATGGACCCTTACAGGGTCTGTAACTCTGAGAGAGTACAAATGGAACCAAGTGGTTCCATTTACACTCTCAGAGTTATGGGGGTCCTTGAAATTTAAAATAAATACGTAAAAAAGAAAGGAGGGGGCCAAGGACAGACCCCTGAGGGATCCCGGTCAATAGGGTATATAAAGGGTTTAAGTGGTTAAAGGTGGACACCTGTTGATGTGATGTCAGGTGACAAGCTCAAATATCATGCCACTCCTCGTTCTCTCTGCATTCATCTTGTTATTGTGCTTGAATGTCAACTCGCCTTGATGCCTCTGACTTAATTCTCTCTTTTGTCTGTTAGACTGCAGAGACCTTTATGTGAGACGTCCGCAGAGGACAATCCAACAGGACACACACTGACACGCTGTCTCCTTCAGCATCATTCACATCCTCAATTTAGACTAGTATAAACCCATACATATGCACAAACACATACGCACGGCACGCACATACGCACGGCACGCATGCACGGCACGCACGGCACGCACGGCACGCATGGCACGCACGCACACACACACACACACACACGCACACGCACACGCACACGCACGCACGCACGCACACACACACACGCACACGCACACGCACACGCACACGCACACGCACACGCACACACACACACAGACACATTATTCATGTATACACATACACCTAATAGACCTTTCCTCATGCCTTTAGCTACAATTATTTTTTCTGAAATGGAAAAAGAAAACAGATTCCTGATGTGTTGAGGTAAACAAGATGAGAGAACAACACAAAACAGTGCAATGAAGGCGGTGAAAAGAGGTGGGACAGTTTTCAAAAACATATGAGAAGAACCAGGAGGCGGTGAACAGCAGGGACTCTCGGCGGGTTTTACACATTGAGATGTGTTAACCTTTTCATCCTTTCTTAACCACAGTATATGATTCTCTGCCTTTTTACACTTCAAGGATTCAGTATTTAGTATTTAGGCCACGGACATTTTGCTAATCTCTGCGACCCTGACCTACACTGTAAATCCTCAGTGTTCATTTAACTCTGAGAGTATGCAAATAGGACGGGTCCATTTGGTTCCATGTGTACGCTATAGGAGTTACAGACCCGTAATTGTCCATTAGGACATTGAGGATCACTGTTTTTATTTTGAGAATATATCCCCAATCAAGACATTTGTCCGACTTTGTATTTAGCAATGTGTCACATGACTTGTCTAATGCAGTGGTTCTCAAAGTAGGCCCCAAAGACCCTCAAGGAACCCCGAGAGTGTACACATGGAACCAATTGGTTCCATTTGTACACTCTCAGAGTTATGGGGACCTTGACATTAAAAAGTTAACTAATCTTAGCTAATGTATTTCAAACAAGAGTACAAAGTTCTCTTATGCATTGAATATAGTTTGACCCCTAGAGAGTGCAGCATTTCTCAGAAACCAGACATACTGTATACAAATAATTGTGTTCATTTCATGATGACCTTGTCTGAGTCATTCACAGTTGATAGTCAAAAGCTGTATTTTATGTCATAATAGACACAATATGTCTACTACTTGAGTTTAAACTACAGAGATGCATTTGTTGTATATTCCTCAAGGATGCTAACATCACAATCACATGAACCTTAATGCCCCTAGTCTGGGAATGTCATATAATGGTGATTATACAACAGGTATTTCCGACCAAGCAATCTGATTGATTGAAATAGCTATCTAGCCGTGCTTCAAACCAGCATGATAGCACGGGCCTAATCACATTAATAAATCACTCCGCACTGCAGTCCGCACCTGATTAGACCATATATGGCACAGCTGTGCTGTGACGTCACGCTGTCCCACGGTAGGAAAACAAACAGACAGTAGCCTGACCCACCGCCGCCACCGGAGAACAAACAGCTATGCAAAATGCACTATGTTGTCATAGTAATATACTTTATCGTACGAAGGTATCGCACAGCGAAAATAGCCGATCGATCTACAAGTTCACAACGCGTCGACGCGTTGTCAGCTTGTAGATCAGATATTTTGGCCACGTGACACGGTCGTACGACGGAGCATATAGCCTACTGGAATCAGCTGTGTTGATGAGACGGTGCCTCAGAGCGCTGCTACAGGGACTATTTCAGTGATGCAAATAGTCCCTGTAGTGATGCTTCAGTGATGCTTGCGGATCTCGGCTCCGCCTCGTTCCTGACCGCATCACTGGCGTGCCAATAATGACGGTAAAGCACACCCTCTCGTGTAATATTGCTTAAATGTTTGGCGCCAATATGTGAACATTTGCTGAAAATAGCTTATCTGCAGCTTGTAGATGGGTTACTATCAGCAAAGATATTTGGTGTAGAGGGAAAAGGGAGGGGACCATGTATGGATCCATGGGGGACCCCGGACCACCTGAAGTAAATCATCGTTTTCTACAAAGGAAATGAACTTAAACTCTTATTGCTTAGAAATCTATCTGATTTTGTTTGATTTTAAAACCCAAATGTGGTTGGAAAAGGGCATCATTTGATTATTCAGAGCCTACTGTAGACCAACTTTGGATCCATATATTTGGTATAGTGTGCAGGGGACCACGATCTGTATCTATTCACATGTGAAATTACATCTCAAAGAAAAAATTAAATAAAAAATAAACAGGAACTTGGCCCTAGTGCAAGCAAGAGTGGTTTCATTATTTCAACATATAGCCCAGCCTACTGTATATACAGTACCAACTTCACTCCCAGGGATTGTAGAGTACAACACACAAACACAGTAATGAGCAAAGCAAGTGCAAAGGATACACAAGAGCCTTCGGCGCTGACATCTTTTAGGTTCACTGAAATGCACAGCTTTATATCGCTAATATATCGTCTCTGACGGGTGGAAACCTCATATGTCCAAAACTATGAATGTAAAATATATATTATTTGTGATTTTTGAAAATCTGAGAGAGAGAGAGAGAGAGAGAGAGTAGTTTTGTCTAAGTTTCAAAGAGACAGCTTGCCTCCAGCGCTCTTTCATCCCAGCTGAGGCTGCTTCCAGACAGCCCATAGCTGTCAGGGAGTTTAGTGTAGCAAGCGAGACTGGATTCACAGTAATGACTCCTGCTGGACCGCATGTGTGCGGAGTTTTAATTGTCAGAGAAGAAAAAGGACAGATTGTAGATAGTCGTTTCTGTGAAAAAGCTGAATGAAAAAGACAATATTTGGGCAAGACGCGTACGCAGCAAAGGCCACAACAGCTCAAAGAGTCTCCTTCAACAAGTTTTCTAAACACGGAATTGTATTGCTCGCTGAGGCACACACTAATATGGCTTTTGGGAAATGCCACTGTAACCGCGTGCTTGTGCATTCACACATTCAATGGCACATTAGTCGCATTATTACCCTGTAGTTGTTTCTTGCGTCTAACGGCAGGCAGTCAGCCATGTGCCCTTCAGGGCCTCTCAGGCTGATCATAGTCACTCCCACTGCTCCCAAAGCAACGCATTTCAATCTCCGTCTCACATCTCCTTGTTATATGCAAATGACCGAGCACTCCGCAGTGCATGCATGAGAGGAAAAGTAGCCCTACAGGTTGTTATTGCACCGTGCCAATCCTCCTGAGCACGTTCCCCCCGCCTGTGGCCAACACAACACACAGATTTCAGGTAAAGTCCACTTTTCATCCTACAGCAGTGTTGATTTCGTCGACTAAAACTATGACGAAAAATGTTCGTTGACTACCTTTTTTCACTGACAAAAACTATATAAAAACTAAATAAGAACTAAGCTCTGATGACTAAAACTAAGACTAAATATATTGACAATTTCGTCAACAAATAAAAACTAGACTAAAATGTTAGTGAGGGACTAGTGGAGAAGAGATCCAGTAGAACTAAAAGACAAGTCCTTTCATGTTTGGTTGCGCTCGGGTGTTGCGCTCTGAAAATAGCTGATCTACATGCTCACAACACATCGCGCTGCGATGCGTTGTGAGCTTGTAGATCGGCTATTTTCGGCATGCAGCTAAGTGAAAATCAACTATTCCAATGCCATCAAGGCACCGCCAAAATATTTTTTTTGTCGACAAAATCAACTGTAGATTTAGTCGACTAAAATCGTATGATATTTAGTCCACTGAAACTAGACAGAAACTAAAACGTTTCAGATGACTTAAATATGACTAAAACTATATGAAATGTTATTCAAAAGACTAGGACTAAAACTAAATAAAAAAAATGCTGTCAAAGTCAACACTGTCCTACAGTCTGTCAGGAGACAGTGATCCCTTTCACCTCGTGAAACCTTATGTGCAATTTCGGGGACGAACCTTTGGTGAAAATAGCAGAGCTTGCAATGCGTTGCAATGCATTGCATGTAGATCGGCTAGTTTCAGCGACGAGGTTTAGTGTAGAGAGCAGGGGTCTCCAATGTTTTTCAGGCCAAGGACCCCTTACCTGAGAGATAGAGATGAAGCAGGGACCCCCTACTACATAATGTATAAACATTTATTTTCATAGATTTCATAGACAGCACTATCATCAGTGTGTTTTATCAATTATTATTTTTTATTCATTGTATTTTCAGACATTTAACCACTTAAACCCTCAACAAACGTGACAGTTGACTCTTGGTCTGTTATTTTTATCCCTTTACACCAAAACAATTTGCCGAAAACAGCCGATATGCAACCTCACAACGCCTCGCGATGTGAGGTGTTGTGAGCTTGTAGATTTGTTATTTTCGGCTAATGTTCCCCTCGTAATAGGGATGCTCGGGTTCAAGGGTAAAAAAAATATATAGATATATACCCTGTGGTAACTCTGAGGACCCCTAGGGGTCCCGGACCACCCGTTGAAGACTCATGGCAGAGGGAAAAGTATAGAGCCCTGAGGACCCCGGTCAAATAACTATACAGGATTCAAGTGGTTAAACACTTGTTAAGTGGTTAAACGACTTGCTTGATGGTTAAACACTATAAATGCAAATCCTCCTTCACAAAAGCAATGCTGGTGTAACTAAACTGAAACAAGTAATGTTTTAGATAGATTACGTAGATTACAAGTTCCACACTGGCTTAACTACTTCTACTTTCCATTTCCTGGAAAGTCGATGACTGGCCGCAGGCAAAATGAGATGAATTGAATTGAACTGAACTCTCGACCCATTCCTCCAACACAGACAGAACCAGTTTGGTCCAGATTTCTTCAAGGCTTTGATTTCACAGGCCGCCATCAAAATGCTTCATGTTTGGGTATCACTTTCACAACCCAAAATTGGGGTCGGGATCAGATTTCAGCTGTCAGGAATATGAGAAGTCATAGATCTTCTCGGTTGTGATTCACCCACGGGACAGAAAGAAATTGTGAAATGAGAAATGCACGGAGAAAGCAAATTTATATCACAGTGTTTGGTCTCAATGTTGTATAATGAAGGTGCACAGCAAATTCCATCACAACCCATCCAGTAGTTTTCAAAATATCTTGTTTGGCATTAGTGTTGGAAGGTCAGCCAATGCTGTTAGCGTGGCTAATTAGTTAATTTAAACATCAAATCAGTGTGTAAACAAATGATAAACTTGAAACAAAATGATAGACTTCAAATGAATAACAAGAAGATTTCTAAGATGTATTTATAAACAACAAAAGGAAGAGAAGAGTTAAGGATTTAAGTTCATATGCACCAATAATCTTTTTAAAAACCTAATAAAAGGAAGATTTAATGATTGATACGTACTGCAGTTTGAATGAGAATAGATGTTCCACCACAATTCTGCCGTTAAATATGCAAATCGAATTAACAGCAAAGCCTGTATTTATCATAATATTAAATTAGGTTTATTATTTTAGCACAAATCATCATTTTGTGCTGTTCATCATTTTCCAGGAGGCATTTCACAAGTCTCTGGAATAGAGTGGAATTTCTTTTCAGCAATTAAAATATAGCTCTCAAACAGCTGTTATATGAGTCAGTGATTTAGCCCAAGGTGGCCTCCTTTATTGTTTAGTGTGAAGCAAGGAGATGATAATTCTATTACTGTATATGTTAGATAACTGGTGGTGGTGATGATAAAAATGTTCATGCTGAATTTATTTAGAGTGTGTTAACCAGTTAAGCCATACAAGTTCACATGCAATGTGAACTTGTATAACATAAGTCATTTTCAGTGGTGGAAAGTAACTAAGAACATTTACTCAAGTACTGTACTTAAGTACAATTTTGAGGTATTTTTTACTTTACTGGAGTATTTCCAATTTTCAGTACTTTTACTTCTACTACATCTCAGAGGCAGATATTGTACTTTTACTCCACTACAATTATATGAAAACTTTAGTTACTAGTTACTTTGTAGATTTTTATAATTACAAAACTTATAGTAACCACTTCAGCCCTATATACATTTCGGCCATTTGAAAATAGCCGATCTAGAAGCTCACAATGCGTCGCGATGCATTGTGAGCTTGTAGATCTGCTATTTTCAAAAGATGTTGTATTTGAAAACTTGAAATGGGACATTCTGCATAAGGAGTACTTTTGGTACTTTTAGTACATTTTGATGCCAATACTTTTGTACTTTTACTCAAGTCCATTTTGAATTCCGGACTTTTACCTGTAACAAAGTATTTCTATATTGCAGTCTTGCTACTTTTACTTAGTAAAAATATTGAGTACTTTTTCCACCACTTGTTATCTTATCTTATCACTCAAACAGAGAGCGTCTCCTTTCAAACCCCAATGGTTCTAATCAGCCCCCCGCCCACAGGAGTGGCCCAATTCTCTCACAACTTGCTACAAAAATCCCTCATGAAAAACTATATAATCTCCTACCTTTCATTTTCAACCTTCACATGTGTCTCCTTCTCTAATAATCAAAAAGTGCTATATATTTCATCTCGCAATTTACTTCCGGATGGTTCGTTTTGCACTTTTTTTGCCACATCGGTCACGGGAAAGAAATAAGCGCTGCCGTGGTCTATGGAAACGAGCCCAAAAGTGCACCCAAATAAGCCCAAAATCGCTTATACAAACAGTCAGACCTGGCAACGCAGCCTACGCCAATCATGCGTGAGAGATCTACAAGCTATGGGGCAGAGACGCCACCGTATCTTAGCAACAACTACAGCGCTCACTCTCATTGGTCGTGTCACGCTAAGAGCAGTCTCCAGACAATGGCATCGCAGACAGCTTGCTGTTACTGCTGTAGCCATCACAGTTAGTCCCAGCGACGACGGACAGGGCGCTGTGATAGCTGCCATCTCGCTAACGCTAACGTGGTTGTCATGCCTGCAGCGGCTGTGCAATCACTTTGTCAACAATGCACGTTCGTGTGGTGAATGTCAATATTGCTGCTCAGTTAGTCCATTGTAGATGGTGTATGTTTGTGTGTGTCTTCTGGAGAACTATGTAGCTCCACAGCAACTACAGTAACTAACGTAATGGCAGGACCGCCCCGTGCAACGCATGTTAGGCTGCATTATGGTCATGTAGTAATTTCAGATAATTTCGCTCCGATTACAGCAGTGCTTATCAACCCTTTCACGCCGCCCCCCCCCCCCCCCCCCCCCCCCCCCCCCCCGCCCCCCCCAAATAAACGTACTTGATCTGGGGACCCCCCCATTCTGTTTGCCTCCGTTCCACAAGTACATATTGTGAAAATAGCCGATCTACAAGCTCAAAACGCCTCACGTTGAGAGGCTTTGTCGATAAATGAACACATGACGTCGGTGGGAGAGGAGATATTGTGTCTTTTGGACAAACAGCAGTGTCGTGCTGATGTTTGTTGTGTGAAGCAGCTTAATGTCAGAGTGTTTGTGTTGGAGCGCCTCAGTGCGGCTGCAGAGTTCATGTGCAACCTCTTCCAGAGAGAGACAGAGACACTAGAAACTCTGCTGGGGAAAAAAAACACTGCTGGGCATTGACTTTCATATGGACATTGATCTACACACTGCAGGTATATCTGCTACACACACAACATCAAACTACACACTGCAGGTATGATGCAGCGTTTGCATTACAGCCAGCATGCCAGCGTAGTTCCCATATGGTTTCAAGGTGGGCTAAACCATATGGACCCCATGTCAGCAATGTCAGCGGCATCCACTTCAGTCCCAACTGCGATGCCCATGCAGGCTATAAGTAGCTTCTACCTGGCCCTTAGGTGGGCCCCAACTACCCATGTTTATGTGGGACCAAGGCGGGTCCTACCTGGGTTTGCCCATGCAGGCTTTAACTGGGTTCTACCTGGGCCCTAGGTGTACCCTAACCAACCACAGTGCAGTGCCCATCGCTCCAATTGTTGTGACGTCAGGGCTCTCAATACTGCACATTGGTGGAGGAGGAGGGGCCGCAGGGCGACCGCACACATCGCTGAACCAATGGTAGCCCACGGATGTTTCCTCTGGGGATTTACAATCTGCCCCTCTATGCCACATATCATCTGCACTACAGGGTCTTCACTGACCGAGCCACGGCCCCACTGACCCTCATGACGCTACGCCACTTATATGAGTTGCCAAGTGGCCGCGGGCGCTACGTGGGCGTGGCCGCGGGCTAGACGCGAGCCCCCGCGTAGCGGGGGCGAGCTTCTAGTTTACACAATTCATGAAATTGTGTACGTTTTGGGGATAAGTTTGGACATTTTTGGTGGATGGTGTTGTTACAAACAATGGTTCAACAGTTCTCTAGTATACCTGGAATTTAATTTTGTATGAGAAAATAGGGCGGCGGTAGCAACAGAGTGGGTAGAGAGGCGGCCGGCCGCCTGTGAATCAGAAGGTCACCGGTTCGCCCTCCGGCTACGCCCAGTCTGTGTGGAAGTGTCCCTGGACAACGCGTTTAACTCCTACCCGCTCCGCCCCCGTGCCCTCGCCGTGACATTTGAGCATGCAGCCATCATCTGGGTGAAGCCGAAACTGCATCCCCCCCTCCCGTGGGATCAATAAAGGTCTACCTTAGATGACCTTCAAAGCAGGTGTACGTGTGTGCTCAGCTGCTAGAGCTGGAATCGATGCTATACGGTCAATACTATGTTTTCTCCTTATACCTATTCTTACACTGAAGCACTCTGACTGTAAACATGCCCCCCCCCCGCGTGAGATATTCTGTACTTGGTCCCCTTTCCAACCCTATTTTGTTTTGAAAATCTAAATGACTAAGCAATAAGAGTTTAGGTTCCTTTCCTCAAAACAATGTATTGAGTTACTTCAGGTGAATTTAATCACTTAAACCATATATACTTTGGGACCGGAGTCCCCCAGGGGTCTATATACTATTGTTCCTCCCTTTTTCCCTCTACAAAAACAGCCAATCTACAAGCAATGTACAAGCTCACAACACGTTGCATTGCGACACATTGTGATCTTGTACATTGGCTATTTTGGCCGAATGTTCGGCTATTGTTCCCTATTATGACCTGCCTATAATTGCGAGGGTGTGGTTAACATACTGAGATACACCTAATCTTTATTTGTATTCTGTGCTTTGAATAAGGTGTTCCAACAGCCTCAGCAGGGTGGTGACACTGTGTCCATTATAATGCTGCAGGATCCTAGAGATTATTCATTTATCCCTGAGGGTTCTTAAGACTCAAACCAAATCAGTCAGTCCGTATGATCCTTGTGATACCAAAGCTTCCTCTCGGGCATAGATCCATTAATATGCCTGACCGCAGACTCCCTAAAATACTAATGGATATTATGGTGCAAAGTCTGTTCTAAAACCTCTGCTTATCTAGGAACCCGTGAAGTCATTTCTGTGACCAATTGTAAATCAATTTACTGAAATGTATGAGTGTGCAGGGATGTTTAAATTAAATTACTGCATATTTATTCAAGACAAATGGTGTGCTGATATTAGCTCTGAATCTACATATTCTTTAAGAGTACTTTATCTGTATGTCAGAACTTTACATTAAACTAAACGTGTTCGCAAAAATGTAGCTGTGCATAATTAAGGTACTTCAGACTACTACAGTATTAGCTATGGAAACAGGAAAGCGAAAAGGTACAAAAGCAGTGAATAATTTACATTTGCACTTAACATAGCAGACACTCTTATCCAGAGTAAATGTGATGAACCCTAGTCAACAAACGACAGGGTAAATCACTATAAGTAGAGTGCAAAGATAAACAATAAAGTGCTACAAAGTAGCTAACCCAGCATCTGTCTAAATGGCATGCTATCTGAGTGACATACTCGGCAATTGTGGACAGGATTAGTTTGATCTAAACAAGGAAAAACTACGAATCATTGTATTCTTTTGCCTTTAATGCGAAGAGCTGCGAAGTAGCAATATGTTTCAGAATGTATTCCATGTGTCTTATTTCTACTGTAGGAATGTGTTTGTTATAATAGACTCGAGTACAATATTGTCGCTGTCGGGCAGAAACCTTGTATCTCCATATATCAACTTTTTATGTTTTTGTTCCGTAATTTAATGTCCCGCTTCGTCACGCTAGAGTGGCACACGAAAGCAGCAGAAATAGCCTATCTACAGGCTCACAACGTGTCGCGATGTGACGCATTTTGAGCTTGTAGATCGACAATTTCTTTGCCGCATTTTGAAAGTGAAGTGGTTCATTTTGTCTGTGGGTCTTATAAATATATACCCAATGAAAAGTATCAACAAGAGATTGTGACTAAATAATAACTACGGTGGATCCATTGGAACACACAGGCTTTCCTGAAAAGTAACCGTTTTGGACATTATGCGGTTTCCACCCAACAGCTACCATATTATGTTGTATTAATGTGCATAGGCTCTATGCACAGCAGCCATTTTTGTGAGAAATAGGGCCTCTTCGTACTTACTTCACAGGTGTTACCAATGATATTAATGAAGGCTCTGTTCCATTCTGGTCAAGCAGAGTCAGGGTGCTGATATTGTGCATGTTGGCTCACTGGAAACACTCTGCTATCAAACTCTGTCTCTGTCTAAACTCTGTCACGGGTTCACTCTGTCTCAAAGTGTGGTCCAGGGACCCTCATGGTTCCTTGAGGTGGTTCCAAATGGCCCCTTAAAAGGTGTGTAACTCTGAGAGTGTACTCTCAGAGTTATGGGGGCCCTTGAAATTAAAATGTTTGAGAACCACTGTGCTACATGAAATGGAACAAAGCCTTCATTAGTATCATTGGTAACACCTGTGAAGGAAGTAAGGAAGAGGCCCAATTTCTTTCCAATATGGCTGCTGTGCATAGAGCCTATTGCAAGTCCATATGGACCAGAAATATGAAATAATGTTGCCTGGTAACTATGTTCCTTTGAAAGACATGTTCTAATGAAGGCTTGACAAAGAGAAACGTGCGCGGGCCCATCAATAAGTAACGCATGCTCTGGTGTGATCATGCCGCTGTCTCTGTGAGGTGCCACAGTGTTTTTGAGCAGTGGTGGTGGTGGTGGTGAATCTTTTTTTTTTTTGCACAGCAGATATGGATCTTCTAATGCTGCTTTTCGTCCCCTTTCATCTCCTGTGGCTTCTCTGAGCCACATAAGCCTGTTTCTCATTCTGGGATGCAAATAGAGTGAAGGGTGCCTGACATCACGCTCTGGGCTTTGTAGCCCTATGAGGCTTAAGCCATTCAGTCCGGGAACGCATCTGTGTGTAATTTTTTTAGATTTCTTTTGGCTATTTTTTGAAAAATCCCGAAAATGTGTGCACATCTCTGAATATATGTTTTTTTAAAGCGAACATTTGTAAAATACCCCCGGGAGGAAAGTTTTGAGTTACAAATGCTCGCTTTAAAAATATATATATTCAAAGAGTTGCACTATATTGAAAAAAAAAAAAAAAAAAAAATAGCAGATCTACAAGGTCATTGTATATCTGCTATTTTTGAATAGCCATAGAAATCTAAAATGACAGAGACGGCGTTCACGGATTGAATGGGTTAACAGGACATGGATCTTACAAAGCCACACTTGCAATAGGTGTTCTGTGTGTGTGTGTGTGTGTGTGTGTGTGTGTGTGTGTGTGTGTGTGTGTGTGGTGTGTGTGTGTGTGTGTGTGCGTGTGTGCGTGCGTGCGTGCGTGCGTGCGTGCGTGCGTGCGTGCGTGCGTGCGTGCGTGCGTGTTTGCGTGTGCACGTTCACACAGGGGGGGTGGGTCTGAAGACATATAATGAGAAGGGATTACATTATCGAGGCCACCAGAATATACTATACACAAACGTACGCATGCATGCATGCACGCACGCGCACGCACACACAGACATTTCCTGTCCTCCCTTCAATCGGCCATTTCTCCCGCTCTCACATCAACATTCTTCAGACACACTGGCATCCATGTCTTCTGGTGGATGCTGCAGCCTATTAGGATGGGATGCACAGTGGTGGAAAGTAACTAAGTACATTTACTCAAGTACTGTGCAGTATTTAAGCACAACTCTGAGGTGTAGTTCCATTTTTCCGAGACTTTATATTTGTACTCCACTACATCTCAGTGGCACTCCACTACAATTATATTATCTGAAAACTTTGTTTTGTAGTTTGCATATTTAGATTACTATTACTAAACTAGACTGTCTGATATGTTTAACATTTATGTTTGAAATAGGGCTGGGACTTTAACTGATTAATTTAGAGTCATTAATTACAAAAAAAAGAACGCTATTTTGGTTACTTAAAAAAGATACGCATTTCAATCGCGCTTAGTTTTTGCACCACGGAACCTTTCTCACTGGACAAGTTTCATGCGTATCGATCATACCGGTGCAACCAACAGACAACAAACCCCAGTCCACACAATGGTAGTCTTGCATTGCCAGACTGTTACCTCCCACAATTTTCTAGTGTTATGGCCTTTGAAGCAACAGAGAGGTTTGTTTTTGTTAGTCTGGTTTGTTCATACAGGATATTGGACAATAAGGTCAATCAAGATTTTTTTTTTTTTGAACTGTTGGTCTGTTTATCATTTTGCCCAAGGATATTGAGGGGGAGTTGGACTGAAGGGGTCTAGTTTTTTGTTGTTGTTAGTCTGGTTTGTTCACACAGAAAATGGACAAATCTTTATTTGTATTTCTCGTCAGGGTTTCCTCTGCTCTGGAATGTACTTGAGTAAGTATTGAGTGCTTGAGTTTGCAGAAGGTCCTTGAATATTTATAGGCTACCTGAATCTCAGAATATATTCCTAGAATTGCTGCACTTTATGGTATAACTTAAGTACTGATCTGTTGGTCTGTTTGGTACCACCTAGATAATTGATTCACTCGTATACCAAAATCTGTTTTAATTGAAAGGTCAAATATTGATATGCGATAAAACATGCAATTCATTTTGATTAATTAATTACAAAGCCTCTAATTAATTAGATTTTTTTTTTAATCGAGTCCCAGCGCTAGTTTGGTAACATCATACTTTAACAATTTTGTAAAAACTGTATATTAATCACATTAGCTGGCATCCCTATTTGGGATAAATGTGTCAATTTTGTCAAAATGTGTAAAAAAAACTTCGCAAATTGCAGATCTACAAGCTCACAGACCTGTTGTGATTCATTGCAAGCTTGTAGACCAGCTATTTTCGCTATTTGCCGTACAAAGAAGTATGTACATTAAGACATAAGTGGCTAACAACCCCCCCCCCCCCCCACCCGCTGTCTTTTTGACACATTTTTCATAATAAATCAAACCCTGGTTGTGTGGTAGATGACACGGCGTGACCCTGTAAGGATATTGAGGCAATAATGATGACAATATCAATGTTGAGCTGCTCTTCATTGTAAATGAATATACTGTACCTGTGAACTGCCGGCCCACAGTGCCGTCAGGTCTGAACGCATTGCAGACTGCAGGCTGCTTCCAGAATGTGCCGCAGCCACTGTCTGTGTGGAACAATAGCTTCTCATTTACAAGTGTACTTAAGTAGGCTACTTGAGTAAATGTCCTTAGATACTGTATACACTGTTAACTGGCAAGTACAGTACAGCGCCGTTGTCCGCCTCCAAAGTTCAGTGAGGACAACATGACGCCTCCGTAACAACTTTATCTTCTTTGCTTTGGCAAAATCTTCAGCTTACCATTAACAGCAACACAATGAGACAACTTTAATGTCACATCCCATGATTACAGGTACTGTATAAAAGAGTGGGTGCATTTCTGTCTCTCAACGTTGCAATTATACAGGAAGAGTTCGAAAATGGAAGAGGGGATAGAGAAGAAAGGAACACAGAACAAATCAAATAACAGGAAGGCACATGCAGTCGAATCAAATATACAAAGTCCAGCATAGCCTACATAAGGTGCATAACTGAAAATAAGCAGTGTATAGGCTACAGTAGATGACATGAAGGTATAGAAATGTTTCTTGTGCAGGTTGAACATGAAACATATCTAGCATGAGAATAGCAGCATGGTTTCATGTAGCCTCGCGTAGCCAGACTATATCACTGCGTGGATATCTGGTGTCTGGAGTCTGGTGCTTCTATGAGGATGTTTTTTTCCCCCAAGGGGCGGGATCAAAACAATGGCTCTGGACCCAATTGGTTAGACCTATACAACCAACTACCAATTACAGTCTCCCAGTCTATTTGAATACTGGGCCCTGATTGGTCACCCCAGACTTCGGGAGCAGGAAATGGATTCACAACGGAGCGGTGCCAGACCCAAATCGCAGAGGGATTTTTTTTTTTTTTGCACAGGCAGATTCGTCTGGTCCCAGGCTAGGTTTCATGTGCATGTTATCCTGTCAATCCTCACGTGTGATGTGAATCAGAACCCACATCAGTGCATTATTCATATAGGCTGGTCCAGTGGATCCGAAACGGTGTCGTGAGACAAGTCCACGTGTGCCTTGGGCTTTTGTGCAAGAAATCCAGCACGAATGGCTAATTGTAAATGGTAAATAAAGTGGAAATGCGTCACATTCGGCATACTGAATAGTGTCACTGGAGTTAAGGTGTCGTTGTATTTTACTCACAGCATTATATTTAATTAATATCCATGAAACCCTCAGCTAATGACTTTGAAATGATTCTGAATCTTCCAGGAGATGTACGGAGAATGATCAAACGTAACATCGTGTTCTTTCTTATCCACTGTGGATGTTTCTAGATTAGGTCTTGACTGCTTAAGGGACACATTCTGCAAGTAAAAGCCTTTGCGGATGTCTGTGACTTACACTGACATCAATGCAAACAGTAAAGTAATTTATCACTGCGTTGCCTGGCCCAGCATGCAGATAACCCAGCAGTTTCGATTTTCAAATTGCCGTTTTTCCCCACGTTTGCTACCCAGAGAAAAACAAGCTTTTAGATACTGTAATGTAGCTACCTGTACCGTAGAGGATAATACATTAACCCGCACTCTAAATTGTGTGAATAAAAGTTGGAAGTCATCAAATAGGTTATTAAGCAGGATGTGTATAAATGATCGCTCTGGATACTTTTTGCAAGCAGTGCTTTAGAAACAACTTTAGGAATTCCTCACACCCATTGTGCTTGTGAATTCCTTGGGATCCTACCGCAGTATGGCTATCGATTGGGGAAACACTAAGATATACCATTGTCTTTAGCAGTGTTCATTTTGTCGACTAAAACTATGATGAAAAATCTGAGATGGTGTGTTTATGTTAACTTGAAATACAATGCAAGCTATATAAATCACCTCGTCCTGTATTGATTTGAGCAAATAACCCAGAGTTGCCTATCTTAGTTTGTAAATTCAAAGATTGTTTGACATGCTCGAGTGTTACATGACAGTTTCACTGTCCTCAAATTGAAACAAAATATGTACTCATTTCATAATCATTAAAAACGTTACTATACTTGTGTCAGGCCTACTCCACTAAGAGGGATGTGGTATTCTAATAATCTGACCATGACATTGAAATAATAAAGTTGACTATGCCACCTGTAAGCTTTGAATGATTGATTGATTGATTGATTGATTGATTTAATTAATACTTTATTAACACAATTATTTACCGTACAGGTAGTACAGTCAAAGGTTATGCTAAAAAAATAACACAACAAGCCCCAGGGGCTTGTTGTGTTATTTTTCACTTCAACCTAGGTTATCGTGTAGCTCGATCAGTTAAACTGGTTAAAAATGAATAATAGAACCCAAACACTCTCATGCACCTGAATGAATGAATAGATAAATAAATAAATTAATGAATGAACAAATACATAGATAAATAAATAGATGAATGAATGAATGAATGAATGAATGAATGAATGAATGAATGAATGAATACATACATACATACATATACATACATACATACATACATACATACATACATACATACATACATACATACATACATACATACATATATACATACATACATACATACATACATACATACATACATTACATACATACATATTTGATGGCTATTTTTTTTGTCTTATATTTCACTTTGACTGTAGTCTCTTTGTTCGGCACAATTGAATAAACATACAATTCAAACAAAGTCCTTCTGTTGTTATTATTCATTAAACTAAAACATGGGGGCAACATCCAAAAGAGCAATATGTAGTTTTCAAAACAAAACTTGAGTCACAAAATAATGTGTTATTGTCAGATACTCCCTAGAAAGTAGACACTCTGTGAAGGCAGGTTATTGGTAGACACTCCCTAAGGAGGCTTCAAGCGGGTCCTTTAAAATCCTCTCGGTTGCCCCGCCCCCTCCCCCACACAGCTAACAGCTGTTGCAAACAGACAATCAGACAGACAGACAAGTGTTTGATACAAACTCCGTTCATTTGGAAGTAAAATATTGAAATACACAACTTATAATGTAACGTTCCTCCTCATGGAAGTTGAGTAGTGTCAGTGTTGACAGGGAGCGGGAGTGACGCAGGAGTCACAGCTGTGACAGTTTAAAGACTCGTCATGACTAACATGTGAAACAATAGTATGAGTCATTAAATATCAGGTGAGTACAGACGACTCTACAACTTTTAATGACGCTGCAATGACTCAGCAACAGATTATTTTGGCACACGTTAAAGTACTGGTATACAAATGTACTTATAGAGTGCCAAAAGTAGAAAGTACTCATTATGCAGAATGTTATCAAATGTGTAAAATGTCTAAAATGAAAATAGCAGATCTACAAGCTCACAATGCGTGGCATCACAACACAAGCAGTAGGTCGGCTATTTTCAAATGGCCAAAATGTTCAAATAATTGTAGTGGCACAAAAAGTTCAATATTTGCCTCTGAGATGTAGTACAGTAGAAGTAAAAGTATTGGAAATGGGAAATACTCAAGTAAAGTACAAATACCTCAACATTGTACTTAAGTACAGTACTTAAGTAAATGTACTTAGTTACTTTCCACCACTGGTGTATGGAATACATCACAGCCATTCTAGGGCTATATTATTTTATATACTAAATACATATTGATTGCTTATTTGAAAGTGATATTGGAGCAAGTGTTACAAACTGAATAGCACATCTAGATTTCTATTCAATCTCTCAATGTATTTCAAGGCATACCCTAGTCAGATTTCTTTGTGTACGCTAGCTCTTTTATAATGTTTGCGTGTTAAAGAAATTGCTAAATAAATGTGTAGGGAAGAGAATCTGAGCCCCCCACCTCCTCCAGAAAAGAAAATATTCCATCGGATTGAAAAATGTTTTAGTTACTCCACTGCGCCCCCTACAGATCTTGTCAATAGACAAAGTCCATTGATCACAGTCGAGAGGCTGTGTTACCGGGGCTATGGCCGAAAAGTCACATAGTGTTGAGGAGAACTCCTTCTAACGCTATGGACCAGAGCTAGTAGCTGTGTACTTGTTAAGGTAGTGAGTTGTTGTGACAGGTATACATGTGGCTCTTGTTCACTTCAATGTCTTTCTTTCTTTCTTTCTTTCTTTTTTCTTTCTTTCTGACACTCAAGACTCATGGTGTTCCTCCCAACCTACTCCAGACCCATATAGGAGCCATATGTACAGGTACAAGAGCAGGTACTACGAATCTCCATGGAAGCCATGCTGCAGCTGAATACTGTGCCCTGGTGTAGAAGCCCACATGCCAAAAAGGTTGATACTGCCATTAACAGCACTCCCCGGATCATGAAGCCCACCCCTGTGTTCTGCCTACCAGTCATAGTGGGAATTTCCCCGGCCGGCCTCCGTTGAGAGGCTGCCACCCTCGCGCTGGCAAGGAATGTCCAGAAACATGACTGGCATATCCTACCAAGGGTGAGTGAGAAGATGGCAGCCGTGAGAATGGGGCTGGTCGGTCACTGCCGTTGACACCAGGAGCTCCCAGCAGAGGAGGAAAGTACTTGGCGAGCTAGCCAGATGTATGGAGACACCGCTGGAGGGCTCATCCAGGGATCAACAAAGAGAGAGGCGCTCATTTCTGTATCCATGGGGTTTCAAAGATTGACCCAGGCCATCACTTACACAAGTCACAAAGTCAAGTACAAGACGGCTCAAGGTAGGAACCTTTTGTTTTTTTTGCCGCCGTGCTGCTTGTGTTGTATGCTGTGTGTGTGCTAATGTGATTCAAGCTGTTGTGCTATTGCTGTCATTTTGGGACCCAAGGACTGGGTGACAATGAAACATGTTCAGTGACTGTTTTCTGGCTCTGGAATTGAATGCTGATGTGAATCTACAGTTTGGAGGCTATGTTGTGTTGTGTCTGCCGTAGAAGGTAGTGAGTACAGTTGTAGTAGGGATCACAGTATGTATATGTGGCTCTTGATTACTTCAATTATCCTGTGTGAGTTTGCTATTTCCTCCTTGTAAGTTGAAGTTAGAGGTTTTGGGCTTTGACATAACAGACAATGTTCATTTGGAATAGAATACTGATACACTATGTCTACTGCGATGTGGCTGAAGTTGAAGGTTGTGATCTGTGACAGGCTGTACTGGTTCATGACTGGCTTGGTGGCAACGCCTCTGTCTATGTAGGCTTATGCTCATGACCGTTATCGCTCCTTTCTTTCTCTCTCTCTGTCTCTCTCTCTCAGGATAGGAACCTTGTTTTTTCTCTGCTGTGTCATTGAGTGAAACATGGGGTAAATGTTGCCTTTCAGAGCTGTCATAGAACATAAAGCTGTCATAGAGCTCTATATAAAAACGGTCGCTGTTCCTTATTGACGGCGATGTCACAAGGACATCCTTGGCTGTGTTTGTGTCTATAAGCCACGTCCAAAACAGTACAGTATAGGTACATTATCCTTTTAACCATTGCTTAGAAAGATCAGAAGGCTAAGAAACACAGGGTAACAGTCATGGGGTTAATAAGCTGTGATTGCATACAGACGCGTGGCTCTTCTACGGGAGCATAGCACCATAGCTTGTTGAAAGTCTACCTTGGATTGTTATGACATATCTGATAATAAAATTCCATCACCTCATGGCTCTATTGTGGAGAGGGCAAACAAAACATGTTTTGGTTTAGTTGGCCTTCATCAGTGCAGACATTGTGAAGAACTTCTTTTTGTTTTGTTTTGTTTTGACCAACCTAGGGCTGTCACGATTACAACTTTAAATTGACGATTAATTGTCACTCAAATAATTGCGATTAACGATTTAATTGTGTGTTTGGCATTGAACATTGGAACATATGAAGCCTTGTAGGCTTTGTAATCAAAAGTTGCACAGGGCAGATATGACAAATAACTGAAATATACAAAAAATATTGAGATATTTAATATTTTTTTTATGCATGATGTAAAACAAAAGCAGAAATAGCAGATCGCGTCACAAAGTGACGCGTTGTAAGCTTGTAGATCTGCTATTTCTGCTTTTTTTAATATTTGAAAATGTGTGAAAATCTTTCAATATTGGAAACGATTATGATGATTATGCAAAAATAATTGCATGGTGTTTGGTACAGCGCAGTGCAGTACAGGTAGCATTGTTCTGGATGTTCTCTCTTAGAGGTCATGTACTGTGTTGTGTACTGAATCTAACATGCTGACTGGACCCCCGGTTTATTCTCCTCACTGTTAGTGTTTACCATCAACACTTCAGGGAACACAAACTAAAAAAGGGAGGATATGTTTTGGGCCTATCAGACCACCTGATGATGGACTGAGAAACAAAACATCCACTTTTCACTCTTGTCACTTTGTTCACAAAGTAAAAAAAAGATGCATTCCTAAGAGCCTCAACAAAAAGTTGTCACTCGTTTCTGTTTGTTCTGGACTAAAGAATAAATAAGAACAATAATTATTACGGCATTGTGTGAGATGTCTAAAAGTTTCCTCTGATTTTGAGTTTTATTCATGCCAGTGTGGTGCATTCTCTTTTCCTGAATTATTTCTGGGTAAATAGACCAGTGTTTTGTTCAGAGCTAATGTGTATATTGGTTGAGCTATTCACACTCATTCCATTCTCTGTCACATACCTAAATTCAGTTTAATTCCACGGTGGTGACTGAACTAATCAGCTGAGTGACAGAAACCAATTGCTGTCGGTCGTGGTCCGAGTCTAAAGTGACGGCAGAGACATTTGAACAAATGGACGTTAGAAAGAGAGACTGGATGGGACAACATTTAGACCATATAGTGACACACATCCCGATAACTGGAATACACAAGTTTGTTATTTCATATCTAGGCCTGGAGTGGAGTGTGAATTATTTGATGTGACCACCTGTCAGAACTCTTACATTTCCACATTGAAGTTGGATTTCATGACCATGAATTATTAAAATGGTTCAATTGATTTAATTTGTATTTTAGAGAGAACATTGTTAAAAATGAACAATGTGAACATGTTTGAAAATGAATGAATATAAATTTGAGGGAGGCTCCGAGAACATCACATACTCGATGGCCATTAAATCTTGTTTAAATTAGGACCAGGACCTTATGTAACTACATTCGTTAACATTATTGGCCGCACACTGTAACCGAAAACTCATTCTGAATCCAATGTGTCCCCAGCTGCGGTTACATCAGCCAATTTCTTAAATTAATCAGATTGAAGATTCATTTGGATGAGCTAAATAAAATGGACAGAATAGATGTCCTGTTTACTCCACATGATAAATATTTTTTTTTCTTACATGCACGAACAAAGCAACATTTGTATCACAGTGTAATACACCTGCAGTTATGCTGTAAAATGCAGGGGAGCTGCAGTCATATTTTAGTCATCTTAAATGTTTAACTTTTTGCCTAGTTTTAGTCGACTAAATATCATAAGATTATAGTCGACTAAATCTACAGTTGATTTAGTCGACTAAAATGTATTTTGGCTCTGCCTTGATGGCGTCGTAATGGCTGATTTTTACACTTGGTTGCATGCTGAAAATAGCCGATCTACAAGCTCACAACGCGTCGCAGCACAACACGTTGTGAGCTTGTAGATCTGCTATTTTCAGAGCGCAACACCCGAGCGCAACCAAACATAAAATGACTTGTCTTTTAGTTCTACTGGATCACTTCTCCACTCTAAGTCCCTCACTAACATTATAGTGTAGTTTTTATTTGTTGACGAAATTGTAGTCTTAGTTTTAGTCATCATAGCTTAGTTTTCATTTAGTTTTTATTTAGTTCTCGTCAGTGAAAAAAGGTAGTTGACGGAACATTTTTCGTCTTAGTTTTAGTCGACGAAATCAACACTACTGGACCTTTTTTGTGTTCTCCTTTTAGCCTAAATGTCTTCCTGTACCTCCGTCCTCCGTGCTGTTTGATTCATAAAGTATTCAATCAAAACGGTGTACCATGGGTGGTTGTGGAGCTTGCCGTTTCAACATATAGGTGACACTAAAATCAAAGGCCTACCCAACAATGATAGTATATGTCAGGGGTTCTGGATCCAGGGCCCATTTGAAAATCTCAATAGCGTTTGCAGCCCACCTATGTGGTGTTAAGTGGTCAAATGGGTGGGCCAACATGCATTTGCAGAGCATGTGTATTGTAATGGTCAATCAATCGATTGCGTTTTCTGGCTTGTAACAGTGGAATTAATGTAGTGTACTTTAAGTTCCTTTTGACCTGTATCGCAATGAAACGTTTTTCAAGGTTTTAAATAATACCAGGATTATGTTTTACATTTTTTGATTAATGTAATCGTGTTTACCAATTATTTGGGGGCCCACTTGTAATATCATCACAGTCCACTGATGGGTCCTGGTCCACAGGTTGGAAATCGCTGGTATAAATTGTAAATATGAGAGTAGTTGTATTTACAATTCAAATCTCAACTATGTGCAATAGGAGAAAACTGTAAAACAGCAACAGTAACTGAAATATAACAAGTCTGATAAGCAGTCATGGCTCTCCATTGATATCAAGGGCACTTGCCTCCTGTGTGTGTCCTGTGTGAAAGACTGGTTACTGGTTTTAATGAGATGGGTGCGTCTGCTTGTGGAAAACTGGATTCTTGGGCTAAAGGCCTAATTATACTTTGCAAGTCCGTGTAACCTTCTTGCAGACGACTGCAGGACTTGTGCCGTGGCAAGAGGCCATCGAAAGAAGAGGTCTAACTGTCCTAGTTAACGGCATCTTGCATTAATTATTCTTGTGCATTCCTGTCATGCTCTGAAGACCTGAGATGCTAGTTAATTCCTTCGGCAACAATTCGATAAGTCTTTTTTTACTCAGGTTTTTATTTTGTTCTGCTTGTATACATTTCATAAACCTACCTAGGTACCTCACAATAACATAAAGTCTGTTATTGTCTCATGCTCATTATATAGCAGGTATACCTGCAGCGACGGATCCCCTCACTCAACCTCTCCTCAAACAAAACATTATTGTTATCCTTTGTGTAGTCAGTGTAAGTATGCAGGATCACGAAATCTGGGAGGCACATGGATTTCCCCAAGGAAATGAGCTGGTGATGACATTGTCAGAAGGTGGCTAGAGGAGCAGGTGAATGCTTGTCCCACCACCCATTATTTGTCATTATTATGAAATATTTTCTTCTTACCCCAAAACCTGCATTTTGATAACCACTGAATGACCTATAGGGAAGTCAATGACTGTGCTTTCTTCCATGGATGGCATGTGCAGTGCCATCACAAATTTGTAGTGACTCTAGAATGACTTGCCTGAGAGGCAAATGTTTTACGCGTGTTAAACCGGATATTTCATAATCGTGCAATATTTTACGCAGGTCTCTCCTGCATCCCTTGGAGCTGTTTTGTGTTTTCTCACTGTTTAATGCTTTAGTAGTGTCTTGTTGTGCTGTTTGCTTTAATTGATTGTGAAGCACTTAGGTAAAGTTTATGCTATACAAATGAAGTTTGTTATTCATATAATGTTATTATCACGGTTTCCTTGCTTTTAAAAACGTTTTTTAGCGGTGCCAGCCGCTCTACTCTTGACTATGTCCGTCCGTATGTCCGTTTGTCCGTTTGTCCGTTATGTCCGTTTGAGCCCGGATGTCCGTTTGAGCACGGGCTTTAAACAGCTATAACTCCAGTTGGCAGCATGCCAGCAAGTCCAAATTTGGTATGTGGACTTACACCACCAATTGGGACGAGCATTGATTGCTGAAGCCCCGCCCCGCCCTATTATAGCGCCACTAGGAGGCCACTGGCTCGGATGTCCGTTTGAGCACAGGCTTTAAACAGCTATAACTCCAGTTGGCAGCATGCCAGCAAGTCCAAATTTGGTATGTGGACTTACACCACCAATTGGGACGAGCATTGATTGCTGAAGCCCCGCCCCGCCCTATTATAGCGCCACCAGGAGGCCACTGGCTTTAAACAATGCTTTACACAGCTATAACTCCAGTTCGCATGCCAGCAACTCCAAATTTGGTATGTGGACTTACACCACCAATTGGGACGAGCATTGATTGCTGAAGCCCCGCCCCGCCCTATTATAGCGCCACCAGGAGGCCACTGGCTTTAAACAGCGCTTTACACAGCTATAACTCCAGTTCGCAGCATGCCAGCAAGTCCAAATTTGGTATGTGGACTTAGACCACCAATAGGGACGAGCATTGATTGCTGAAGCCCCGCCCCGCCCTATTATAGCGCCACCAGGAGGCCACTGGCTTTAAACAGCTATAACTCCAGTTTGCAGCATATGCCACCAAGTCCAACTAATACCACCAATAGGGACCAACTGTAATTACATAAGCCCCGCCCCCTCTGTCTTCCCATTGGCTGGGCTTTAAACAGCCATAACTCCAGTTCACAGCATGCTACTGAGTACAAATTTGGTACGTGGACTCAGACCACCAATAGGGACGAACTGAAATGTAGTAAGCCCCGCCCCCTCTGTCTTCCTATTGGCTGGGCTTTAAACAGCCATAACTCCAGTTAGCAGCATGCCACCCAGTCCGAATTTGGTTTGTGGACTTACACCACCAATAGGGACGAGCATTAATTGCTGAAGCCCCGCCCCGCCCTATTATAGCGCCACCAGGAGGCCACTCATCAAAGGCACCGCTTCCTTCACACAGGGTGCGATTTTTTTTGCCTGAGGTATGTTTGCTATCAGTTCATAAAGCAGTTCCCGGGCTAAAGCCCCCTGAATGTTCTACCTCGGCGCCTTGTGTTTGCCCATTGATTACACTGGACAATGTGCACCAAAGGGGTGGGTGGGTGTGTGTGTGTGTGTGTGTGTGTGTGTGTGTGTGTGTGTGTGTGTGTGTGTGTGTGTGTGTGTGTGTGTGTGTGTGTGTGTGTGTGTGTGTGTGTGTGTGTGTGTGTGTGTGTGTGTGTGTGTGTGTGTGTGTGTGTGTGTGTGTGTGTGTGTGTGTGTGTGTGGTACTCAAAAACTTTGCATTTGGGAAACTGGCACAGAATCCGGTGAAACCTTGAGTGAGGGGGTGCAGTTTCTTTAAAAGCCTTATGGATCTGAACAAAGTCTTCTCCTATACCGGAGAAGGGATTAGGAGTTTTTTTTTGAGCACCCCATGTGAGCTGCTTAGCTCCATATCTGTTTGTTTGTTGCACTGTGGATGTTGTTTTGCTATTAATCTAATGCTCGGATGCACACACCATCTACAGTATGAACTGTACTTGTACTACTCCTGGAATGCTTCATCTAAACACACACGCCGCCCCCATACTGAAACATTTCCACTGGCCTTGTTTTATAGACAAATTCAGTTAACCCATTAAGACCGAGAACGCATCTGTGTCATTTTAGATTTGAGTTGTAACCATTGTTTTTATACTTTGGCTATTCAAAACTAGCAGATCTACAAGCTCATACTGTAGGTGTCACACTATGAGCTTGTAGATATGCTATTTTTGAAAAATTATTAAACTTTGTGCAAATCTTTGGATATATATATATATATTTTTAAGCGGACATTTTTAATGCAAATCTTTGCTTCTGGGGGGTCCCTGAACATGAAAAAGTTTGAGAACCACTGAAAAAAACAACATCAAAACAACATACATTTTTCAGAAAACTGTTAGGATATAGAAGACATTTGTAGAATCCCCCAGAAGCAATGTTTGGAGTTGTTCCCTGCACGATTTTCCGAGAAAAAAAAAGCAGATCTACAAGCTCATAGCGCTGCACTCGGTGCCGCGCTATGAGCTTGTACATCTGCTTTTTTTGAATACCCCAAAGAAATCTTAAAATGACACAGACGCGTGACCCATTTTAATGGGTTCTATGAGACCCAATCACCAGAGAAAATACATTGCATCTCTGTGTTACCAGGCAGGCACGGCTTCAGCATGGGGCTTGAGCCCCGAGAGGTGATGTGCCCGAGCAAAGCGCTAGCTGAGCGAGTGGCTACAGCGAGTGGTGCGAACCTCACTGCTGCCAACTCTGCACCAATGCGAGTTACATACCGACAGGCACAGAATACTAAATTACTGCATAATGTTCTCACCTGCATGGCTGTATCTGCTGGGAGGGGTCCATGCCTCTGCTTTTGATATGCCCCCGGCCCCTTTAGTCATACATTTTTATGACCGGTGGGGATATGTTTTTTCCCTGTTTCTGGTCAGAATTACATTTCCTTTTGGGAAATGTCTGATATGTTTGATATTTATGTTGGATAATATCACAAATTAACAATAAAAAGGCAGATCAACTTGTTTTCCCCCTTTTGGGCAAATGTTTAAATGTGTTGAAGCTTATCTAAATTTTGTAATTGAAAAAATAAATAAAAATAGCATAAAACTGTAGATCTACAAGCTCACGAGTCATGCACAACACGTTGTGATGTGAGCTTGTAGATCGGTTATGTTTGCTATTTGTTGTACACAAGTAAGCTTAAGTAGAAATGTGATCTATTGAGTCCACATGCTCTGTAAACGTTGACATGCGTTGTTTAAAAAATCTAATCAAAATGACATCCACATTCTATTATGGTATTTTGTTATTCAGAGAAAGGAACAGTGTCGAGGCTATCTCCGGCGACCAGGCTGTGATTTAGACCACGTTATGGAGGGAGAACTGATCCCAGCAACACCACCTCATGTACCCGCTACACCAATCAAACACATTCAGACATATCCCAGAAATGTTAATGCCCTTTCAGTCTCACACTTTATGTCGAAAACAGTAGATAATGCACTGTAATGTTGATTAACCCATTGAGACCTGAAGCCGATTCTACATGTCTCCTAAATCCCAACAGTTTTCTGAAAAAAACGTATGTTTCTATATCAGTGGTGCTCAATCTTTTTCATGTCAAGGACCCCCAAAATGATATGTATTTGGCCGCGGACCCCCATCAAAACATGTTGTTCCAGGGGACCCCCAGAAGCAAAGATTTGAGTTAAATATGTTCGCTTAAAAATCTATGTATATTCAAAGATTTGCACACATTTTCACGATTTTTCAAAAATAGCAGATCTACAAGCTCGTAGCGCGGCACTCGGTGCCGCGCTACGAGCTTGTATATCTGCTATTTTTGAATAGCCCAAAGTGTAAAATAATGCTTTTTAGCTCAAATCTAAAAATGACACAGTTCCAGGTCTTAAAGGGTTAAAGTAGTGCAGCACACAGTGAACACAGCGGAGAGCACGAGGCATTAGGGGGAATGATAAAGTTTTATGGTTGATCATCATTTTCATATTTAAGAGCAAATCGATAGTGGTAATGAGCTGCATGCCGTGCTTTGTTTGAGCCATCCATTGCAGTAGCAGGGAAGCCATTAGCTTGATTAGTAGCGTATCGGCTATCAACAAACATCGTCTCCTCTGCCAAGAGGGAATCGGTGGGTTTGTGGGGGCTTTTGCATGGGTTTCATTTGTATTGTTCACAACTCCCGCTCAACACTCCTAAACATGTAACATGCTTGAAGATGCACAGGAATGTTGTTCTTCTAAATGTAATTGTAGGCACTTAACTACCACGTGTACACCACTTGTTTTCCACTTCAAGTTTAAAACTGCAGCAGGTAAAAACATGGCAGGCATAAGGCTGACCTTAAAGTACACGTTGATGTAATTAACACAGCTGCAGTTAAGAAATTTAACAATGGCTAGATTTGGGTTTGTCACTCTACTGTTGACTGTTTGCTTGCTAGGGATTGTGAAAAAAGTTTTGACGCAATTTTTGACTTGTTGCTCCTGTCTATTCTAAACATTGAAATGGAAAAATCGTTTCTTTTCAATTTTTTTAATTACATTTTTTACAAAACATGTTTTAATGGCTTGTTCAAAAACTTTATAAACGTTATTCATTTCCAAAATAGCCAGTTCAAAATGTAAAAAAAAATATTATACTACCGGTACACTATACTATGCGCTAGTGCATGTCTGCCGGTCTGGTCGTGTGTGAGCGGACCATTTTGTTTATGTCCTGCTTGTGCATGCTTGAAAGCCCGCTTGGAAATGGCAGCTTCACATACAGTACAGTAAGAGTGCGGTGTGGGATGATTTTGTGAAGATTGACGATAAAGCAGTGCAATGCAAAGTATGCGTATCACTCGTCGTCAACACCGGCGATGTCAAATCACATTAAAGCGAGACACCCGGTCCCAAAGCCTGCCCTTCACAAAATCAAAGCAGAATGGCAGACTTCACCGTGAAACCTCGCCTTTGTGATGACTGGCGGGCAGAAAAGATCACTGATTTGGCGGCCAAGATGCCTACTATTAGCGTTGTCGAGGGGAGAGACTTCCGTGAGCTGATGGCATTTCCAGAATACACTGTGCCCTGTCGCCAAACAATGACAGCACGAAGAGAGAAAGAACGTACGCTGAGGTAACCGGAACGATCGCCCCCAAAACACACTCGCCCCCACTTTTTTACTTGGGTTACGTTTAGTAGTACCTGGTGGCGACCGTTCCCAGGTCGCCGCATTGTATCCGGGGCGACCATGTTTTGGGGCGAGCACTCTTGTATTCGCTGAGGTAACCAACGGTAAGATGTTACAAGTCTGACATCATTCTTCCTAATTTGTCAAGCGTAGGCCTCGTTAGTTACAGGCTGCTGTAGCCTACGGAAACAAGTGTTTTGTGTTAATAAACACATCTTTACTAAATAAAATCTCATTCGTATTATCATCAGGGCTTTGATGCAAATTCGAAACATGAAGGCTGCAGTTTAGTTGTGGTGCTTAAAGGAAAGCGCAGTTTGCAATCTCCTCTCAACTGCGCAGCGAAAAGAGAAAAGGAAAAGCGATCGACACATCGATTATTGCCGTCGACACGCAAAATATGAGTCGTCTCCCATCCCTAATGCTTGCACACTGGCACACACTTGGCTCTGAGCACACCTACATCTAACACACCCGTTATTAATTCCATTAGCTGCAGCTAGCCTTCCATGTTTTAATCTGCTGTAGTTCTTAACCTGAAGTGGAAAACAAAACTACTAAATCAGACTAGGATTTCATACCCTTTTAACCCCTATACTGTATACTTATAGAAATATACACATAGCAAACATTCTACGTTCTATAAGCTTGCACATTTCGTAAGTTTCACCTAGAATGACAAATGCAATGAAAACGGGGATGCCAGGTTAAAAGTGGTTCATTCACTGGCCTATACAACCTCTACAAAAGTCTCCAATGTGCCTGATAAGGGGCTGAAATGCTACTTTAGTGTTTGAAGTTGGCAGATCTCTAATTAGGGTCAGCATCGGTGTTTTATGAAAGGGAATATAAATAAATTATGTGTTCTCTTTTTTTCCTTCTTTCACTGCTGCTAGCTTTTTTATCTTGTGGCTTAAAAGCACCCAGCCTGAAAACGGTCAGGATTTAATCGCTTCAAGAGTCTCACTGATTGATTAAAGCATTATCCAAACTAATTTCCCTAAGTACCGATATAAATGAAAATTTCAACAAAAGAGGTCTGGCAATTAGCATTTATATCGTAGTATTTCTGTCATGTCAAACAACAGGGACTACTCCCAAACTATACGGATACCAATTACTCTCATTTGGTCTTAAAACTTGGCAGAGAGAGAGAGGAGGGAGAGAGAAAGAAAGGGAGAGATAGATATGCAGACATACAGACAGACTGAACGACTGATTGATTGATTTTCTGTAATTCTCTCTGCAATACACACATGTGGTACACGCACGCACGCACGCACACACACACGCGCGCACACGCACACGCACACGCACACGCACACACATACACCACACCCAGTTTACACATTCACTCTCAAGGGACCACAATTGAAATATGCACTCAAGCTTTATTGTGTTATATCATTTTGACAGATATGTATACAAATATGTTTTATTGGCATAATACATATGCATATGCATATATTATACGTTTATGCATATGCATTATGCCAAAGATGTCAATCAATCACTCAATCAGAGAGAGAGAGAGAGAGAGAGTTATTGTTTTTCTGCTACTGGTTGTCATGTGTAGGCATTTACCTCAAGAGATCATTTTCTATTCCGTTACGTTAAACTCCCCGCCCACCGCCCCGTCGTTACCCCACCCCCTATACCGCGCATAATTTCCTTGGCCGGAGCTGTTGTTATTGACGGCTACTTAGTCAATCCACTTAAAAATGCATCTGCAATTAGCTGTTTTATAATTGGTTCTGCTTGGCCATTGATTCCATGTCCTCTGGTACGTCATCGCTAATTGAATGAGGTCACCTTATGAGTTAAAATGATAATCATGGCCGCGTCCCCCAAGCCATGGGAAATATAATAGAGAGAGATTACGCGTTTCCATCCCACGGCTTTCCATTAAAGCTTTGACAGTGATATAAAGTGACACCGCCATTTAGGCGAGGCCGCAAACCCCCTGTCTGCCCGGTTGCTCCATCTGCATCATGGCATTCTCAGCCTCACCCCGGCTTTGTTCATTTTAGTTTGTTGCCGCATTGAAACAAATCAATAAGCCCGCCGTGATTGTTCCGCTTCATTAGCCCAGTTATTAACCCATTCAGACCGGGAACGCATCTGTGTGTGTCATTTTAAGATTTCTTTGGGCGTTTTTCAAAAAATAGCAGATCTACAAGCGCATAGCGCGGCACCGAGTGCCGCGCTATGAGCTTGTAGATCTGCTATTTTTTGAAAAATCGTGAAAATGTGTGCAAATGTTTGAATATATATATTCTTAAAGCGAACATTTGTGTAACTCAAATCTTTGCTTCTGAGGGGTCCCTTGAACAACATATTTTGAGATGGGGGGTCCGCGGCCAAATACATATGATTTTGGGGGTCCTTGACATGAAAAAGTTATTATTATATTATATTATAGCAACATACGTTATTTTTATTTTGTTTAACTGTTATGATTTAGAAGACATTTGTGGAATCCCTCAGAAGCAAAGATTTGAGTTACAAATGTTTGCTTTAAAAATATCTGTATATTCAAAGATTTGCACACATTTTCAAGTTTTTTCAAAAAATAGCAGATCTACAAGAATCTACTCGGTGCCGCGCTACGAGCTTGTGTATCTGCTATTCTTGAATAGGCCCAAAGAAATCTAAAAATGACACGGAATGCGTCGCCGGTCTCAAAGGGTTAATCAACCAAAATAGTCATTTGACTCAAATGAAGTGAACGCCGAGATAGTTTTGTCAACCATGTAAGATGTAATGAGGAGATAAACATCGGGCGCAGATGAATATGTTCCTCCTTAGCCAAAGCAAACTAAATTGTGGAAAAGGGATATGAGCTTTTACAGAGAATGTGTTCTGTGAAAGCCTGGAGCGTGTTGCTGTTGCTCTGTTTGGATTTGCTTGTTCACACATTGCTGAGTGAGCTTTGATGATGACACATTCATGTTAGGGAGAAAAAGAGAGCAAACACTGAAGCTTATAGTGTCAACCAGTGGTGGAAAGTAACTAAGTACATTTACTTAAGTACTGTACTTAAGTACCATTTTGAGGTATTTGTACTTTACTTGAGTATTTCCAATTGTCTATACTTTTACTTCTGAGGCAAATATTGTACTTTTACTCCATTACAATTATTTGAAAACTTGAGTTACTAGTTACACTTCAGATATAAATTATGATATTGTGAAACATATAGTAACCACTTTAGCCCTATTTTATACCTAGGCTATTTTCAAACATTTTAGTACTTTTACTTTTGGTACTTTAAGTACATTTTGATGCCATTACTTTTGTACTTTTACTCATGTGAATTTTGAATTCTGGACTTTTACTTGTAACAGAGTCAAAAAACAGTGTGGAGGGCATGTAATGAAATATACAGATATGAAGAGATGTCCGTCATGAAATTCAATACAACCACAAGCATGCGTTATGTACGTATAGCATGACATGACATTATGACCTAACGGGCTGTCATCACGTCAACTGGACAAGGAGAGGTTTTGTGACAATATCATTAACTCACCCTCTTAATAATTTACATGTTAGGCATTTGGTCAATTCTCTGAGACAGAGTGACTTACAAAAAGCGCAAGATCAGAGTAATTGGAGTAAAATGGCATGAACCCTACAGTCAACCAACCACAGGGTAAGAGGTCAAATAAGCAATTAAGACTTAAGAGTACTAATTAAGCAGGTAGCATCTGTCTAAACAACACAATTAGCATCGGTGAACAAGCAAACGGCATAAGGCTGTAAATTAAAAAAAAACACACAGCAGGCTATTGCAAATGTGAACACGACAGAGAAATAGAGAAATATGACACAATCATATTATGCCAGGTTGCAGATGCATACAGTGGCCGAACACAGTATTGCGGGTCGTCTTTAGATCCCATATTCTGAGAGGACATTGAGCCCTCATAGGCTAAATGACCAGCCAATGAGGAAAAAGTCACGCAAAAGGACCAGCCAATGGGGGAAAACTGACCACTAGCGAGCGTAGATATAGACCAGGTTTGGCAACCTGGTAAAAAGACAGAACGAAAAAAAGTGATTCACTGAAGGTTTTCAGACTGCGGTGGGTCAGCAGTCCTTACATGGCTCGGGGGGGGGGGGGGGGGGGGAGTGGGCGTGGGCTGGGGATGATCACCGTCACTTCCATTATGACCATTCAGTCCGTCATTATGTTTAAGCCTTTATTTATTGATTTATTTTCCACATTTTGAGGCTGTCCGGCCTATACTAGCAAAGTCAATACCACCTGCGGAGACCTTTTCCTACAGGACCCACATTTATTATTTTGAGTACATTACAGTTACACCCGATCAATGTTTGATTTCCATTAACCCTTTAAGACCGGGAACGCATCTGTGTGTCATTTTTAGATTTTGTTGGGCTATTCAAAAACAGCAAATACAAGCTCATAGCGAGTGCCGCGCTATGTGCTTGTACATCTGCTATTTTTGAAAAATCATGAAAAGTTGTGCAAATATTTGATTTTTTTTCTTTTTTGGCGGACATTTGTAACTCAAATCTTTGCTTTTGGGGGTTCCTGGAACTAATTATTTTACAAATGTTCGCTTAAAAATATATATAATCCAAGATTTTGCCACAAATTTTCAAAAATAGCAGATCTACAAGCTCATAGCGTGGCACAAGCTCATAGCGTGCTATTTTTGAATAGCCAAAGAAATCTAAAAATGACACACAGATGTGTTCCCGGTCTACATGGGTTAATTCCGACACGGAGCACATTGATCGCACCGCCGACTTATTCAATGGCTCAATTGATTGGGGTTTTGCTGCCTACTGGGCATGGTGGAGACGCAGCGGATCGAAAAGGTTGCGTTCCTCATAGGAGGATGTGTCTCGTGCTCCCTAATTATCAAAAAGGGGTCAGTGACACTCATTAACCCTTTAATACCGGGAACGCATCTGTGTCATTTTTCAGATTTCTTTGGCTATTCAAAAATAGCAGATATACAAGCTCGTAGCGCGGCACCGAGTGCCGCGCTATGAGCTTGTGGATCTGCTATTTTTGAAAGAAAAAAAATATATATATATAAAAGAAAAATGTGTGTAGATCTTTGAATATATAGCCTATATACATTTTTGTACTCACATATTTGCTTCTGGGGGTCCCTGGAACAACTTTTTTTAGGTGGGGGTCCGCATACAAATACATATCATTTTGGGGGACAATGAAAATTAAAGAAGTTTGAGAACCACTGATATAGTAACATAATTGTTTTCAGAAAACTGTATATATATTCAAAGATTTGCACCATTTTTAAAAAAAATAGCAGATTTACAAGCTCATAGCGCGGCACCGAGTGCCGCGCTATGAGCTTGTATATCTGCTATTTTTCAATAGCCAAAGATAATGGTTAAAGTAGTTGAAAACAAAAAATTGACAGATGCGTTCCCGGTCTTAATGGGTTTTTTATGGGGAATTTATGAGAGAGCTGCATGATCTCAAGGAAGACAGATAACATCCCAGTAAGAAGATACAGTATACAGTATGTACTTATTTTATATGCAGCTTTATACTCCATGTAGAGCTGGGGAATGTTTCAATATTTATCATTTATTATCTAGTCACATAAGTAATGGTTCATTGGATGCATCGATGAATCGATTGTAAATCCTACAGATTCACCTAAATTGATCTCTTGGGGCAGCCATAGCTGAGTTGCTGTCTGGGAATCAAAAAGTCTCTAAATGCAATAGGCTCTATGCACAGCAGGGCATATTATCACTAGCTTCATAGGTGTTACCAATGATACTAATGAAGGCTCTGTTCCATTTAGTGTAGCACAGTGGTTCACACATTTTTCAATTTCCACGACCCCCATAACTCTTGAGAGTGTACAAATGGAACCAAATGGACCCTTACAGCTCCATTTGGTTCCATCTGTACATTCTCAGAGTTACACACCCGTAAGGGGCCATTTGGAAACCCCTCAAGGAACCATGAGGGTCCCTGGACCCAAATGTTAGACCCACCGGTGTAGCAGAGTGTTTCCAGTGAGCCAACATGCACAATACCAGCACCCCGACTCTGTTTGACCAGAATGGAACAGAGCCTTCATTAAGTATCATTGGTAACACCTGTGAATGTCTTCACACTATGGCTGCTGTGCATAGAGCCTTTCACTGCCCCACAGTTGCTCTGTGAGTCCTTTCCTTGAGGAAGTAAGCACTGTAATGTCATTGACATTACGGTTCAGAATCAGAATCAGTTTTATTGTCACATCACAGGTTTACAAGGTAAAAAAGTGGGTGAAATTCGTTTTTTTCACATCATTCCCATCGCAACGTTAATTTCCATAGAAAGAAGAGGGGGGGAGGGAGAAGAAGAAGGGGGGTAAGTGGGAAGGAGATCAGACAAGAGAACAGAAAGGCCAAACAAGTTATCTACATATTTACAAGAGTACCTGTGATAAGAAACAAGCTAAGGTGCCTGAGCATAGCAGCAATGTACTGTATGTACTGTATACTGTGCATGATATACTTATGGACGTTGAGGTGCTTAGAGAAAAAAAAAACGGTTAAACAACTATTGTCCAAATGTATTGAAAGCCCTTCGCAATGTAGCATCTCATTTTCGAGGGAGGTCACATACAGTAGACTGAAATATAACAACATAAAAACAGTTGCATACAGGCTAACCGCCTTCCATTCCGACATCTCGCCACTCCGACTAGTGGCTTCCGCGTGCGGTTAGGGTCAGGTATAGGGTTCGTTAACGTCGGAAAGGCGACATGTAACCGCATACAGTACAAGCACACAATACATTCACACACTGATAGCTTGCTCACCCTCTCCCACCCACACCCCCCAACCATCAACTGTTACACAACAAAAAACATGAGTAGGGTACAATACAATAACCAGAATAGTGAACAGTGGTGCAAAGTAACTAAGTACATTTACTCAAGTACTGTACTTAAGTTCAATTTTGAGGTACTTTTACTTTACCGGAGCATTTCCAATTGGCTATACTTTTACTTCTACTCCACTACTGCAAATATTGTACTTTTACTCCACTACAATTATTTGAACATTTTAGTTAGGCCTACTGGTTACTTTTCAGATATACATTATTATATTATGATACATACATTAACCACTTTAGCACTATTTTATACATGGGCTTGTAGATCTGCTATTTTCAAATATTTTTGTACTTTTACTTTTGGTACTTTAAGTATATTGAGATGCCAATACTTTTGTACTTTTACTCAAGTAAATGTTTAATTCCGGACTTTTACTTGTAACAGAGTACTTCTACATTGCAGTTTTGATACTTAAGTAAAACATTTGAGTACTTTTTCCACCACTGATAGTGAATGAAGATAGGTGAACTCCAATACATCAGTGTAGGTCTTGACTGTATATTATTTAGACTGATGCACTGAAGTTCCTGGCTTTACCTGTGATCCTAGTGTACTGAGGCATTACACTGTCTCTCTGCATTTGATGTGTGTGATTACCTTTCTCATTGCAAGTCGCTCTGGATAAGCACGTCTGCTAAATGCCTAAATTGCAAAATGTAAATTGTAAGTACAGACAATTTAAAAGCATAAACTGGTTGTTTCAAGATGTGAATAATATAAGGAATAAGGAAGTCCTCAAAAGAAGGAAGGAGGTAATAGATCTAAAAGATAGGGGGAGATTGTTATAAGTAATGGCATAGGATTTATCGTGTCCACGATCTCACACACACACACACACACACACACACACACACACACACACACACACACACACACACACACACACACACACACACACACACACACACACAGTCTTTAGTCGTACACATCTAAAAATCTTTTTGATATTAATAACAGTCAAACATCAAAGGGCTCAAATCAATCACGATAACCCAGAGAAGAGCATACGTAGCCATTAAAAAATAGCAGATCTACAGCTACTTGTAGATCAGCTATTTTTGAAAAATCGTGAAAATTCATGGCAAAAAATTGGATTATATATTTTTTAAAGCAAACATTTGTAAACTATTTAGTTCCAGCAACCCCCAGAAGCAAAGCTTTGAGTTACAAATGTGTAGATCTGCTATTTCAAAAATAGCAGATCTACAAGCTTGTGCCGACCGAGTGCCGCGATATGAGCTTGTAGGCCTATATTGGCTATTTATGAATAGCCCAACAAAATCTAAAAATGACACACAGATGCGTTCCCGGTCTCAAAGAGTTAACGCATTGAACATCATATAACGTGTTTTCATCTCAAGAAGGCCAACATAATGTGACGCTATACAAGCCCATTGCACAAGCACAGTTTCAACGGCAACCAAGTCATTCCCCACACTGAAGAACCAAATCGTTCCCACACTGAAGAACCAAATCATTCCCCACACTGAAGAACCAAATCATTCCCCACACTGTAGAACCAAATCATTCCCCACACTGAAGAACCAAATCATTCCCCACACTGAAGAACCAAATCATTCCCCACACTGAAGAACCAAATCATTCCCCACACTGAAGAACCAAATCATTCCCCACACTGTAGAACCAAATCATTCCCCACACTGAAGAACCAAATCGTTCCCCACACTGAAGAACCAAATCGTTCCCCACACTGAAGAACCAAATCGTTCCCCACACTGAAGTCATGGTTTATCAAAACAAGTTCAGTTGCTTCTCCTAGGAATTTTCTCCACGTCAGGCGTCAAGATCCAATTTTGTTGTCTAAAAAAATGGGTCAGTGCTTCTAGGCCGCCCACATGTGGAATGTTACTTGAATTTAGAGGCTCTCTACATCCAAGGTACATCACATGGTGGAATGAGATGTACAGTACACACAGCTTTATCTGAACGCTAGCAGACCATGCCAGCATAGTCTCAGGAAAGAGACGTGTGTGTGTGTGTGTGTGTGTGTGTGTGTGTGTGTGTGTGTGTGTGTGTGTGTGTGTGTGTGTGTGTGTGTGTGTGTGTGTGTGTGTGTGTGTGTGTGTGTGTGTGTGTGTGTGTGTGTGTGTGTGTGTGTGTGTGTGTGTGTGTGTGTGTGTGTGTGTGTGTGTGTGTGAGATAGAGAGAGAGAGCGACCAGAGACTGGTATTGGTCTGTCAACCCATGTTGACATTATATACAAACAAACTACGATACGAAACGATACGATCATACTTTATCTTCTGCTCACACTGAAATTTGCGTTGCGAGCCAGCAGCCATGTATGCAGTCTGACCTTAATGTATGATTGGAACACTGTATCTCCTTCCTGAAGGCAGCAACCGGTATTCTCCATACAAAACATGGCTAGTGTTTGAAGTGATATTCCTTGCCAACCTTAGCATACTGTTATTATACGTAGATAGATACATTTAAACTATAACTTTAAATTCATCAAGGGATGTCCCTATCTAATCACCCAATCACTTTACAGATCAGCAGATCATTTATCATTAACCATAACAGTAGCAATAAATGATTCCACTTTCCAATTATTCTCACATACCCGTTTAGTACCTCTGTGTACCCCAAGGGGTACATGTACTCACGTTTGAGAAACACTTATTACTGCGTGTTTATTCCAAGGATATAGCATTTTGGGTCAAAGTCGCTGAGTCAAAGTCGCTTGTCGTTTACAGAAACAAGTGTTATTGAAAAAAACAAAACAATAATATTGTAGTTCACAAACTTAAAACAAATTAGTTCGGTGTAATCTACAGTGAGATTACACCCCTTATTGTAATCTCATATTTGCTGTGTCATGTACAGTATTTCTACTTTTTTTCAAACTATATTCTAAAACCATTGTATTCTCTCACAGCAGGGATGAATGTTCTCTTCTTATCTAATCTCCTTTTATCTCGCAGGTGAGAGTATGGTATCTCATGTCGGGGCGGGCGGGGGGGCCGTATCTCCAGTCCAGCACTTTTGTCTTCAGTGTCAGCAGGTGTTTGCATGAACTGATAATAGCCTTGACAACACCTGTTGAAATGACAGCTGAGGCTGCAAGGCTTGTGTTTTATAACTAGGGCTCCAGTATGAAATGTTGTGTCTTTCAACATAGAATGCAGTGTATCATTATTATGGGCTGTCAAAGCCCTACAAAAGGACAAGGATGAAACAAAAATGTAACTAGAAAAAGTGCTCCTCGGAGCACAGGTCTCCGCCAGGTCAGGTAGGTTATTGTGGCCTCCTGGTGGCGCTACAATAGGCCAATGTAAAAAGGTTCTGTTTGTTTGTTCTTAGGTCTTGCACGGCAATCGGACACAGCATTCATGATTTGAGGCATTTTGTTTAAAAAAAATGTTTTGCTAAATTAGACCTGCTGGTGGCGCTATAACAGCTTTAGATCTGCTATTTTTGAAGAGCCAAAGTATAAGATAATGGTTAAAGTGGTTAAAATGTAAAATGACAGACGCTTTCCCGGTCTTAATGGGTTAAATCTGTGAATGTCCCATCTACAATCTGTGATCCACAAGCTCAGAACGTGTTGCATCGTAACACATTGTAAGTATTTTTTTTAAATATATGCACATATAGCCTAATGACAGGCCAAAAATAAAGCCTATGGCATGCCAGATTGAAAGTGGTAAACATCACAACCATCAAATGCCTGACCGTGAAGACAACATACTGAGAATACCTTTTTTTCTATTAACCCATTAAGACCGGGAACGCATCTTGTGTAATTTTAAGATTTCTTTGGCTATTCAAAAATAGCAGATCTACAAGCTCGTAGCGCGGCACCGAGTGCCACGCTATGAGCTTGTAGATCTGCTATTTTAGAAAAAGAACATTGTGAAAATGTTTGCAAATATTTGAATGTATATACAGTACTGTATATACATTTTTAACTCAATTATTTGCTTCTAGGGGTCCCTGGAACAACATATTTTGAGATGGGGATCCGCGGACAAATACATCATAATTTTTGGTCCTTCACATGAAAAAGGTTTGAGAACCACTGATATAATAGCAACATTACAGTAAGTTGTTTTCCCCCAAAAAACTGTTAGGATTTAGAAGACATATGTAGAATCCCCCAGAAGCAAAGATTTGAGTTACAAATGTTCGCTTTCTTTGATATATTCAAAGTTTTGCACACATTTTCAAGAGTTAAAAAAAAAAAAGAAGCAGACATACAAGAGTGCCGCGCTATGAGCTTGTATGTCTGCTATTTTTGAATAGCCAACGAAATCTAAACATGGCACACAGATGCGTTCCCGGTCTTACTGGGTTAAAGGGTTTTACATTGTTGGCGGGGGAGAAAAGAAAAGGAGGAATGACCCTTTGCCATGACATTTTACTGATCTTAGCGTGTAAACTAAAGGGTCTCTGGAGAACAGAATGTGACTGCTACAGCTCTGGCCCCGTTTCCTTCCACAGGAGATTCCTCTGGAGGATTGTCCCCTAGCAAGTTTACTGTATTATTCTAAATAACACTGAAGCCACACGAACAGCATACAGTAAACGTGGTGCTGCTACCTTTATAGTGGAGACATCCAGGGTTCTATTTGTGCAATAAAAGCAAAACAAAAACAAAACTACGTGTCAACTGCTTAAGCCCTATACATCTTTGTATGATAAATAGCGAAAATGTCTGATATACAAGCTCACTACGTGTCACATTGTGATGTGAGCTTGTACATTTACTACTTTAGTTATTTTTACATTTTCAGAAAACAATATTTAAAAAAAAGAAGAAATAAAAAACAAAGACAATATGCCCAAAATTCTGTTTTGTTAATGTGGTTATTACATACTCAACTCAACTTTATTTATAAAGCATATTTGCAATGACCAAGGGTCAACCAAGACAGATTAAATGGGCAAAACAATCTCAATTATACTTAGAAATTTAACAGAAATAAGAAAATGAATAAAGACATTACACAACTAAACGATAAAGTAAGGGCCAGGGTTTTACGATCATACGGAGTTGAAAGCCAGGGAGAAGAAAATAGTTTTAAGTAAAGAAAACCGCTAAAGAATGAGCAGACCTTATATGTAGAGGGAAACTGTTCTAGGGGTTTGGGACGGCCGCTGCAAAAGGCTCGGTCACCTCCGGACTGGTAAATGGTTTTGGGCACAATCAGGAACGACTGGTCAGGTCGGGCTGGGGTGTATGGCTCTATAAGATCTGATAAATACTGGGGGGGGGGGGGGGGGGGCTGGGGCAGCTCATTCTGGGCTTTAACCCATTAAAACCTGAGGCCGCTTCCAAACATTTTTGAAATCAACAGTTTTTCGGGAAAAAATATAAAGCCAAAGAAATCTAAAATGCGTTCCAGGTCTTAATGGGTTAAAAACAAATGATAAAATCTTAAAATCAATTCTAAAATGGACATTTTCAATTAAGCTGTCAAATTGTGACATGATCAAATATAAATGTTCAAACATATCAGATGCATTTCCCAAAAGGAAAAAAGCATTTATTTCATTCAGTGTGGAGTGCGGGGCCTGGTGTGAAGTTGGTCAGATCAGCAGTTCTCCCAAAGAATCTATCAACCCGCAAATCCCCACGTACAATATGATGTCATAGTACTGACAGACAGACAGATTGGTCTCAACATCAACATAGACAAGACTAAACTGATGAAGTTAAACCCTAAATCTGTCACACCCCTCATCATCAATAACAATACTGTGGAGGAGGTTCAGGAATTCATCTATCTGGGCAGTCAGTATACGATAACAACAGAAGGAGATTCGGGGGCAGATGTTCAGAGCAGGTTCTCTAAGGCAAGGGGAGCTTTTGTCGTATTGAAGACCATATGGAAATCATCAAAAAACAAAGCTGAGGATTTTCCAAGAGCAACGTCCTTGGGGTTCTCCTGTATAGGGTAGAGTCGTGGAAAGTGACACAGGCCATCTGTCACAAGCTGGACGTGTTTCAGACAAGATGCCTTAGGAGAATAGGCTGCTAAGGATATTTTCCCCCCTCGACAGTCTCCAAGGAAGACCTTTGCAGGAGAACAGGCCTGACCCCGCACTGTCAAGTGTCATCAAGGTCAGAAGGTGGATGTGTGGATATATAGGGCATTGTGTGCGGAACGAACGGAACGAAGTGCCATCCCAAGGGCAGCCATGAGATGGACACCACCTGCGAAGAGAAAAAGAGGCCAGACCCAAAGAGACAATGGAGTAGATCTGTGGAGAAGGAAATTAAATAACTTGTAGGCTCTATGCACAGCAGCCATATTGGAAAGAAATTGGGCCCCTTCCTTGCTTCCTTCACAGGTGTTACCAATGATACTAATGAAGGCTCCGTTCCATTTAGTGTAGCACAGTGGTTCTCAAACTTTTGAATTTCAAGGACCCCCATAACTCTCAGAGTTACACCCCCTCAAGGAACCATGAGGGTCCCTGGACCACACTTTGAGACCCACTAGTGTTTCTACTGAGCCAACATGCACAATAGCAGCACCATGAGCCTTCATTAGTATTCATTAGTAGATTATTAGTATCATTGGTAACACCTGTGAAGGAAGTAAGAAGAGGCCCAATTTCTCTCCAAAATGGCTGCCGTGCATAGAGCCTATTGGGCAGTAGACAGACAGCGTTGGCGTTCATTGGTGAAGACCTACTGTGTGTGTGCTATCCAGCACAGAGAGGATTAGGTACGTAAGTAAGTGAGTACTGACATAGACTTGCCTCCAAGCGCTGCGTTAACGAGTACCGCACTAAGTACTTCAGACAATGGGTAAAACGGGTATTGCATAACCGAAGGGGCACGAGTTTCTTCAGGCATTACACTACTAATAATGAATAACCAGGGGGGTGGGGGTGGCTATCAAAAGCATATGCATGGATCTCCCCCCCCCCAGCACCCCCCATCCCCACCCACCCATGTGTACTGATCTACTGTATTACACCAACGCTGATGATTTGCCCTCCTCTCATTAGTTTTGGCTATTTCTTCTCTGTTGTGCTCCAGTTATGTCAATGGGCAATAAAAAAAAGGTCTTACGGGAATAGGTATAATAGAAAACAAGCCATTACACAGTTCCCGAACATTAAAAGACACATTTGCCCTTCAAAAGAGGTATTTCTTTAGTCATACATAATCATTCAGAGATTGTTACTGTATAATAAGGAGGTGAAAATGGACAGTCCGCAAGAGATAAAAAAAAAACCCAGCTGTGAAAGCCATGACTGGCGCATATACTGTATAGGCACATTATAGTAATTGTGCCAAAGTAATTGCCATGTTTTATGAAAGGCTAATGTATAACGTTAGGCAATCCAGTATTATCTCTATATAATTCCCAACATGTGTGCGTGCCTGCGCCTGCATACTGGTGGTGCCTTTATGCTCATATAATTACACATTGTGTGTTGTTTATACACTTATTAAACAATAATTGTGAGGGGAAGTGCATTAGGTTTTGATGTGCTTGGATATGAGATTCGGTCATCATGTACTATCTTCTACTTTGGTCACAGTACACCAGTAATGCTAGAGACGGATCAATGCTTGTATAAAACCACTTAAACCCTACATTCACCGGCATCCCCTGAGGGTCTACACTTGTAACTCTGAGAGGGTATAAATGGAACCAAATGGACCCTTACGGGTCCATTTGGTTCCATTTATACCCTCTCAGAGTTACAGACCCCATAAGGCCGCCATGCATGCGGACCCCTGGTGGTCCCCGGACCCGACGTTGAGCAACAGCGGTCTACAGCAAATGTCTTCGCCGGAAATAGCTGAATCTTTGAGATTGTCGGTATGCTATTTTCACTGAATGTTCACCCCAGGATAGGGATAGGGTTCAAGGGGTTAACGTACACCTTACAGCAGCTAGGAAATCCATAACTCAAATCTGGCATCTCCTAAATGAGTACAATTTTGAGGTACTTTTACGTTACTTCCATTTTCCAATACTTTATACTATATTTCTAGTTCTACTCTACCGTAACATCTCAGTAGCAAATACAGACTTTTTTTATTCCACTACAATTATTTGGCAGCTTTATTTTAGTTACTTTGTATATTTGTAGATTTAGACAACTTACATTAACCAATTAAGCCCTTTAAGCTTTGGCTATTCGAAAATAGGTGATCTACAAAAACATTTGAGTACTTTTACTTTGGTACTGCAAGTGTCATGTTGATGCCAATATTTGTGTACTTTTACTCAAGTAAAATTGGGGTTTTGATTAGTTTTATATTGTAGTATTTCTACTTTTAAGTAAAATACAAGTAAAGTAAAAGTACTTCTTCCACCACCGCCTGTGTGTTACTGTAGGTTTGGAACATGTGTTTGTGCAGAGAGTGGACAATAGTTATACAGAACGTATAAGCACACCGACTCACACCTCTTTCTTTGTTTCTCAATTTTAATGTCTTTAATTACTTTCCATTCCAGTCGATATTAGTATATATTTTTTGTGAAGGTGTATATTTGTTGAACCCTGAGAATCCTGTAGAGATTAAAGTTTCAAATAGGTCAAATACAATACAACGACATATGGTCGGTGAAACAAAACAGCACAATAGGTCAAATACAATAAATAGAGACATATGGCAGGTGGAAAAAAAGACGGTGCCATTTAAATGGATTTCAGAGTAAAGTAACACGTTTAGAAGTCCCCAGCCGTTCAGGGTATTCAAGTGTAAACATATTCTAGAAGCAACTGCTGCCTTGGGCTCTTTTTGAAAAGATACGGATAATGACATTTTTATAGTGTTATCAAGCTCATTCCACACCTATGAACCGTTGCAAACAACACTACAGCTCATACATTTAAGTTTACATTTCTTACCCTTTATAAGATGAGGTATTTTTTTTCTTCCAGTCTCATATGCTTGCCGCCTTCCCCCTTCAATGGTCACGGTGAACAGCTTGGTTGCATAATGGAGGGCGGGTTTGAGGGCTAGTTTCTACAGCTCCTTGAAGTCCCAGTACACAGAGTTCTGTTCTTTATTTTGTTTTTATTTAAAGGGACTACACCATGAATTTGAGCTTTTCCTTCTTTTTTGTGTGTTTTTGGTCTCCCCTACCTCTCTTCTATCCCAAAAAAATACCCCAGTTTGAACAGGCTCAGGCTTTCACAGCATATCTGGGGTTTAATGTAAATTGGTCTCAAAACAGGCCAAACTGATTTGCCCCCGACGTCACGATACAATCCCTCCCGTGTTTCAGTTCCAACATAAAAAAAATAAATAAATAACGTTTTTTTCCCCCCGTCTTTTTCCACACAGAACCAGCAGATAACATGTATACAAACTGTCTCAATAGCGCCACGTGCCAAAACAGGACAATGTGGTATTGCAGGTGGAAGTGCTTTATAAGCCAGAGAGAAGTTGGAATGAGTATATCTGACTGAGGCTTGATTTAGGCTCAAACCTTTTCAAAAACGTTTGAGGGACATAAACAATATGATATTACATATATATATATAGTTTTTTCTAAATGTTAGCCTTTGTTTTAACCAGGTGAGACAAATTAAGAACATTCTTATGTACAATTGTGGCCTGGCAAAAGGCAAGGCCTTTTGAAGGAAAAGGGCAAATGGAGGCTAAACGAAATCGGTGACAGAAACGGGGTTGAAAGTAAAAGGAAGAGCACAAGCAATATAAAACCACAATAAAACACAAATGTAACCACGCATTACTGCAGAGACCAGATAAGACGAGTAAGTACTGTACTGTTCCATGTGGCTCAAATTGTCTTTTTACTTAAATTCACCGCTTAGTTTGCAATGCTTCATGGGCCACCAGCTACCATGTCTGGAATCTGTGAAAGTAAATTGTCGCTGTCAGGCAGAAACCTGGTATCTCCATTTCAGCTGTGTATATTTTTTCTGTACATTAATGCTGTACTTTGTCGTACAAGAGAGTTGCGCAAAATTACAAGAACAGAAAATCGGCAAGCTCCGAACGTGCCGCAATGCGACTGATTGTGAGCTTGTAGATCTGCTATTTATGGAGGAAACAAGACGGCAATTTTGGATAAATGTGAACGTGAAAGTGTTTAAGTGAAGTCTGTGGGTTTTATGAATATTAGTGAATGAAAAATGTTAACAAAATCTTTGGGGTGTGTGTGTGTGTGTGTGTGTGTGTGTGTGTGTGTGTGTGTGTGTGTGTGTGTGTGTGTGTGTGTGCGCGTGTGCGTGTGCGCGCGCGTTGAGGTGGAGTCTCTGCATACTGGAAAACCTCCCTTATTTTCATGTCACTGTTGGTTGGTATGATATGTCCTTGCATCTGGCGTGTGGAAGAGAAGAGGCAGGCTTGGAAAGTCTGTATAGTAAGGGTGGTTGGCTGACAACCCTTTTAAGTTTGAGTTTTACACCATGAAAGTTTGATGGCGTAATGTGTACTGTGCATTGAAAAACCCAGTCTCCTATCTATGTTTTGTCAAAAGTCTCAGGCCGGCTCATCGGCACGGAGGCATGGAGAAAGTGTTGCTTTGCCCCATGGCTTTATACAGGCTCCTTTGACCCTGGCTGAAAGAAACTGCAGAAAGAAAACCTATTACACACAACTCACTGAGGTGTATGTGTCGAGCAAACTCGCACGTTTTCTTTGTTTCTTGTTTATTAGAATGTCAACTGTCCTCCTCTCTGCATTCTGCGCTCTGAGCAAGCGCAGCATATATACGCATTGCCTCTGACCGCACTTTCAGGTTGATTTTACACATCCAATCTCAGCGTGTTGTCATATTACTTACAGTATGTCAGTTGCTTAACCCTTTAAGACCGGGAACGCATCTGTGTCATTTTAAGATTTCTTTGGCTATTCAAAAATAGCAGATCTACAAGCTCATAGCGCGGCACCGAGTGCCGCACTATGAGCTTGTAGATCTGCTATTTTTTTTTTTGAAAAATCGTGAAAATATGTGCAAATCTTTGAATGTCTATTTATCCATATAGCGAACATTTTTTATCGAACATTTTTTAGTCCGCGGCCAAAATTCATATCATTTTGGGTAGTCCTTAATATGAACAAGTTTGAGAACCACTGATTATGGCAACATAATGTTTCAAAAAACTGTAAATATATATATATATATATATATATATTCAAAGATTTGCTCAAATTTTCACGATTTTTCAAAAATAGCAGATCTACAAGCTCATAGCGCGGCACTCGGTGCCGCGCTATGAGCTTGTAGGTCTGCTATTTTTGAATAGCGAAAGAAATCTAAAAAAAGACACACATTCTTTCCCGATCTTAATGGCTTAAATTACATTTTCAGTCAGTTCAAGTGACAAGGCAGGAGGCGTGTCGGAGGACGCCCCATTGTAAAGCAACAGCTGTACTGCGGTTCAGCAGTCTGTCAATGTCACCAGCTCCTCAGCACCATCTCTCAGCGAAGACGGCGGGTTTCAGAAATTGTCCAAAACACAAAAGTTTAAGTCTAAATCAGTGCTCAAAGTTTTTAATATTTCAAGGACCCTCATAACTCTCAGATTGTACAAATGGAATCAAATGGACCCGTAAGGGAACCAAATGGAACCACATTTTGGACACTCTCAGAGTGACAGACCTTTAAGGGTCCATTTTGAGTCCCTTCAAGGAACCCTGAGGGTCTCCCTGGACCCCTCTTTTGAGAACCACTGGTCTAAATGTTGACATCAAGATTTTTAAGAAAAGTATTCAAAGATTTGCACAAATCTTTGAAAAATAGCGATATGACCTTGTATATCTGCTATTTTTGAATATGATTGTAACGCTATATACATACATTTTGCTGGGGACCCCTGGTACCATGGACTAATGAGCTGTCTTTGTAAAATATTGACTTATTTGATAAACTTGAAATCCTAACGAGTTCGCTAATGAGATGTCAACTACAGATGTCATAAACTTACAGTTTGACTACTAATACTGACACATTTCAATGGTTTGGAGAAAAGTTTTGATGATGACTTGGTGTGGGACAAAAACAGAAACAAAACAGAAACAAAAAAACAATGCAATGTCCATCAGAATGATACAGATCTATCAGAAAGCACACGGCTTCTTTTAGACGCTCCGGGGAGATGATTCAGCTTGTTAGCAATATAATTGTAATTAGCACATCTGTTCGGCCAAACAAATCCCCCCGACCGCTTACCCATTGATCCTTATGAGGGGATTAGTTTGTCCTCTTGTCTCATCCAAGGCCATTCGTTTAGCATGTCTGCTGTTCCAGCCGCATTATCCCCGTTCGTTAGCCAATTCTCTAGCATATTGGCCTTAATCAGAAGATTCCTCCTGGGATTGTCTGAAAAAAAAAACCTGTGTGTGCGCGCGCGCGTGTGTGTGTGTGTTTGTGTGTGCAATGATCTGTGTGTTGTTTATCTGCATGGTGGGTGGATACGCTATATGCCTGCACATGAGTCCATATTTGCATGTGTGTGTGTGCGCGCACGCATGCACGCACGTGTGTGAATGTATGCCCATGCACGTGTGAGCGATTGTGCTTTTGAGAAAAAGGAGAGTGCGTGTGCGCATTCAGCCAACCCCCCCCGCCCCGCCCCACCCAACTGTCGATGGCAACAGCGCCCATCAGCAACCAATCACAATAATCACCACTATTCACCATTATCTCTCTCTTTACCCTTTTCCCAACCCCCAGCCCCCCCCCCCCCCCCCATCCCTTCTTTAAATCCCATTGCCGTGATAGATGAGCTCAAAGCTCCGTAGAGCACTTCTGAGGCACAATCCTTCTGGAGGAAATTGGCAAAGGAGGAAATCAGCGGGAGCTTATATTTAAAAAGGAAATGCAGGCTGGGTGACTGCGCCTTGGAAAGTCTATTAATGTTTTTCTTTCATTGTGTCCCAAAAATGATGTGAGGACGGGATGCGATTAGGGTCTATTTTCACCAGTCACTGATTAACTGAGTTGCTGTTCTGGTGGGTTTCACCTGTTTTCTTGTCGTTATGTCTTTTTGTCTCAAGTAATGGGGGGACGGAGGGAGGAATATAATAGGGGTGGGAGAGAGACAGACAGACCGACCGACAGACACACAGGCAGGCAGGCAGACGGGCAGGCAGACAGGCAGACAGGCAGACCGACAGACCGACAGACAGACATTGAGAGAGAGAAAGAGAGAAAGAAACAAGAATGAGATACAGAGGGAGAGGGGCTGAGAGAGACAGACAGACAGACAGACAGACAGACAGACAGACAATTCAGGCATTTACGGTTGCAGACTCCTACAGAGAGAGTAAATGACATGAACGCTAGTCAACAAACAACATGGTAAATGGTCACGTAAGTAAAGAAACACAATGAAGTGCTACAAAGTAACTATGATACCATGCAAACATAAAGCCTAGCTTCCGTCTAAACAACATGCTTTCTAAATAAATAATATTCTCAGCATCTTAGGAGAGAGAGAGAGAGAGACAGACAGAAACAGAGGGAGACACAGTGAGAGACACTGTATAAAACACTGTAAAAAAAAAAAAAACATCAATGTGTTTTCAACACGTAATGCCCCATTAGTGTTCTATACATGGGCACCATTAAATGACCATGCACTGCACAATCCTGAGTTTCAATTTAAGCCCATGACCGTCATCCAAGGGGATTGAACTCTGATCTTTTACCGGATGCCAGATGTCATTGCCTATTGTAGTAATGTTGTGTAACACAAAAGGTGACCGATTAGGTGGTAGGTTCTGTCTGCTCCCTCTGTGGATACTTACAGTGGGAAAAAAATGATTTTTTGGGGGGCCAGACTTCTAGATCTAAACCTGTAAAAAGCATTTAGATCTAAACCTGTAAAAAACACAGTGAGAGACAGTGAGAGACAGAGATACAGAGAGAAATGGGCAGACAGAGAGAGAGGGAGAGTTTGAGACAGAGAGAGGGATATCGGAGAGAGAGAGAGAGAGAGCGGGGGGAGAGGGAGGGAGTGGGTGAAAACGGAGAGGGAGGGAGATTCAGAGATTTGTGGTCAGTCAGATGTGTGTGTGTGTGTTTGTTTGTGTGTACATTCGTGCCCCCTGCATGAACATACATGTACAGTTATCTGGAAGCGGTGCACTGCACTGTGCATCATTCTTTGATTAGTATTGTGACTGTAGAGGCCTGACACCCTCACTGTTCCACATCCACAGTCTGTGGTGGTGAGCGGGGAGGGGGAGGGTGCGGGCCGTCGGCAACGCCTGACTTATTATAGCAGATCGCTCGCTGGTGTCGTGCACAGAAAAATAGCCGATCTACAAGCTCGGGCATGTCTCGTAGATCGGCTCGCGGAGCTTGTAGATCGGCTGTTTTTCCGTCGGTGCACGCGGCACCGGCGCGCGACTAGCTATAAATCACCCTTAATGAGAAGCGGTGTCGTCATGTGATGCATGGAGCCGCCGACATCATTATCTGCAGCACTGTACTGCACAAGTGAACGCTCAAACCCCCCCCACCCCCCATGTCAGACCAGACCTGTCACACTGACTTCTAATTACTCCAACAAATGATGAGCTATGATGACTGGCTGAACGCACATGCGCGCACGCGTACACACACACACACACACACACACACACACACACACACACACACACACACACACACACACACACACACACACACACACACACACACACACACACACACACACACACACACGCACACCGACTCCCTCCACCAGGCTCACAGTCGAGTAGCTACTGAGCAAAGAGAATGGGAGAATAATCACTTAATGTGATATATTTGGCTAAGCTCTCTCTCTCTCTCTCTCTCTCTCTCTCTCTCTCTCTCTCACTGGTACATTAGCCCTCCCTCCATCTCTCTCGTTCATCCGTCTGTCTTTCTGTTTGTTCAATCAGATGACCACAGTGCCTAAACTGCATTAGTACGTATTGCCAGTGTGATATTACATTGCTAATGTAAAATGAGTTTTCCGTGCTCATGTAAGTAATTCAATTACTGCCCTTCTCCCCCCCCCCCCGCCCCGCCCCACCATGACTGTTTGCATTGGCTCAACTTGTAACGGCACATCGCCTATGACATGCTTTCATAATTGATAATGGAGGAGTACCCGTCCCGACTGGACGATTATTATTTTACACTCTAAATGAAACACTGATACTGACAGGAAGACACTAGAGCTTAGTGGTATGGATTTAAACCAACCTGGCGTTCCTTATTTCAGGCATGCCATTCTAGGCAACGGTTTCAAAGATGTTCAGAAACAGCTAAAAATAGCACATTTACACACGTTGCTGAGCTTGCAGATCTGTTATTTTCACCGTTCATCGTATATACGACGAAGTATGTAGGGCTTAAAGTCATAATGTGTACCATTCATTTTAGTAGTCTTTCTGGCGACACCGTGCGTCTGTCTATGGTTTGTTGTCTCCGCCAGGCCGGATGGCTGAAGGCCTAAAGGTGGTTACACACCGGCGAATATGCGAATATACGCAAAATTGGGACTCGTTCCGAATAATTAAAAGACGCTTTTTCGCTCCATGTAAGCTTACATTGACTATAAGGTTTAAAAAAAAACGTATTATTCGCATGAAAAAAATCGCCCCGGTGTGTAAGGACCTTTAGACTTAAGTTTTCGCTCCTGTCCGTCCGTCCGGCCGGCCGTCCTTCCGTCCGTGTGTTTGTCCGTGTCTCTATGAACAGCTAATTCGGCACCGCTGGAGGAATCGGCGTGAAACTTTGCACACACACTCCTAGTGGGCCAAGGAAGAACTGCTGTCCCAAATGTTTCACATCGGCCTTGAGGTGGCACTAAACAGTAACAGGTCGCCTACAACTCTTGAACTGTAGGTGGTGCAATAAAATATTTTTTCCCCCTGGATTACTTGGATCATGACGTAATTCCTGACGCAATTTAATTCTCGTTGGCTATGACTGACTGCCAAAGTTTGCGGGCCCTGGGTAGGTACCCCGGCCTGACGGACACCGGCGCTCCGAGGAACCCCCCTTTTTTAATTTATGTAATAGTTTTTTATTTTTCATTCATCATTACGCGTTCATTCATCATTACGTGATGCGACGCATTGTGAGCTTGTAGATCGTCTATTTTCAAATGGCCGAAATGTAAATAGGAAGTGGTTAATGTATGTTTTGTAATAATAATCAAAATCTACAACTAGTAACTAAAGTTTTCAAATAATTGTAGTGGAGTAAAAGTACAATATTTGGATCCGAGATGTAGCGAGTAGAAGTAAAAGTATTGGAAATTGGAAATACCCAAGTAAAGTACAGATACCTCAAAATTGTACTTACTCTAAGTACAATACTTAAGTACATCTACTTGGTTACTTTCCACCACTGGTTAATCATGGTGCTTCTTTCCTATTGGTTGACGCGGTCAAAGCTAATCAATGTTGAACTCCATGCTTCTGATGCGTTAGACTTAAATGATTCAACGATGTCACAGCGGGGACGCCCCACCCCTTTGCTCCCATGGCAGGGAACGGGAAAGCGTGCCGCTTCTTCTAACACAAAATGAAGCACATAGTGTGACACATTTGTGACCGGGCCCTAAATAAGTCATCCCCCCTCACCACAGATACAGTGGAGACATCCCCAGCTGTCCCCCGCGGCCAAATCAGAACCAATTCAGAATCCTCACATGATATGCAGCGTGCTTCAAAGGAGTCATTGGGATGGCGTTTGCATCCGTTGGAGTGTGTAACTTTCTATTGAACAGTGTGGCATTATAGTAAATACAGTGATAGTAATGTGTTCACATGTTTATTGTTGTTCTTTGGATTTGTCTAGCTTGAACTTAAAATGTTGTTTACTGTAGATAGCTGTGGTTTATTTATTTATACGTTTATTTGGGAGGGACAGCACATTTAACCCATTAAAACCGGGAAAGCGTCTGTGTCATTTTTAGATTTCTTTGGCTATTCAAAAATAGCAGATCTACAAGCTCATAAAGCGCGGCAGCGAGTGCCACACTATGAGCTTGTAGATCTGCTATTTTAAACAAGTCGTGAAAATTTGTGCAAATCTATGAAAAAAATATATATTTTAAAGCGAACATTTGTAACTAAAATCTTTGCTTCTGGGGGATTCTACAAATATCTTCTAAATCCTAACAGTTTTGTTTTACCCCCCTCTGAAAATATGATGTTCCAGGGACCCCCAAAAGCAAAGATTTGAGTTAAAACCGTTCTCTTTGAAAAATATATACATTCAAAGATTTGCGCACATTTTCACGTTTTTTTCAAAAATGGCAGATCCACAAGCTCATAGCGCGGCACTCGGTGCCGCGCTATGAGCTTGTATATCTGCTAATTTTGAATAGCCAAAGTATAAGATAATGGTTAAAGTGGTTACACAGATGCGTTCCCAGTCTTAATGGGTTAATGAACACCTCACATACGATGCAATGAACATACGCCGGATTTAGCAAGAACGCTAATTTCCATCCGTAGTCCCCATGCCTGAAAACAAGCAGCATTACAAAAGAGCACAATATAAACATAACTAAACGGGTACGCACAGAAGAGAAAAAAAGCAACAGTAAAGTTTAGACATATACTGTATCCTAGGTTTGTTGTTTACCTCATACTGCATTGTAGTTTCTTAGAAGCACCACCTCAGTTTTTAATAGAATATTTATAAAAGGCACACGCTGTAATCTTCAATGATGGCTGGCATGGGTTCTGGAGTGTACTGTCAGGAAATGAGACAATGGCACAGCTGCACATGGAGAGCCGGTTGTGTTCTGTACACGTTGTACTGTACTTTGTGTACTCGTGGGGTTCTTGTTGTGGGTTGAAAGCGGGAGCCCTGTTGTGGATGGGAACAGCTGTACTGACAACGGTGCTGCTTGGGCCCGAAGACGAGACCACGAGCCCACCCCTCAGGACGAAACCCTTATCTCTGCCAGGATGCTGGCTGCTTCAGACAGATGATGAGGGGCGAAGAGGCGGTGACATGAGCATTAATGTACATTTTAATGTGTTCCAATTCATATTTGATGTCATCTTTAATGCGTTCTAATTCATATTTGATGTCATCTTTAATGTGTTGTCATTTTTAATTCATAAATGAACGCATGTACGCGGATCAGGGTTTCCGCTAGGCATTTTTGGGGCCGGCCACCATGGCCGGCAGGATTATATTTTACCGGCCAAAGAATAAATTTACCGGCCATATTATAATTAACGTCACATGCGTGTTTGCACTGCATACATGCACCCAACAACTGATTGGGCTCATTACACCTCGTTACGTTAGAGCTGCGCTGCTGCGCTGCTGAACAAGCAGCAGGCGAATACCAAAACGCTCGCCCCAAAACACAGTCGCCCCGGGGAAAATCCTTAACATTCCTAAACATATCAGTAAACTATGCCTAACCTAACCTTATTCCTGCTCTTAACCTCAGTAAAACTATACCTAATCCTAAACCTATTTCTACCCATATCCTCAGTAAAACAAATACAAGAATACAAGAACCGCTGGTCCGCCTGAAAAATGGGAGCGAGGGTGCTTTGGGGCGAGTCCTAATAACCCTGCGGGCTGTGGTTTCCCTGCGCAACACCGTCGCACAGTATAAACAAATTAATATATATTTTGGGCTTTACATCGATTCTCATTCAACCTTGATATGCAAAAGTAGGTTTTATCGTTTTGTTAACGTTAATTATATGTCATGATATATGTGGCCTTGCGCGAGGTTGATTACTTGCCTTTATAGTTGCTTTCACCAACTTTCACCACTTTATCCATTGCAGTATTGTGCTTGCATAATATCCACGACCCACACGTGTTCGGGACGGTCCCTTTATCGACAATTGGGTTCGGCTTGGTTCAGATTCTATCACCTCGGAAAATCCCGGTTCTGTTTATCAACACCCGAGCGAACCACCCTACTCAGCACTGATCAGGAGGAGACACAGCTGTGTCTCTTAGCGGTGTTGTTTCGTATCAAAAATAGCAGACATACAAGCTCAAAAAGCGGCGCGTTGCGACGTGCTGTGAGCTTGTAGCTCTGATATTTTAAACGCGCGACACCATCGTACAACGAATAGGCTATAGATGCAGCGCACAGCAGCAGCCGAGCAGGCTGTCGGAATTAAACCACACAGTCAGATCATGATAAAAACTTTAAATGATTATGATTGTAATGGTTGTAGCCAACTACTTTATGCAAATAATAATATTAATAATAGGCTTAAATGATAAAATAGCCTAATAACAGCATTTTCCCAACCGGCCACGGTGGCCGGTGGTGTTTATATTTACCGGCCAATTAAAAATTTTACCGGTCAATGGCCGGTATATACCGGCTAACGGAAACCCTGACGCGGATACACTGACTCACCAAGAAAACCAGGCAAGCATGTGGTCTTATACATAGTCACTGCAGTCACCGAATAGTGGTCTCAAAAAAAAAAAGTTAGGAAGATTCCAAAGGTGCCTGGGCTGATAGGGTGCCCTCAAAAATGTCATGGTTTATAGATTTTAATGTTTAATAAACGATGTGTGCAATGTTGTCGTGGGACCCAGAACTCAAAGCGGCTCCCCTGTGTAGTAGAGAGCACACTTCTCAAGGACACCTCACATGATGGCTCGATGCCTGTAATGTCCTGTATTTTCCTCTCATACGTGCGCCGAACGATCCTCTGCTCTTCAGTGGAGAGGCACGATATGAAATTCTGCCAAGAATAAACACTGGGAGTTTCATTGCAAAGGGCAGCGATCTGGAGAGTTTGCTGAAGTGGGCCAGTGAAGGAGGCTGCTGCGGTCCTTTCATGGCAATGTCATTGTATGATTTGGGATCTGGAAAGTGGCTCTCATTTGGAGTGGCTCGGCAGTCAACTGTGTGTGTGTATACAATGCACGGGCAAAAGGAAGGGTAGTAGGGATTAACCACGTTCAACCTGCCATCCCCTATTTGGGGCATGTCATTATAGGCAGAGTATCCTTCAAAATACCCAAAGCATTTCCACAAATTTCCCCACGGTTTTATTATTATTTTATTATTATTTATTTAAAGGTAGGGTAAGTGATATTTTTTGGTTAAAACATAAAGTGTTTTGTTAAAAGGTTAAAGCACTATATTCTGATAGTACTCATTGCTATAGAGTGTTTGTTCAGTAACAGGAGTCTCCCCGTCTCTCCAGCTCTTTAATAAACAGAAAATCCATTTTCCGGTAGGTGTCAAAATCTCAGCCAATCAGGAGAAAGTACCCATTTTTAAGCTTCATTTTTATAGTGTTCCAGTTCCAATTTTGCATGCTCATTTCTTAGTGTCATCACTTCCAACTTCACTTGTTTAATCTATATCCTGATTGAGTTCTCTATCCTGATTGGATAAAATTGGAAATGAAACTGAGACTCATTTTACTGAACAAACACTCTATAGCAATGAATACTATCAGAATATAGAGCTATTTAAAACATTTTAACCAAAGAAAATCACTTACCCTACCTTTAAATAATGCCCAAATGTTCAGGGCATTATTTAATGCCCTGAACATATATATATATTATATATTTTTATTATATATTTTTTATATATCTTTTTTATATTATATCTTTTTATTATATCTTTTTTATATATCTTTTTTATATTATATATTTTTTAACAAACACAATCTTAACGTAATGCTATTTTTTTTCTTATTTTGACTAAAAGCTAAAATAAATAAATAAGGTTTTCCCATTCGGACACAGCAGTACATGTCTGTCTGCATTTCATTGTTCATTGGTGAGAAATGTACCTTATCTAGTCTATAGTCTCTTGCCTTTCAATGATATCAAAGGCAAAACATATCAAAGGCAAAACATTTATCTCAGATGTTTTGGCTTGTTTTAACCTCTGTATAGGGACTTAAAATGTTCCACTTACTCTCTGTTGCGCTGTTGCTCGCACAAGTCTTAACGATCTTTAATAGGCTACAGCTGGAGATGACGAGACGTCTGTATGCACATGTATTCAAAATCCAGCAGTGCGGGTGGATGATTCTTTTTACACATGATCAAGTCTCTTTGGCTTGTTGTTGGAAGCTTGCTTGCTCCATAAGGACTTTTCAGATGGTGCCTGCATGGGAGAGGTGTTTGCACACACCAACCGTCCGTGCCAAAGTTGAACTGTCTTTTCAATAATGCAATTAATGCACAGAGAAACAGGGGGTGATTTTCCTTTGAAACTGGCTAAAATAAAGGGATGTTTATATGCTGGCTTTTTCTGTAGCCTGCAACAGCTTTTGCAATGCTGTTGCATTCGGTCAATGAAAGTGAAAGTAATGATATATGCAATTTGATAATAAACTGGCCATTTTGATCGGCGGCCGATCGATCAGTGCATCTCTAGTAGAGGTAGCTCCGGTTTTTGTGATTACAGCGTTTGTCTATAGTCTATGGTCCGTTAGAACTGCAATTCCCAGGATTCAGTACCGCTTCAAAACGCAAGCTACAGGGTGCAAAATATATGACAACGATGTTGTCAGAAACATTTCTTTTTACTGGAACTGGAACATCTGTGCCACTTTATATTTCTTTGGCTATTGAAAAATAGCAGATATACAAGCTCATAGCGCGGCACCGAGTGCCGCGCTATGAGCTTGTAGATCTGCTATTTTTTTTAAATCTTGAAAACATTTTTTTTAATTTTTAATTTTTTTTTAACTGTTGGGATTTAGAAGACATTTCTAGAATCGCCTCAGGTCTTAATGGGTTAAAATAAATAAATGAGCACAACGTGGTGCATCGTGAGCTCCTAGATCGGCTATTTTCGACCAAGTTATTTGGTTTAGAGGGGGGGGGGGGAAGGAGGGGCCCTAGTACAGACCTCTGGAGGACTCCGGTCAACTCCGGTTTAAGTGGTTAACACAAAGTGATTTGTAGTCTTAACTTACCATCTCTGGTAGACACGACTCTTCATCCCTTCATGTCAAACCTGGCGCCGGTCCAGCTCCAGGCTCCCCACAACTGTCAAGCTGTAGCTATAGCCTATCAATTAAATAACAGAAGAACTAACTGTATTAATCCCAGAGGGGAAGAGCTGCCCAACCACCCATCTTACAAACTGGATCTCCCATGAGTTCAGCATGAACGTGAGAGACTTTTGGGTGAGTTTTTAGTTGTCAGGGGAAATAATGTGTCTGCATTCACACCCTCATACTGTTGCTGTCGCCGGGCAGAAACCTTGTATCTCCATGTAGAAAATAGCAGTTTGTTCCATTCCAACGTTTTCGCCTATAATGACATGCCGAGAATATGGACAGCAGGTTAAAAGTGGTTAAATATGTCCGTGGGTTTTATGCACGCACGCACGCACGCACGCACGCACACGTTTTTGAGGTACTTTTACTGTACTGGAATATTTCCAATTGTCTATACTTTTACTTCTACTCCACTACATCTCAAAGGCACATATTGTACTTTTACTTCACTACAATTATCTGAAAACTTTAGTTACTAGTTTACTTTATAGATATACATTATTACATTATAAAACATACATTAACCACTTTAGCCCTATGTTATAGGCTATTTTCAAACATTAAAGTACAGTACTTAAAGGTAGGGTAAGTGATATTTTTTGGTTAAAACAAAAAGTATTGTGTTAAAAGGTTAAAGCACTATATTCTGATAGTAATCATTGCTATAGAGTGTTTTTTCAGTAACAGGAGTCTCCCTGTCTCTCCAGCTCTTTAATAAACAGAAAATACATTTTTCGGTAGGTGTCAAAATCTCAGCCAATCAGGAGAAAGTACCCATTTTAAAGCTTAATTTGTATAGTGTTCCAGTTCCAATTTTGCCTGCTCATTTATTGGTGTCATCACTTCCAATTTCACTTGTTTAATCTGTATCCTGATTGAGTTCTCTGTCCTGGTTGGATACAATTGGAAATGAAACTGAAACTGAAACGAAAATGCATTTTCTGTTTATTAAAGAGGTGGAGAGACAAGGAGACTCCTAATACTGAACAAACACTCTATAGCAATGAAGTACTATCAGAATATAGAGCTATTTAACACTTCTTTTAACCAAAGCAAATCACTTACCCTACCTTTAATACTTAGTATAGTACCAACACCTTTGTACTTTTACTCAAGTACATTTTGAATTCCGGACTTTTACTTGTAACAGAGTACTTCATTGCAGTATTGATACTTTTACTTAAGTAAAACATATGAGTACTTTTTACACCACTGCGCGCGCCGCACACACACACACACACACACACACACACACACACACACACACACACACACACACACACACACACACACACACACACACACACACACACACACACATGGATTTGGACGTACAAGGTTTCCACCAGACAGCGCTGATATAGACGTTAGGTTATCAGCATCAGAGTTGTGGCTGACACCTCTAACCAGGGGGAGCTGAACTCTGTGGCATGGCTCCCTGGATGAGAGGGAATTGAGACCGAATCAGGGACAGTGACAGAGCCTAGAGGGCTAATAGACTTGTCTCAGGGTGCTAGTGGTTCTCAAAGTGGGGTCCGGGGACCCCCAGGGGATCCTTGCGGGTTGCAGCGGGGTCCCCAGCACAATGAGTAATGGTTTAATTTCACCATTATTTCAGAAGACGTTATTTAGCCCAATAAGAGAATGCATGCATTCAGATAATGGGTTTATCTCTCTAAACTGTTATCTCCCCACCTACAGTATAGACCATTGGTTCTCAAAGTGGGGTCCGGGGACCCCCAGGGGTCCTTGAGGGAGTTCCAGGGGGTCCCCAGCTAAATGATAGATAGTTAGGAACTAAATGGACCCTTATGGGTCTGTAACTCTGAGAGTGTACAAATGGAACCAAATGGACCCTTATGGGTCTGTAACTCTGAGAGTGTACAAATGGAACCAAATGGACCCTAACGGGTCCATTTGGTTCCATTTGTACACTCTCAGAGTTAAATTAACATTGATTGTACAATATAAGTTGGGGTCCCAGAGATGGAAGTGCCATTAAATGGGGGTCCGTGGCCTAATAATGCATGTCAAACCTGGGGGTCCTTGAAATTAGAATGGTTGAAAATCACTGCTAGAGCCGTAAAAAAATTCTCTCCCTGGCATACCTTTTCAAATGGGGGTCCGCGGGCTAATAAGTGTCAATTTGGGGGTCCTTGACATGAAAATGTGTGAGAACCACCGGACTAATGAATGTGTTCGCTAGATGGCTGTTCGAATAGAACATTCCTGTTGTTAGTTATGATTGTGATTAGAAGAAGAGGACAAAGATATACTTTTATAAACTCAGTTTCATCTTCGCCCAGTTGATGGCTGCTCTTGAAGTGCTCAGGAGGCGGATGTTGAGTGTTAAGTGTCTTGCTCAGGGACACTTTGACACGTACAATGGGTGGAACGCGAGGCAAACTGTTGACCTTCTGGTTACCAGACAGCCTCTCTACCCACTAAGTTACTGCCACCTCAATCACAGGACTGCTATTATACATTTGGATGAAGTTGGAGGAAAGGTGGAGTAGTTCCAAACCATAGACCCCGCCCACTCTCTGAGTGGACTGCTTCTTGGTCTGGTGTTCAAATATGAGAGTCGGAGGTGGGGGTGGGTCTAACGACAAGCCAATCAGCTAATATCGGCTAAAACAAGCTGTGCGATGACGTCGGATGTAGGCGGATCCGTGGATCTCTTGTGATTGGTTTAGGGAAATTCGAAATCCCCTCCCCCGTGTAATCGCCGACACTGCAGCCAATGTCACACTGAAGCTGCTAATCAGGCTAAAAGGTGGAGTGCTTGTGGTCACAATGGGCATAACTGCTTACCTACGGCCTCATCTGGCTGCATGTCATACAGCACACAATGCGTTTGATTGCGCAGTCGCAAGCTTTGAATGTGCAAACAATAATTACCGAGCTCAGCAATGCCAAAGTCAACATTATTGTCGAACAATTCCACAATTCCTTCTCTCAACAGAAATTAAAACGTACTAAATTGCTTTCTTTTCCCGTGAAGGAATGCCGAACATAGTTTCCCATAACATTTTAATACAAAGTAACAACGTGCATTATGTTACGACACTTGCCTCGCTATTGCATTGCGAGAGATTTTACTTTGGTGAATTGTGTCTCGAAGCTGTTTGTCGACGTCTAAACACTGCTGCTCCTGGAACTGTGACAGAACAATCCCCCCCCGAGTCCTGAATTGAGCAATCATAATTCACAGGGTACACCTCCAATCACCATCAATTGAACACACAGTAACTAATCACTCCCCCCTGCCTTCTTTAACTATGTGTCTCCCATGTGGCGATATGGGCACAGAGGCGACACATTACAAATCAAGGTACCGAAACAGTGAAGGGGAGATGAACAGAAATAGGCGGTCTCTCATTTGCAAGAAGATTATCTTAACCCATTGAGACCTGAAGCCGATTCTACATGTCTCCTAAATCTCAACAGTTTTCTGAAAAACCTATGTTTCTATGTCAGTGGTGCTCAATCTTTTTCATGTCAAGGACCCCCAGAATGATATGTATTTGGCCGCGGACCCCCATCACAATATTTAGTTCCAGGGACCCCCCAGAAGCAAAGATTTGAGTTAAAAATGTTTGCTTTAAAAATATATACAGTATATTCAAAGATTTGCACACATTTTCACGATTTTTCAAAAATAGCAGATCTACAAGCTCATAGCGCGGCACTCGGTGCCGCGCTATGAGCTTGTAGATCTGCTATTTTTGAATAGCCCAAAGTGTAAAATAATGCTTTTTAGCGCAAATCTAAAAATGACACAGTTCCAGGTCTTATAAAGAAAGATTCAAATAAAGAACATCCTATATTAAAATTGGATTAAGGGAAGACCGGCTGGCGGATCAAGTTGTCCAGCTCATGTCACTATGACACAGCTATAACCATATAAGGAGTTCCCAATGCAGCTACGTCCAAATATGGAGTGTGTTGTCTTAACCTCAATGTGTTGTCATGGCATAAGGACGCAAACAAATCAGTCACCTTTATATATGGACACAAAAAAGGCTTTTGTAGGGTGTAGTGGCCCGAACTCTAGATGAACCTCTAGTTTAGGAAATATGCTGCTTTGGACTGTCTTATTATAGTAGGAAGCATTGCATAGGACTCATCCTATGATTTGGCAAACATTCTGGAACATCTACATGTAGTTGGCTGTGGACGCTGCCCCATAAGGCTGTGTGGTTTGGCCACACAGCCATCTGGTTATTTTAATGGTTTAGTGAGCACCACATTTTGAATATCCACCAATTCCTTTTTTTTCCGCTAATTGTAGAAATGTTTAGCTATCAGCATCAATATTGAACACATAATCTAGCATATCTGGACCACGACATACTATTATTCCTTATGGTTTTGAAAATATATATTTTATATGTTGTACTGTATGCAATCTTTTTTTTTTTTGCTCAGTGTTTGATCAAACATCCCCAGCTTCCGAATGTCTCAACATTTTGACTGCTGTAAGTATTCAACCCCATTACAAATACCCTAGTCTGGCCCTTGTGACATCATTGCCTCATCAAGAAGTTATTTAGAAGGCTGCGTTTCCCCAGTAGAACAGTAACGCTGGGAACCCACAAAAAAAGTATTTACTGTATATACTGTATAGCATATACTGTTCTCGCCAGACCTGCCCACAGCAGGACGTCTGGTCAATGTGTTTCAATGAGAATATGCCCGGAGCGGGGAGGAAAATCTTCTCGTGCGTGAGTGGAGGAGCGTCCGTGCGTGGCCAGTGAGAACGGCTCCATTCATTAACATGGAGCAGAATAAAATCTGTTTATGCGTGGGTTTCAAGCGTTTGTAAGTCACTTACTCTGGGGATACAAATGCTTCCAGTCCCAGGGTGTCCAATTCACATATACTAGCCAAGTGCAATTTAGGCATGTGGCATATTTTATAATTCTTCTGAAGGTGAAGGAAAAAAAAAAACTCCCTTTACCTTCATTGAGTTTACACCAATGGTTAATATGTTCATGAAACAATATGCCATGTGGTGTTTGTGCTATTTTCTCAACAGTTTTAGGGACTAAAATAATATCCAATGTCTGTGTGATTTGATATACAGCTGTATTAAATCTCATCCAAGGACTTCGTTCCATAGATGGATGTTACACAATATGAGAAGCTGTCTTCCCTAATATATGTGTAACTGCTGAGAAACACGGTTGTAAATTACATGCCCCTTTAGTCTCACAATGCAAGTACATTTCCAAATATAGATCCAGACATATGTCGTTTTTGAGATTCTAAACCTTAATTGATAGGGAGAGCGCTGTCAAGCTCTCATTGATTTCTGTCTATCCTCACTCCTGTTTATTAAATGTAGGCCTATGGTTTCCTTCTTCCTTCAAACATGAACACACGGTAAATCCTCACATTCTGCAAGATCTTTTGCCACTAATAATGTTGAGATTCTCCGGTACAATAGCTCAATACCGACTGTGGAAGTCTTCCACATAATGTTGCTCTTCTGAATGAATTTGCTTTATTTATAACGTACCATCATTCAATGTGACTCATAAACTCTTTGATATAATCATTTAAAATGCAGATTAATCTGTCTGTCTTATACGTCTGTCTGTCTGTCTATCATCCTTAGTGCTTAGAACCTGTTAATTGCCTCTCGCGGCTATATTCTATTTATAGCCTCAGCTTCAACGCCTTCCAAACCCTCCAACCCTGATCTGTGATGGAGGTCATGGGTCAAGGATCAAAGTGTCATATTTGTAATGCTTTGATTCAATAAATGTGCATTATTTTCTATTGGGAGAGAGTAGCCCCTCATTCCTACACAAACCCTAAAAGTAAAGGCACGTGTTTAATTGTATGCCTTGCCTTTAATTGGGACTGTTCATCTGTTTGTGTGGGTGAGGCTTGATTGGTGCCAGGTGCGGGAAACGCTTGATTACCATCGAAACCAGAGGTTGCACAAGCTGTGTTGCATTTTCCATTAGTCCAATCATGACACCCAGCGTCACTCCCAGCGTCAGTCTCATCTAATATGAGAGTGACGACGTTGACTTCCTATCTCAATGGTATAGTTCAGCCCATAGTGGCCCGCTTTGCGGCGCGATCAACGCGTGTCATAACTCTCTTTCTCTATGGGTCTGGTGACACCCTTCTAGGTTGTATCAATTCATGTACCCTTGGCTTTTGGACAAAGCAGATAACTAATAAGGAACATGCCTAACTAGATACCAGGTGATTTGTAAATGAATGAATAAATACATGTTTTATTAACCACTTACACAAAGTATATATTTACTTTGTGTCATACAACTAATATTGAAAATAGCAGATCAGCAAGCTACAACGTGATGTGACACGAAAGCTTGTGGATCTGCTATTTTTCCAATTAAAAATACACATTTTAAAGATTTTACAACCTTTACAAACATTCTGGAAATAGGGATGGACGTGGTTAACATAATATTGCATTTTCAGCTAAGCTGTTAAACGGCGATATTATGTAACATCAGCATCAAACATACAGTCTTCCTTTCCCAAAAGGAAATACAGGTTTTTAATTAGTCTGATCAGAATCAGAGTTAAAACATATCCCCACAGCTGGCCACTGGTTTACCCATGATCCTAGATTACTGAGGCACTACACTGTCTCTATGCATTGATGCATGTGTTTACCTTGTTTACTGCAAATCGCTCAGGATTAAGAGTACCTGCTAAATTGTATATTGTAAATTGTATAATTTACAATTTACCCCCCGCAAATCCAACCCTGGGAAGGGTCCTTGCAAATGAGACACAGCCCTTAGACGGGGAAGAAATAAGAGCTTAGAATGAGGGCCTACTTAATATACCAGCTGAGTTTCAGTCATGAATGTTTGATAGCATGTTAATAAATTGATTGTGAACATGGGTCTATACCACGTGACATACAGTAATGTAGATACTAAGTGGTCTGACGTGCACAAAGCCCTGCCACATCACATTACTGTACGGAGCGCACGCACGTCCCCTTGGCCGAATGCACACAGCACCGCTGTTGTTTTGTCTTGATTAACTGCTTTCGCCTGATCGCCCGACTCTTTCTCTTGAACGCACGCACTCGCACACGCACGCGCACACACACACACACGCACAGACACACACAGACACACAGAGAACACACGCATGCACCCATCTCCCATACCCCCTATAGGCAATACATTCATATCAATTTAATGCTAGTTGACTTCTAATTATCCTAATGGTCTGCACTGGAGCCATCAAGGGATGTATTATTCAGTCAAAATGCATTTTTTCAGCATTCTCCAAAAGTGAGTGATCACCAGCTCATGGGGATGGGCTGCTGCTATTAACCTCTCAATACTGATACTACCTGGTGTTCCCCCGTTTAAGAACACTGGTACTGTGGTTATAACATGGGGCTTGGCCTTGTGGTACACCAGTGTTCAGGATCCATCCCCCAGATCAGGGTGGGGGATGGATCATTACCCTGATCAGTGATACTCAACTATTTTCATTTCAAGGACACCCAGTGCGATGTGCATCATAACAGTTTTCTGAAAAAAAACTATGTTGCTACATCAGTGGTTCTCAAACTTTTCCATGTCAAGGACCCCCACAATGATATGTATTTGACCACGGACCCCCATCTCAAAATATTTCGTGGGACCCCTAGAAGCAAAGATTTGAGTAAAAAAATGTTCGCTTTAAAACAATTATATTCAAGGATTTGCACACATTTTCACGATTGTTCAAAAATAGCAGATCTACATGAATAGCCAAAGTGTAAAATTATGCTTTTTAGCTCAAATCAAAAAGTCACACAGATGCGTTCCAGGTCTTAATGGTGTTAATCTCCGCAAGCACACAATCTACAAGCACACACTGTGCCGCAACTGCGACGGGTTGTGTGCTTGTAGATCAGCTTTTTTTCGGCAAAGAGATTTGGTGTAGAGGGGGGGGGGGAACAGAGCAGCCTTAGCCGGCCTATGTGCAGGGGCCAAATCGGGTCAATATTTATTGTATAGACTATAGAGGGTTTAAATGATAGCATAGTCTCTCAAAGCCAGGCCGGGAATTTCATTATTTTAGGGGCAAGGCCTCTTGGCCTTTGGCGTTATGATTTTTTTTCTGAGGGCAACAAAGGCCAAATGTCAGGGCAGAAAGGCCACCGAATCAAATGATGACTTTGTGTCCACGGAAATAATGAATGCAAATTAACACATTGTATAACTACATGTGAAATAAATAAATAAGTAAATGCGTAAGTACATGCATATACATGCATAAATAAAAAAGCTGTTTATTTGTACACAAAATAATGAAACTCATATTTGGCTGAATTTTTATTTAAAAAAATCCTACACGCTTATTCCTGGTCTAATCAGAGTCACTTAGAGATGGGGAGTTAGGGCCAGCTTTGTGTTCTTTGGACCATATTGATGAATGTTCGGCCTCTTGGTGATGCCAGCTGCATCGTGAAAGCACTTGCTCACAATCTTCTTTGCTGCTTATTTGGCATGACGGTTGCTGGTGGGGAAAAATGATTACAAAGAATTGCTAATTAATTGCATGAATTCCTGTGATTAATTGCATTTTTCTTGTTCAATCATATTTCAAATCAAGGGTAGTTGCATTTGGAACCAAACTACCACCTAATTAATTAGAAATCCACACAAAAGAGGTACAGTGTATCAAATTAAACACTGTTTAATCCAATATAATGTATGAATATCATTCAGAAATGTATGTGAAAATCAATTTGAGTTAAAGACACAAGACTGTTTGGTTTCTTCTCCAAACAGTATTTTGTCTTTTGGATTCAACTTTCATCTGATCCACACATGGAAACGTGCTCAGTCTTTTCTTGTTTGACAATGAATCATAGTATATTTCAGTCTATAAATGGACTAGGTGATAAAGAAGGTGATCATACTGTAGAAATGGTCTTTGCCTTGCTATGTAACCGTAAAGAAAACATAATACAGCATTTTGAGAAATACCACTGACCCCCTGAGTCATCTTGTCTCAGTTCCCGAATAGCAGTCAAGTCACACCACCCCAAAAACAAATGCCACTTTGGCACACAAGTGGGGACAGCAACCTGAGGCAGACAAGTTGAACGTGTGACTGAGAATAATAGGTGCGAGAGCTCAAAAACTTTGTCCGACCTTATTTTTGGTAAAACATTTGTTAACCCATTAAGACCGGGAACGCATCTGTGTCATTTTAAGATTTATTTGGCTATTCAAAAATTGCAAATGTACAAGCTCATAGCGCGACACACAGTGCGAGTGTGACGCTATGAGCTTGTAGATCTGCATTGTTTAAAAAAAATAGTGGACAATGTGTGCAAATATTTTAATAAATATATATTTTATATATTATATATATATATATATATATATATACATATATATATATATATATATATATATATATATATATATATATATATATATATATATATATATATATATATATATATATTATATATTTTTTTTAAGCAAACATTTCTTCAAAATCCTAACAGGACTCATGCTGCTATAATATCAGTAGTTCTCAAACATTTTCATGCAGGAACCACCCAAAATGATATGTATTTGGCCATGGACCCCCATCTCAAAACATTTTGCTCCAGGGACCCCCCAGAAGCAAAGATTTGAGTAAAAAAATATTGCTTTTAAATATATATATATATATATATATATATATATATATATATATATATATATATATATATATATATATATATATATATATATATATATATATATAAAGATTTGCACACATGTTCACTATTTTTGAATAGCCAAAGTATAAAATAATGGTTGAAGTGGTTACACAGATGCGTTCTCGGTTTCAATGGGTTAAAAGCAGACACATCCATCAATCATTCCCCTAAAAGCCAAAAGTTGGTTTTGTTTGGTCCCCCACCCCCACCCCTATGGACCGTTTTTCCATCATAGACACCTCTGAATTGAGTAGGGCGATATTTTAAAGGAAAATCAACAATGTGTTACTTCCCCTTTGTCAGGCACAGACTGCCCTTCCACAAACAAGAGAGTTCTCAAACCTTGAGCTCAGGAATTCAAAAGCAATGAATTCTGGCATAAATGTCTCGGGGAAATTGAAATGGAGGCTCAACAATGTCTTTTCTCTCCCCTTACTCATATGGCCAACAGTCAGACTCCTATTGCCTGCCTCCGGCACACAAAAGGGAGCTTTTTACTTACCTTGAGCTCCGGGCACATTCAAAGGCAATGAATTCTGGGACAGGCGTCTGGCTAGAAATTAGTGAGTAACAAAACATCTTTTGTTACTTGTGATTACTTTTCTTGTTCTAACGCAATAGGGAGAGTAGCTGTTTATATTTTAAAATTTCAGACTGACAACAGGACATTTTTAATTTTGTCCAATCCGTATGGTAGACTATATTAATACAATATAACTTATACCATTGGGGTGGTCGTATTTGTCTCCCAGCTCTTCTAATAAACTCAATAAACTCAATAAACTCAATATCGAGACATTTAGATCGTGTCAAAGGTCATGTCTCACCTAGACACACGATCTGACATGAAATGAAATTTTGACCTGATGGTCAACATTCAATTTATCCCCTGAGCAAGCAGTCAGGCTCTATTAGCTCAGTTGATAAACATGTCAGCACTTGCTTATATATATCATGTTGGTGGAGCGAATCCACATGTATTTTGAGCTGAGAAAGTGTGAAAATCCTTGTCAAAACTTTCACACCCCTTTTCTCAGAGTGTCAGTTGTCAGAAACACACACTTTAATAAGTTGTAATTCCAAAACGGTTTGGTCAGTAAATCATTTTGTAGCTTGTAACTTTAACAAGAATGTGCCCTGTGTCATTCAGAGTGGCTGATATGGATGACAGCTGGAAGCAATTAGGATTAATTGAGTGATTTAGATTGAACGAGAGAGAGAGCGAAGGTGCAATCAAGAAGCGAGAGCACAGTTTAACCAAAGTTTATTGGATATAATACAGTTTTACGGTGAAGCATAACTTTAACCACATAAGTGTCGCTATTTGTGAGACTAACTTTAGGTGAAAATAGCAGATCTAGAAGCTCACAACACTTGTAGATCGGCTATTTTCGGTGAAGAGATTTGGTGAAAGGGAAATAAAGGAGGGGGCCTACTATAGACCACTGGGGGTCAATCAATGAAGTATGGGTTTTAAAGTGGTTAAATAAGTAAGTGGACCTGGATTGTCAGTGAAATGATTTCCCTTCAGTTGATAACCACGCCAATCAAAGACACCTGTGTGCCAGATTCTGAATGAGTTTGTATGATCTTTTAATTGTTATATTTCACTCTGTGAGCAGGCTCAAATCTCTTGAGCTCTTCTGGATCCATACAATTATAAACTGTTCAAGCTCTCCAGACTATCCCTTGACCAAAGTAGACCATACAAAAACTACCTGCTCATTTCCAATCTGTTCCAAGAACACCTTAAATGTTTTCTACATCATTGCGATTGCCAAACCAGTTGTTTTGGGGAGCACTCCCTATATGCAAAGTTTTATAACAAATGCATGACTTTTTAAATCACATGAAAATAAGGCAGGTATGCTGACAGACAGTGAAGCCTTGAGCCTGGTGAGTGAGCAAGCCGATAGCCTCACGTGGTGTCGCTGAGCGTGCCATCCGACTTGGCAAGCTGTGCTGGATGGAATAGGACAGGTTATCACGTGAGCCAAAACGAGTACTCCCTCCACACGGCTCAACCATGGGCGCCGATTTATGTTTTTTGCCACGGGTGCTCAACACCAAGCGCTCACGCTCTCAAAGCGAGAGAGAACACATCTTTGAGAGCCGAAGACAGCGAGAGTGCACACGCAAGAGAGACAGAGAGAAAGAGAAGGAGAGAGAAGTATGTGTACATTTCAGGTCGTACCATTTGATTATTGGCTATTATCAAATCAAATCAAATCAAACTTTATTTGTATAGCACATTTACAACAGCTCAAAGCCGACCAAAGTGCTGAACATGGTTAAAATAAGGTAATTAGACACAAAGAAGCATGGCTAATGATAAAACCATAAATGTCACCAGAAATGAATAATCAGACTACAGAGACAGACAACGCGTTCAGAATGACATGCGGTATCAGACCGGCTGCATCATGCAACGTGCTCAGCTACTAAGTTAACCGGCACATTCCCCATGGGTGCTCGGCTTTCTCCATGGGTGCTCGGGCTCCACCCACAGGATCGGCGCCCTATGGTCTCATCCAATCAGAGCGATTGTGATTTGTGAACCTTTTTGCTTGGGATTCACTTGCACGTGTTTTTTTGTTTGTTTCTCTTTTCTTTTTTTCTCTTTCGATTGAAGTGTGGATTGTTGATTCAGACTCCATTCTCCTCACCAGCCTACGACCGAATGACAATGGCTTCAGCAATTGAACACATTGATTTTTCAACACATGGCCTTTCCAGGAGACTCCCGACCCTTCCTGTGAGGAGCCCCCGCCTCCTCTCTCTGCTGCACTCACAGCCCTTATCTCCTCAATGCTGCTCCATCATTTATCCTTATGCTCTGACATTCTCTCTCTAAAAATGTCTTAAAATACCCAACTGACCAATACATTAGAAGTTATTCGAGAAGTTGTCAAAAAACACATTGAGTAGTTATTGTGAAAAATGTACCAGTGAAAGAGTATATCAAAAATGACTTGTTTAATTCACTTTAAGCACATGAACCCCAGCGTCCCTATTCTGGCTGTGCCATAATAGGCAAAAATAGATAAACATTTGGCAAAATTAGATGAACATTTAGCAAAAAAAACAGGTGAACGAACATTCACTGAGTGAAAATAGGTGATCTACAAGGTCACGCCGTGGCCACCTTGTAGCTCTATATTGTAGAACGAGGTATACAGGCTTTACGCGGTTAAAAACAATCCACTGTACTATAATAAATATAACAATGAAACTGAAACATTGGCTCTAGGGGGTGCTCAGGGGGTCGGCGACCCCTTAGCGCTGGCGATATGGGGGCTGGGAGCTCCACATGCACGCGCGAGCACGCACCGTCAGTGGCGAGCCGTTCTCAATAGCGTCTACCTGGCTGCTTTGCATAACATTAGGCTACTCGAGAAAAGCCATGGACTTGAATTGAATGTGTTTACATTCCTCTCACAATGAGAGACAACAGTCTCTGCACTGCAGAGTGTGAAGGGGATCGCTTAGCAGAGGACCCAGACAGTTCTCTGAGACAAGACAAAGACAAGTAGGCCTACTTATGTGTGGGTGAGTCTATCTAAAGGGTTTTTATATAAAACTAAAAGGAAAATAATTAATTAATTGAAAAAAATAAAAATAATTAACAATGCAACTAAATAATAAGATATAATTACATTAAAAAGCACATATTGAATACAGTATATTTCAACTAGCACTGAACTGATCGGCTATTTGCACATGCATGCATGTGCGCGTGCACGTGACGTCAGAAAATAGAGCCCCCCTAGCTCAAAAATCCACGGAACAACCTCAGGGAAATAGTGCAACTCTCAGTTTGCTGATAAGGTAAGAGTAAAACAATGACGTGGCATTCTTTAAATTAATGGCAGGAATCTTGAGGGTTCATTCCGGTAAATAACGCGAGTCATTTTTTTTGCTGAGACGAAGCAGCAGTGTACTGGTCAGCAGGGTGATGCTGACGAGGACAATACTCCTCATTCTATCTTTCCACATGGAATGAGCTGTTCTCTAACACAGGGGTCTTCAATGTTTTTCAGCCCAAGGACCCCTTAACAGAAAGAGCGAGATGAAGCAGGGACCCCCCACAACATATTCATATTCATAGATAGCTAAATAGACTTGTTTGACATACATTATCTGTTCCATTAATATGTTGGCTTCATGTTAATGTGTATTTTCAGACAGCCTAACCTTTTAAACCCTCACTATTTAGTCAACGTGATCGTTGACTTGACTGTACTTGGTCTGCTCTTTTCCCCTCTACACCTACTTTCTTGAGCTTGTAGATTGGCTATTTTTGGCTAATGTTCCCCATCACACAAATAGTTGACGGACCCCTGGGCTGTAGTAACTCTGAGGACCCCCTAGGGGTCCCGGACCCCCTGTTGAAGACCCCCCTGCTCTAACACCCAAGTAGTATGAACTCTACTTTCGTGAACTTACCATGAACTCTGTTTTCGGCTTGTACGGTATAGGTGAAAAGCTTTGAAAAGTATATATTCTTATTTTTATGGCAAAAATACCACATCTATACCCAGGCAGTATGAACTCCACTTCCATGAACTTACCATGAACTCTGTTTTCGGCATGCATGTATAGGTGATAAGCTTTGAAAATAATATATTTTATTTTAATAGCAAAAATACCACATCTATAAGCTCACAATGTGTCATATTCTGACACGTGGCAGAGGGGATGAACGCAATTAAAAAAGCAATGCAAATTACACTTTCATGGAGATGCACTGTATGCTGTATGCCCAACAGCGACAACGACATAATATTTGCATGAAATTGGGAAGGGGGAAATTCCTTGAATTATGTCTAGAAATTTGAATCGCAAATGGCCTGCATGAATTCTTTGTAATTCAAATAGTTGGTCCTGTGAGGGGCATAGAGTGCCTAACAGACGACTTTTAGGTCCCGTCCCGCCCCACCCCTGCGGATGGAATATGACTGTGGAAACAAAGTAGCATAAGCTGATGCATAAGCATAAGGCAGTTAGCAAATATTCTTGGTTGATATAGCTTAGAAAATATTTAGCACTCCTGGGTAAAATACAGTAAAAATCTAAACAAACTATCCCTTGTAATCTTTGAGATTTAGGATGGTAAGACACAACTATTTTGTAGTAAAGGCAGACGGTACATTAACTAAAATGTATATCCTATTATTTGTGATTACTGTAGCTACCACAGAATCACATATCATGTATGTGAAACCAAGACCTTCTAACAGAACGCACTGTAATTCACATCACCTTTAATTCTTCAGTAGAACATTGAATATTTTAGTTTTTTTTATTTATTTACACCAAATTTGGTCACTGACATCAGAACTCAGCTGCTATAGAAATGCATCAAATAGAACACTCCGTTCATTTAATGTCTTGCAAGTCTTTCCTGCATTTCTTAGGGCTTTGATTGATTATATGATTATTACACTTTTCATGACATACACAATGTGTTGTGAGATTGCAGATTTCATTTTTCATTTTTTTGGTGGGCGATACCGTCTAATGACAAAGTATAAATTAGGCTTTTTGAATCTAAGATAGGATACACCTATCAAGGAGGGTATGCTTCATCTACAAAATGTATTATATTTGATCTAGTGCGCTGATCTGATCTATCCGTGATTAATATGAACTTGCTTTCATTAATTGAATGGTAGTAGACATGGGCCACATTATAAGTCACTTTATCCAGGCGAATCCTTACTGGGTACGTGAGTTGAGAGTTTAATTTCCATGTGGATGTATTACATGGGGGGGGGGGGGGGGGTTGAGCCGGGTAGCAATGCTCCCATATATATTTTTAGAAGTTCATTGATCAGGCGCCAGTGGGGTTATTATAATTATAATTTGAACCTCAACCCAAATGGAACAAAGGAGCTACCGTAACGCATGCACCCACTCGCTCCCGCTCTCAAACGCTGCATGGGGCTTTTGTTCTGTCAGGCTACTGGCTCTCTTCTCTCTGCGGTCCACCTGCACTCCAAAACTACTTGAACTTGGGGTTGATCTGGAGTTGATCTTCGAAACCTGGAGGATAGATCAGGCACCAGTGGTGAGTGGTGTTTGATCCTGATGTTTGTATAATTTATACTACTACTAGACCATACCCGGTGAAGGGCGCAGGCAAAAGTAGTTGCAAACTTGGGGTTATTGCAGGTCCTGTCGCGCCTCCCCCCAGCGCGTTCCGTCGTGGCGGCCCCCCCTCCTCCCCCCCGCGGGTGTCATCACGGCACCCCCCACGGTGACTCCCCCGCACGGGCAACTCCCGCCGCGGAACCCGCGGGTCCTGTCGCAAACACAGACACACACACACACACACACACACACACACACACACACACACACACACACACACACACACACACACACACACACACACACACACACACACAGAGTGCACGGGGTGTATGGTGTGGAAGCAGGCTAGCTCACTGGCAGAGCGTGACAGACATTGGTGTTGCCATGTTGGCCTATTGTAAGCGGTTTAGGGGCAATTGTTGCTTGTAGGGCTCGTGTCGTTTGGCGTTGTTTTCATAGCTGCTTGTTTTTTGCGCAAAACCTGGCAACGTTATCTCCCATTGTTTGACACATAAACGCTAATAATACATTGTGCTTTGATGAAATTGAGAAAAGGGCTAAGCAGTTAAGTTCAAATGGTAATGGTCAATGGTTGTGTGCAAATTCAGAGCAATTGCTCCAGTCACTGAGGAGAACCGGACAGCTTTCCATGACACCACGCACTACAGAGCTACAGAGGTTTGTCAAATTATAGGAGGATACTGCAGACGAGAACATATCTTCAAGCTCAACATGTCACAACACATATGAGTTATGTACAAACTGTACAAATGTCGACCTTGAGTGTGACCGTGACCACCTTCAACCTGGTGTCCCTATTTGCATAATAAAATACATGAACAAAATAAAATAAAAATAACCCTAACCTGAATCTTTTCGTAATTCTAAGCATAACTCCCCAATTATTATTTTTAACCATAAAACACTAATTTCTCCAGTGAGTTCCAGGAAAATTGTCCTCTTTCAACATCTATTTCTCAAATTCTGCTATACTTTCACAAGTATTGTGTAACACGCACACGCACACGCACACAGAGGAGTGATTACAATACCCTGCCACGCATGCATGGTTGCGGGCAGTGTAATTAAGAATGTTGCTCTCTCACCCACACTGTCTATGAGTGAATGAATGAGTGACCAGGACTCCCATCTGCCCTGCAGGAAAACTGCTGAACACACAGCAATGCATTCATTCTTCACAAAACTCTTGTTATGGATTCTACACCATAATAATCATATTTTATATGCTGAAAGTTTGTACTTGTCATATTTTATAGATTTCTACCTTGGATACTAGTTATATTTTCTCTGAGTCAGGGGTTTTCCAACCTTATTATTGTTTTAATACTTATTGCACAGCTGAATCGTTGTACTTTTCGAGGTTATTTTGGGGTATTTTCTGCTTTATTCAACAGCGACAGCAAAGATACAGGAAAAGCAGGAGAGAGAGGAGATGAAATGTTTTGAAATGTAAGGGTTTAAAATGTAAGGGGAAAAAAACAAAAAAACAGGGAGGCATTTCTCAACAACTTAAAGCTTATATACTGTAGTTGTTTGTATGACAACTAGCGAGAATAGCCAATCTACAAGAACGTGTCACTTCATGCCATGTTTTTAAATCTACAGTTTAAAAAATAAATTATATATATATATAATATTACACATTACACTTTTCTTGTCTCATTAAGACCTGAGGTCGATTCTAAAAATGTTTTCTAAATCCTAATATTATTATTTCTAAATATAGAAAATATAAGAAATATAAATAAAAACATTCTCAAAATGTGTTGTTCCATGAGATCCCCAGAAGCAAAGATTTGAGTTACAAATGTTCGCTTTAAAAAGTATATATATATTCAAAGATTTGTACAAAATGTTAACAATCTTTCAAAAATAGCAGATCTACAAGCTCATAGCGCGGCACTTGGTGCCGCGCTATGAGCTTGTAGATCTGCTATTTTTGAATAGCCCAAAGAAATCTTTAAAATGACACAGCTGCGTTCCCGGTCTAAATGGGTTAAATTGCTAATTTGTGATATTATCAAACATAGCGTAACAAATATTTCCCCAAAATGAAATGCATTGTATGCAGTATGACCAAAAGCAGGGATAAACCGCCAATAACAATGAATGACCAGAAAGGGTGGATATCAAAAGCGGCTAAATGCATTCCCTCCCATCCCCCTCAGCAAATTCAACCCTGGTAGAGAGACAGTAAAGGTGAGAGATAGAGAGGGAGAGGGCAAGGCGTGCAGCAAATGCCCTCAGGTTGCATTCAAACCCGGGGCAGCCGCTGGAAGCACTATAAGCCTTTATTCGTTGTACTTTTGACAAAATCAATGGGGCCCAGTTATTCTCAGCTTTTGGGCATCTTTGATAATATCTTTGGAGCACGGTGAGGAACGGATGTTAGTTGTACACAGAGTGAAGGTGCGTACACACCGGGAGTGTTTATTTTGTGCAAATAATTTGCATAAATAGGAAATTCTGTTTAGGTTTTTCAGCTCAAATGAAATCACCAACCTGTGTGAATGAAGCATCATCACCAAAATGAAAGCTTGATGTGAAGTAACCGCGTCGCCTTTTCCTGTTATCAGGGTCGCTCCTGGTGTGTAATGATAAAGGATGACTTCACCCATTTTCCACCTATCTTCATATAATTGGTCCTCACTAATGCTGGCGATAATGTAGTACCTTTTTTCTTGTGCCTACTCTTGTGTCTCAAAGGAGGGCTGTGGACACTTCAGACACCCGCCTACCAGTGACATCATCAGTTGGCAAGTTTAATTGTATTCTTAATGCCAGAACAATGGCTTCTATTGTAGCATGCCAACTTTCCAGGAATAGAAAGCCTGCAGTTTTCTATTAGCTTGGATTCCCCATCGATGATGTCACTGGTAGGCCGCGGGTTTCTAAACTGTCTACCGCCCTCCTCTGAGACAAAGACCTAGTAGACAAAAATGGTACCATATTATAATGAGCATTAGTGAGGACCAATTATATGACGATAGGTTGAAATTGGGTGAAGTGGTCCTTTAAGGCTCCAGAATAGGGATGCCTGGGGTTCATGTGGTTAACACCTTTCATAATACCGTATATATTCTTTGCATTCCTTCCTGCCGTGACCACGACCAGGGTTGCCAGATCTGCTTATTATAATTTCCCCGCAAGATTGTATTTGAAAATAGCCGATCTACAAGCTCACAACGCGTCGCATCGCGACGCGTTGTGAGCTTGTAGATCGGCTATTTTCAAATAGCTGATGCACATGTTAAAGTACTCATGTGGCCCATAGTCGCTTCTTTTGGGCTGGTTTTCCTAGACCTGGTTGCTTGTTTCTCTCACCGAATCTGGCAACACTGACCATGACCTAGTGCCTCCACAGGGGATCGATAAAGTAGATCATGTATGAAAAAAAGAGTAAAGTAAGAGATGCAGCAATTGGGCTGTTTTCCTGGAGCTGGAGCGGGACTGGGGGGCGGGGTTGGAGGGTGGGGGGGGGGGATGACTGGTGCGATGGCAGGCAGGTGTGCAGGCAGATTAATTAGAAGGTCAGTTTTTGTGTCTGCCCTGATTAACGCTAAAAAACATTTCTCTAAGTTGTGCTGAGCAGGCGCCTGCTAAAGAGCACAATGTTCTTCTTCCAGGAGCCCAAGGCAGCATGTTGATTCACTGTTTGTTTTTTCATCTCCTTGCCTCTCTTCCTCTCTCCTCCGCCTCCTTTGTTTCAATGTTTCCCAACCCTGGGTCCGGGCCTGGGTTCCGGGCTCTAGGGGGTGCTCAGGGGGTCGGCGACCCCTTAGCTCTGACACTATGGGGGCTGGGGGCTCACGCATGCTCCACATGCACGCACCTTCAGCGGCGGTCTTCAACACCTTAAAGTTTAAACAATAGCCTCTCAAGGTTCGCGCCGTCAGCGGCGAGCCGTTCTCAATAGCGTCTACCTGGATGCTTTATATAACATTAGGCTACTCGAGAAAAGCCATGGACTTGAATTGAATGTGTTTACATTCCTCTTACAATGAGAGACAACAGTCTCTGCAGAGTGTGAAGGGGATCACTTAGCAGAGGACCCAGACAAAGACAAGTTGTCTGATTATTTAAACTACTTATGTGTGGGTGAGTCTATGTAAAGGGCTTTTATAAAAAACTAAAAGGAAAATAGAATAATAACTAATTAATTGAAACAAAAATAAAAACAACAAATTAACAATGCAACAAAATAATAAGAAATATAATTACATTAATAATTACATGTTGAATACAGTATTTCAACTAGCACTGAGCTGAGTGGCTATGCGCGCGTGCACGTGCGCGCGTCGTGACGTCATAAAATAGAGCCCCCACAGCTCACCACTGGTTCCGGGGCTTGACAAAAACCTCAGTGTTGTCTGTTTGGAGGTAGTCCAACGTTTTAAACATGGTGCACAAAATCACAACATAAACCAATGTATCACTTTCAACCTTTTTGGACATCATTATTGTCAAAAAAGTATTTTCAAAAAGTTTCAAAAATAGCAAGAATAGCAGATCTGCAAGCTCACAATGCATCGCAATGTGGCATGCTGTGATGTGAGCTTGTAGATCTGATATTTTGACAATTTGTCATATAGAGCTGTTGTGTGGAAATAAGAAAAAGGTCCCCCCCCCTTATGTTGCCTAGAAAAGGATAATTGATTGAGGTCATGTGATCAGTGACATACGCAGGGTGTACTTTTGGCTCCGCCCCCCAGCCAAAGTTCAATGTTGAAAATGAGTGGTATTCCCCTTAAAGTGGTTAAAGGTGCTGTAGGTGATTTTCTTTTGTTAAAATAAATGTTAAATAGCTCTATATTCTGATAGTTTGTTCAGTAGAAGGGGGCACCCAGTCTCTCCAGTTCTTTAGTAAACAGAAAATGCATAACTCAAATGGGCGTACAAATTGGAACTGGAACACTATACAATTTAAGCTGATAAATGGGTGCTTTCTCCTAATTGGCCGAAATTGGTAACCCACCTGAAAATGTATTTTCAGGTTTTCTGTACTAATGCGCTGGAGAGACGGGGAGACCCCTGTTAGTGAACAAACACTCTATAGCAATGATTACTATCACAATATAGTATATAACCTTTTCACACAAAACAAACAAACAAACACAAAGTTTTGTTTTAACCAAAGAACCTTTAACACGTATGAAAAACTGAAGTATCTGTCAGTGGGAGTCTCAGCTTTTGTCAGAGAGGCTTCAAGGAAGAAAAAAAAGGTTTGTAACCAGTGCTTTGTTTGAAAGACACTTGGGGTTCTGACAACCTTACAATAAACCAGTCAAATCTTCAAACAGCAGGCTCCCTGTCTCACGGCATGCCTAAACGTGAACCTTTCCCCCCTATTACCAATCTTTCTGTGGTCTCTCCGTTATTTTATTGTATGTTTTTTTTGCCACAGTCTAATTCATGCCATATTCATAGGAATACAATATTAGAGGCAAACTCAATGTAACTGCCTTCAAAATTGCCAATTTCAGCAAATGTTAAAATGTTAAATCCAAACACGGGAGTCCAACAGTGCAGAAAATCAGGCCTGGTATTACTTGTTTTTCTTATCACCTCAGAGGTGCGTCTCCTCTCGCAGAATCCCGCTTCAATATTTTGAGCAATGTGTCACGGTCACCACAAAAGGGAAGTGGGTCCCAGCTGCCGGGGGGGTGGGGGCGCCGGATCAGCAGAAAACCTATCAGATTTTAACACAACGGTATCCATCACACTGTCAGCGTACTCGGCTCTGCTCCGCTACGCAGACAGACAGGCAGACCCTTTTTTTTTTCTCCAGCGCGTTCACAGCCACACCGCCGCATGCTGTCACTGCAAAAGAAAGTAAACGGTGTCTTGAAGCAGGGAACGGTGGTGAGAAGTGAGAATGTGCCTTGCGGGCATAAATCAATGAATGACTTCTGTCCACCACCGGCAGCTAGAGTCGGATGGGTCATTGAGCACAACGAGGCCTTTTAAAGATTATTTTTTTTACGGTAGGCTATTTCTTTCTTATTAGTGTGCTGGAAGAGAGACAAGAGAAACGGGGGGATGAACGCGGGTCAGATTGGTATGGTTTCCATTAGGTCTGCGCTCACTGCCTTCACAGTTTTGTCCTGGCGTTTGTACTTAATTGTTTTCATTGACTACATTTGGTTCCACTCCAGTTTGCATTGTTTTTTTGGATCAACAATTTATTGGCCGTTTGTGCAAAGGAAGTGACACTCGAAAAAACGTACATTTGAGCTGGTTCTCAAAGTGGGGTCTTGGGAAACAAATGGACCCTTCCGGTCTGTAATTCTGAGGGGGTACAAATTTAACCAAATGGACCCCCGTTTGGGTTCCATAGTTGTACGCTCTCTGAGTTAGATTAGATTAGAGAGAGGATTTTACAGTGCAGATTGGGGTTTTAGAGATGAAAACATTTTAATGAAATCCATGGCCTAACAGATAAAAAAAACTGGGGGTCCTTGAAATTAAAAAAGATTGAAAATCAGTGCATTAGGCCAACTGTAGACAGACAAGACAATACTGCCAGACAGGACAGTATGATGCAATTGAAGGATATACAGGGGCAATAAAATAGATACAACCTTAAAGGACAACTCACAGTAATGGGCCATCTACACCAAACATGATAACGATAACAATATAGTTTAAAAAATCGTTCTAACTCAAGTGGATGGCAGAATCCACACCACAACTACAGTATAAGGACATCAGTGAGGATGCTTGCATCATTATAGTTATAGCTATAGATAGCTACAGTTATCGTGCTTGGTGTGGATGCCCCGTAAGAAATGTTTCATAAAATGACGTACTTTAGCCTATCACGCTACTGTATGTTGTTGTAAGTTTATTACATAGATGCAGATCTCTTATCGTCACAAATGACTAAAATCCTACCGTCTATGGTAATCAATCTCAAGCTCTGTGAAGTGCAGTCCAATATCTCACCTTAATGGAGCTGCACAGGGTGTAAGGTTTAAATAAATAAAACACTTGAAATTAAGCCTTATTTTTATGTAAACACACAGGGATTACAAAATTAAATCCTATATTAAAACTGGCATAAGGGCGGACCACGGCCACTTAACTCTGACTGAGACATAACCATAAACAAACCCCATACGCCCATATATAGGCAGGACCACTACCACGTCACTCTGCCTCAGACATAACATAGACAAACCCGATACGCCCATATACAGTACAGGCATATCACTATGACTCAGACATAGCCATGAACAAACCAGTCCAGAGCCACATATCCGACCCCTATGGCAAGGACCGGAGTGAGCGCGGTGCCCATCGCTATGCGGTCGTCCAGAACTGCAGTTCCAATCGATAAGTATATGGCCATATATGGATATCCAGTTGTCCAGAACTGCCAATCCAACCAATATGCTCATATATGGGCACGCCAATATACAGGGTATGGGCATAGGGATCTCCATATATGGGCATAAAAGGGACACAGGTAGGCAGACAGATACAGCCATCTACCTTACAATTTGAATCCTGCGCCATGTCGGTTGTCAGTATGTACGTTGTATGTACGTTGCACCGAATATGGACACAACGCCAGTGTGACATAGTCTCACGACAGCATGACATCACGATGAGACGGTCGTCCCGAATATGGACACAACGCCAGTGTGACGTAATCTCACGACAGCATGACATCACATCCTACCTATAAATTCTAGGATGCCGTCAGATCGCACCAGTTCGACGGCTTCCATAGTGATAAATAGTAATAATCTATAACCATAGAAAGAGTCATAAATGCTCATAATCTACCTTACAATTTGAATCCAGTGTCGAATGTCCCCGTGTGTGTACGTTCCTGTCCCCGTGTGTGTAAGTTCCACTCTTTATATGGTTATGGCTGAGTCGTGTGACATGAGCGTGACGTCAGAGGGGCTGAGTCGTGTGACATGAGCGTGACGTCAGCAGGGCCGACCAAAATTCAGCCCTGGCATTTTGGTCCGAACCGGCCCCCCCCCGCGTTTTAACAACGGGGGGGGGGGTTTCACTGCCTCAGCCCAGCCCTGCACATGAACTCTGCAGCCGCACTGAGGCCCCTGCTGGAAAGCATCCCAGCCCAAACATTAACGTAACTAATAATTGGGCCGCGCGACCCGGAAATTAGCGTAATAATCCTAAAACGGGAGCAAAAATATTTAAAAAAAAAAAATATTATTATTATTATTTTTTTTTTGGCCCAGTGGCCCACTGGCCCAGCGGCCCACCGGGCATTTGCCCGGTACGCCAAATGGCCAGTCCGCCCCTGGACGTCAGAGGTCCGCCCACCGGCCGGATTTGGTTCCATCGATGTTCCAATGATCTATCACTGTCATTACAAAAAGTTTCACATTAGCAAATATGGTTGGTCTATCTTTTAACATTCTACACCACTGCACACTGCTCACAGGTCTGCCATGCCAGGTGTGAGTAATCACAAAGTGGGTTTTGGTCATTGCAGAGGTCATGCACGTCACCTGTTTGTCAAGTGGGTATTTTCATAGCCTGGCGTGGATTTAGGGGAGCACAAAACTCTCTCTCACACTGTGAGGTGCCGGTAATGTGGCACTGCCAAGTGGACGCCGCGTCACGCTAGACGTTCGGGCCGCGTAGCGGCCCGAACTTCTAGTCTTATACATATCTATACTTACAATTTGAATCCTGTCAGTATGTCGGTTGTATGTACGTTGCATCACTCCGAATATGGACACAACGCCAGTGTGACGTAATCTCACGACAGCATGACATCACGCATGACATCACATCCTACCTATAAATTCTAGGATGCCGTCAGATCGCACCAGTTCGACGGCTTCCATAGTGGGTTTTGGTCATTGGAGAGGTGATGCACGTCACCTCTTTCTGAAGTGGGTACTTTCAAAGCCTGCCGTGGATTTAGGAGAGCACAAAACTCTCTCTCACACTGTGAGGTGCCTGTAAGGTGGCACTGCAGATTCTGTGAGAGAAACAAGCAACCAGGTCTAAGAAAACCAGCCCAAAAGAAGTGACTATGGGCCACATGAGCACTTTAACATATACATCAGCTATTTGTAAATAGCGGATCAACGCGTCGCGATGCGACGCGTTGTGAGCTTGTAGATCGGCTATTTTCAAATAAAATCTTGCGGGGAAATTATAATAAGCAGATCTGGCAACCCCTGACTCTGACAAAGCCCCCGATATATGACTCAGATATCGGTCGGATCGGCGATGCCGACGTAGGTGTGAAGATGCGAGGGCCACGTAGCGGCCCGAACCTCTAGTACAATAACAACGCAAAGCAAACCACATTTTACTTTAATACAACTCAAACGAAATAAAAAACTCTGTTGTCAATTATTGTCTGTCATAATTACATTGAGAAACTATTGAATTTATGTTGTATACCTGGGTATAGGGCTGGGCAATTAACCGAAAGTATATTGGAACCGATATTTAGAACCTATAACTGACTTAATCTTGCTTGTGTAGGTTAATGGAATAATCATGAAGCAGGTGTTTTATTTATATATTTTCTTATCTTTTTTTTAACCTTTGCGTTTATTTGGCATTTTCAGCATGTTGGACAGTTCATCGTATCATATAATTTCTTCACATCATTCTTTCTTGTGTGTACTCCCCTGGGAAAAAAAACATCCTTTTATCGTATCATTTTTTACATTTTCTCCCCCCACAACAAAAACAAAATACAGAAGAAAAGATAAATATATATATACAAAAAAATGAAAAGTAAAATGAAAATTAGACACACATCACAACATAATGGTTGGAAAGTAATGGATGAGTAATGATATTTAAATAATAATGAAAGTAATGAAAAAGTCCCCCCCCCCCCTCTCTCTCTCTCCTTAAATCTTAACTTCAAGGCCTAAATGCAGCCGGGCTGTGGACACCATCCACAAATAGACTCTCAATCTTCTACATCATTTGCCTCAGTGAAGTCAATTAGTTTACGCCAGATTCCCTCAAAGTCCTCGGGTTTTTGCCTAAGATTATACATAATTCTTTCACTCGGAATGCAAGATGTTAGTTCTCTAAACCACAGGGAGGTCGGTAGTGGGAGTTCGTCCTTCCACCTGAGGGCTATACACTTATTGGCTGTTGCTAAGGCTATTTTTTATAAGTAGTTAATACTTATGTTATTGTTTGTGCAGCCTGGCAGCATTGAAGTATCACCTATTATTTTCTTATCTAACAAATTGGAACGAACACATTCTAAAATATATTTATAATCGTCTAAACCAGTGGTTTTCAACCTTTTTCATGCCAAGGACCCCTAAATTGATATACATTTGGCCGCTGACCCCCATTTGAAAATGTTATGTGCCAGGGACCCCCAGAAGCAAAGATATCAGTTAATCTTCGCTTTAAAAAATATATATATTCAAAGACATGCACACTTTTTCAAGGTTTTTCAAAAATAGCAGATCTACAAGCTCATAGCGCGGCACTTGGTGCCGCGCTATGAGCTTGTATATCTGCTATTTTTGAATAGCCTAAGCTAAGTGGTTAAAAACTATTTTGACGCTATGTTCGCTAGTGGGGACCCCCTGTTACTCCCTCAAGGACCACTGGTGGTCCCCGGACCACCGATTGAAAACCACTGATCTAAACAGATTGGTCTGATAAACTACGTAATCACTTCAACCCCAGCATTCATATGCTGGGGAAAACCTTTGCAGAATATAGCCGATCTACAAGCTCAGTTTGAAACGCGAGTCTGAAATAATCGTGATTTGAACTAAGTTACATCGCACAGCCCTACCTGGGTATACAATGAAGTGTTTGTTCCAAGGCTGGTGGCTTGTGCGTGGAGCTCTACATTTAGATGTAGAGGTAATCAATGTGGTTCTAACCCCTAAAGCGACCCATGGATTTCCCATCCTGTCTTGTCTGGGGTTAGGGACTCAATAGCAAGTCACTCAACACTAACACTTAATAGTTAACACACACTTAATCCCTTATTGACAGTAATTAAAAGTTTGAAAACAAGATGTTCACCCACCTAACCAAAACAGCTTGTCAAATAATCCCCATAGCCTATTATGAGTAAACTAGAGTTTCGGGGGGCTACGCCCCCCTCAACCCCAGCCGCGCACGGGGCCCAGCGTGGCCGCGTGTATATTGGGGGACCCAAATCGCCGGAGTAAAACTGTGGAAAAGTTTTTTTGAAAAAGGCAAAAATTAGAAGAAATAATATTTTTCATGTTTCAGGGGGTCCACAGGGGGTCCGCGGACCCCCTGCTGGTCCACTGAGCCCCTGTGGAGTGTTGGGACGCGCGGGGACACCCCTGGAACATTGCGGACCCCTACGGTGTTTTTTTTTTTGTCATGAAGGTGGTTGCTTGTTTCTGGCGCTTGTTTTTAGAGAACCTGGCATGCCTGGCAACCCGACTGACATCACTGACGTATCCTTGGTATTTGTACTTCCGGGTTGCATAATGATGACATCACTGTCGAGTCCTTTGGTGTCATGAAGCTAGAACGGTTTGTTTACCACATTAGCCTGGGCAACGTGCTGTGCTGTGGCCGTCGCTGTTTGTTTGTGTGTTTGGGATGAACATGGCACGTGAAGGACGGACATATTGTGATCGAGACATGAGTGAAGTGAAAGTAACGGCCTGGGTGGAACAAAGGAGGTACGTAAGAAGGGGGGGGGGGGGTTGAAGCAAAGGAGCTGCGTGTGTGGTGTTGTGGAGGACATGGGCAGAGTGCAATGGCGGCCGCTCGTGTTGTTTCGGCGAAACCCGTCGGCGTTCGGTGTCGGTGGTGTGCACGGTAAACGGTACGAAAGTGATTCACCTTCCGTTTTGTCCGACATTTGGTGAGTAGAATTAATTATGTTGCGCGGTGGAAAAGGTGTAGTGAGCAATGAGATGTCCCCTACGCGACGCGTAAATTCAGCGCGGCCGCCGTGGCGAGTCAGTTGGCGACATGTGGTCTGGCGGTGCGTTGTTTATTCCATAACAGAGCTGTGGGGTGTCCCCACCGAGGGTGCGGAAGTCGGTCGCCATTTATATAGTTAGATAGCACGTTTGTTATCACCCCCCCCGCCCCCCCCCCCCCAGCCAAAAAAGTAAATATAAGAAAAGAAAAATATCTGCTACTTTCATGATTTTTTTAAAATAGGGCTTAAAGCAGCACTATGTAACTTTTATAACTAGCATATTATGTCCCACAAAAATGATAAATGTAAATATTTAAGCAATAACAATCATCCTTCCATAAAAGTATAGACTCAGGGGGGTCCCTGCTAGGGGCTTGACTGTATTACTATGTATATGGGTTAGACAATGGAGTTTCATCCTGGCATTTGCCAAGGCACCAAGGCAGAACTGCCAGTCAAGGCGAAGACTGGCCAATAGGCTCTATTCACAGCAGCCATATTATGAAGACATTCACAGGTGTTACCAATGATACTAATGAAGGCTCTGTTCCATTTAGTGTAGCACAGTGGTTTCCACGACCCCCATAACAGTTGAACACCTGTAAGGGGCCATTTGGAAGCCCATGAGGGTCCCTGGACCCCAACTGTAGACCCACTGGTGTTTCCAGTGGGCCAACATGCACAATATCAGCACCCTGACTCTGTTTGACCAGAATGGAACAGAGCCTTCGTTAGTATCATTGGTAACACCTGTGAATGTCGTCATAATATGGCTGCTGTGAATAGAGCCTATCACAGCGCGTCCTTGTCGGACATGCTCGCAGAGACTCTTGGGTAATGAAGTTAAAGACGTCGGCTGCCATGTTATTTGTGTCCAAAGTGGCCACTGACACTCCAAACTAATTTACATAGTGCTGCTTTAAGTGGTCATTTTAAAATAAACATGATTTTAAGAAAATAATAAATAATAACATGCATGATTGGAAAAGTTTAGGAACCCCTGCTATTTATGACATAAATATCTAATTAACAACCTGTAATAATTTGTACCTTGCCGTACCACATGGAGGACAACTTAGCCAGTTAGTGAGACGAGAACTGGCTAATTGGAGCAAAGAAAATAAATAATTGAATAGCAGAGCACCTGTCACCATTATTGTAGTAAAAGTTGGACAGATGGCTGCCTTTACTGACATTTGAATGAGACGCCACAACAAATTCCATCTTGCCAGAAAATATTAGGTGTATAATTGCAAGTGAATGAACTAGATGGGTATGCTGCCCCTGGAGAAACGCTGAGGGTTCGAGCTTTTGGCGACTGACACAGTTTGTTTGTGCCATGTACAAACAGATGACGTCAGCCATTCACAAACTCTCCCAAGTTGGGCCGTTGTTGCGGCAGATGGTGATCCCCGGACCTGACGTTCAAAATCAGTGGCTTAATTCATGAAGACCTGGAACGCATCTGTGTCATTTTTAGATTTGAGCTAAAAAGCATTATTTTACACTTTGGCTATTCAAAAATAGCAGATATACAAGCTCATAGCGCGACACCGAGTGCCGCACTACAAGCTTGTATATCTGCTATTTTTGAAACATTGAGAAAATGTGTGCAAATCTTTGAATATGTATATTTTTAAAGCAAACATGTGTAACTCAAATCTTTGCTTTTGGGGGGTCCTGGACCACTGACCACTGACATAGCAACATAAGTATTTTTTTTTAAACTGTTAGGTTTTAGAAGACGCTTTGTAGAATCGGAACCTCAGGCCTTAATGGCTTAATTACAACTTAAATTCTAAATGAATTAGAAACATAAATAAACAAATAATTCCAAAACTCCAGGCTGTTCTGGAATGAGACAAACATTTTGAAGTCTGAACAAAGCTTCTATGTGAAAGTATGGTGGAGCTAGATTGTTTCAAAGTGTTGGGGTGAAAAAAAAAATATATATAACAAAGTTATAATAAAGAATAGTGACAATAACATAACTGGGCTCTCCCAAGAGATCAAGCCCACTGATTCATAGTAAAGTACAAGGGGATCAGACATTGAGTCATACAGTAAGCTCCAGTGACAGCTGATGTAATCATCATCATCTCATCTCTAAACATTGACATTTTAGGCATGTGATGAGACATATTTTTTTCTTTTTTACATCAAATACTTGTCCTCAGAGCTGAAGAAGGGGGCGAGGCCAGGAATAGCGTGTATACTGCACCGAAAGCAAGACATGTCCCCCAGGCCCATGTTCCATCAGCCCTATGTTCCCCAGCTTGACTGCATGTCCCCTCAGCTCTATATGTTCCCTCAGGTTGGGGTTAGGCCAGTGGTGGAAAAAGTACTCACATTCTTTACTTAAGTAGAAGTATCAATACTGCAATGTAGAAATTCTCTGTTAGAAGTAAAAGTCCGGAATTCAAAATTTTATTGAGTAAAAGTACGAAGGTAATGGTATCAAAATGTACTTAAAGTACCAAAAGTAGAAAGTACTCATTATGCAGCCATCTTCCATTTCATGCTTTCGAAATGTATAAAATCATTTGAAAATAGCAGATCTAGCGACGCGTTGTGAGCTTGTAGATTGACTATTTTCAAATAGACAAAGTCTATATAGGGCTGAAGTGGTTAATGTATGTTTTGTAATAATAATCAATATCTACAAAGTAACTAGTAACTACAGTTGTCCAATAATTGTAGTGGAACAAATGTACAATATTTGCCTTTGAGATGTAGTGGAGTAGAAGTAAAAGTACTGACAATTGGAAATACTCCAGTAAAGTAAAAAATACCTCAAAACTGTACTTAAGTACATTACTTGAGTAAATGTACTTAGTTACTTTACACCACTGGGTTAGGGTTGAGGGTATACAGTACGCTCCGATTAATAATATTATTCCAGTTCTGGGTATAGGCCACCTGGCCTGGAAGTTTTCCTGTGTTTTTTGTAGTTGCAGTAAAAGGGTGTTATTATAAATAATGAATTAAGCAGCAGTGATTCCTCTTCATTGCTTATGACAGGCACACCCACGCGTCTCTGCCAACACAGCACAATGCTGTTTTCAATCCTTATTGGATGACTTCTCATGCATGCAGTTGATTTTTGGAATGTATTGTGATATTGATTTGGCTGCTTGGAGGAATATACAGTAATGTCTGCAGTATAGGCACAGTCTGTGTATATTGATACTGTTTTCGGGGGCGGGGGGGTTGCACATAAGGTTATAAGGCTATTTAGAATGTTCTGCACTCGACACACTGCACTTTTTAATTGTGTGTTACTGTTCAGTACCCTTGTATTTCATTACCTACTTGCAGGGTTGAATTTGCTGGGGGGGTGGGGGGGGAGCATGCCTCTGCTTTTGATATCTCTGGTCATTAATTTGTATGACCGGTGCACTGCCAGTGCAAAAAAAAATGATAATGCCCTCGGCGATTTGGGTCTGGCGCCGCTCCGTTGTGAATCCATTTCCTGCTCCCGAAGTCTGGGGTGACCAATCTGGGCCCAGTATTCAAATATGGGAGACTGTAATTGGTTAGTTGGTTGCAGGTCTAACCAATTGCGTCCAGAGCCATTGTTTTGATCCCGCCCCCTTAGGGAAACAAAACGTCCTCATAGAAGCACCAGACTCATATCCACGCAATGATATAGTCTGGCTACGCCAGGCTAACAACGCACCGTGACATCATGTGGGTTGTAGATTTGCTATTTTCACTATTTGTCGTATACCACAAAGTACATAATATGTAAGAAGTATATATATATATAAGTACATAATACATATATAGTACATACACATGCATTAGTCTTCCACACTAACATTACACCGCGCATACTATGACTACAGTACGTGAAAAATAAAACCTCTTGAGTAGGCTTCTAAAATGTCATGACGTTTCCACAGCGCATCATGTAATACAGTCTTTAAAACCATGGCAGGTGCAGATTGCTTGGTTTAGTTGTGGATAAAGTGATAAGGTCAGGTTCATGCTCTCTCCAGCCCATTATCACACATTAGAGGTCCATTCTCTCCTGTTGACCTTTGTAATGGCGGTTCGATAATGGCCACCATTACAGAGAATGCTCACTTACGTGCATTCTTCTACTCTATACTGTGTGTGTGTGTGTGTGTGTGTGTGTGTGTGTGTGTGTGTGTGTGTGTGTGTGTGTGTGTGTGTGTGTGTGTGTGTGTGTGTGTGTGTGTGCTGTCACGATTACAAATTTGACGATTAATGGTCACACAAATAATTGTGATTTAATTGTGTTTGGCATTGAACATTGGAACATGAATACAAATTTTATTTCTGTTTGCCTTTTTATATAAATAAAAAATTGCACAGGGCAGATATGACAAATAATTGAATATACAAATCAATTATTGACATTTAATCATTTAAATGTAAAAATAGCAGAAATAACTGATCTACAAGCTTACAACGCGTCACAAAGTTTGTAGATCAGCTATTTCTGCTTTTTTTATATTTGAAAATGTATGAAAATATTTCAACATGGAAACGATTATGACGATTATGCAAAAATAATTGCGATAATCTCAAATAATTGTGATTAGACTATTATGGAATAATTGTGACAGGCCTATATATATGTGTGTGTGTGTGTGTGTGTGTGTGTGTGTGTGTGTGTGTGTATATATGTAGCAGTGAGTGGCAGTTGGGGCAAACCATAGAGGGGCAAACGCAGTCCCCACAACATCATTTACGATTCTGTGCCTATCGGTACATAACTCGGACGGCGCTTAGTCGACTAGCAGACCATCGGCCGGTCGGCGCGGGCACTCGCACGTGCCTCCTTGGCCTCAAGGTCTGCTGAGTCGGCGCGCCTCCGTCATGGTCCAAAACTATACTTTATCGGCGGAAAAAAGTAGTCCGCGGTTGTTTGCAAAAGTAATTTGCGTGTCACTGGGAGTCAAACCCAGACTCCCAGTGATAGTGGATGGGGAGTCCAATGATTACCGAAGTGTGCCACTGAGGCCGGTATGTATGTATATCCACGTTGTCGGCGTCCTCGCATCGCAGCCCCCGCCCCGAGCCTAAAAACAAGCGCTCCACTTCCAATTTCCCTGGAATGCCAATTTACCTGTGACATATACACACATACATACACACTGTAGCCTATATATGTTATATAGTAAAGAATGCATGCATGTGTGCTGCTACAGTATTTGTGGTACCCAATCAAGCCCCAGCTGGAAATCTTGGAGTTTTCTGAAAACACAAATAGGGCAATTATTATAATACAAATTGCACAGCTTGCTCTCATTAATTTGTGTTGGCTGATTGATTCATGCAAACAAATAAAGAGAAAAAAGAAACCTTTTCAAAAGTTTTTTTTTGGTTGACTTCAGTGGGGGAACGTTTTTGATTAGGAAGGATATTTTCCTGTTGATAGCATCTGATGTTCTGTCTATGATAGGCCAACTGCTTTGAACGCATTATGGCATCGTTTCTGAAGCTACAGATGAAATCAGCTAATAACGTTTGATTTACAGCCCAGTTATTGTTCCTCAGTGAAACGCGAGCACGGTGGCTGCTGAGGATACAAGACAGTACTGTCAAAACATATTCTAATTCTGTTTGTTTGTGTTTGTTTTCCTCTCCTTTTTTTTTGCAGTAAATGTGTCCAAAGGAACAAGCTGACACTGAGAGGAAACATACATAAACGCACGAGCACGCACGCACGTGCACACACACACACACACACACGCACGCGCGCACGCACGCACGCGCGCGCGCACACACACACACTGGCATAATACTCCAGAGAAAGAGGAATGAAAACTTTGCCTGACATGGTATAATCTTGTCACTTTGAAGTAGCTCTTGGCACTGAGCTTGCCGGCGTTGCGTAATGGATGGCATGGCGGGGGCCCCGGCTCTCTGCTGGCTTGTCAGCTCGGATTATCCTCCTGTCTCTGACCTGCTGAATATGCCCACTACCCCAGTGGAGGACTGAAATGCCCACGTGACGTGACCTAAATGGACTGTGTCTCCTCTACTACACCTTGTCTCAGACGTCAAACCAGCCACCCACTCACGCTGGCTCTCTCTCTCTCTCTCTCTCTCTGTCTCTCTGTCTGTGTCTCTCTCTCTCTCTCTCTCTCTCTCTCTCTCTCTCTCTCTCTCTCTCTCTCTCTCTCTCTCTCTCTCTCTCTCTCTCTCTCTCTCTCTCTCTCTCTCTCTCTCTCTCTCTCTCTCTCTCTCTCTCTCTCTCTCTCTCTCTCTCTCTCTCTCTCTCCCTCCCCCCCCCTGCCTGCCTGCCTGCACCTTTCCACCTCTCTCTACAGTACTCCTACCTTTCTCTCTTAATGATATAGTTGTTAAAAGGAGAGGCACAAATGACATAAAAGACATTTTGCCTTTTTTTTTTTTACTAATGTTTCTCTGTTAACCCATTCAATCCTGGAACGCATATATGTGTCATTTTAGATTTTTCGCTATAACCATCTTTTACTCTGCTCTGCAAAATTTGTGCAAATCTTTGAATATATGTTTTTTTAAAGCGAACATTTGTAACTCAAATCTTTGCTTCTGGGGGATTCTACAAATGTCTTCTAAATCCTAACAGTTTTTTTTTTTAAATAATTGTTGCTATAATATCAGTGGTTCTCAAACTTGTTCATGTCAAGGCCATCTCAAAATATTCTATTCCATGGACCCCCAGAAGTAAATATTTGAGTTATATATTCAAAGATTAGAAAATATATATTCAAAGATTTGCACACATTTTCATGATTTCTTTTTCAAAAATAGCAGATCTACATGAGCTTGTAGATCTGCTATTTTTGAATAGCCCAAATAAATCTAAAAATGACACGGATGCCTTCCCGGATTGAATGGGTTAAATGGTGAAAGCTTGCACCAACAGTGCATGTTGCTTCAAAGTGCACTCAGTATTTTATCAGCACCTTGTTAGACAGAATGGATTAGTTCCTTTCGTGCCCGTGCGCCCACTCAGACAGTGAGTCATGCGGTCATGGTTTTACTGGCAGTATAGTGGCTCATTGGCAGCTGGCTCAGGAGGCAGAGTGTCCGTCTTGGAATCCGAAAGATCCCAGGTTTGATTCCCGGGGCTCCTCCTAGCTATAGCTACATGTCGAAGTGTCCTTGAGAAAGACGCCGAACCCCTAATTTCTCCCATATAATAATCGCATCGCGGAGATTTTAAGTTATCGCGAAATTGTCCTCCATCACACATTAGGATGAATAAGCTTTTGTTGAGCTGCAAATTCAGTGCAACTTCCAAAAATAGCAGATCTACAAGCTCACAACGCGTTGCGTTGTGAGCTTGTAGATCGGCTATTTTTGGGGAACGTTCCCCCCCGGAATAGGGATGCTGGAGGTTCAAGTGGTTAACAAAAGTGGCATTTTAGGTTTTAAGCATATTTTGATAATTTCGATAATCGTAATTATTTTTGTCCTTCGCCATCGGTGTGTGAATGTGCGCGTGAATGGGTGAATGTTGAAGTACATCGTAAAGCGCTTTGGAGAAAAGCACTATATATATAAGTGCAGTCCATTTACCATTTACGGGCTAAGGCAGGCAGGAAGGCACTGAAAGGTTATATTACTGTACCATTTAACATTACAATGGGCACAAGGATTGACCTTTCACCACTTAAACCAGGTGTCTTCAACATTTTTCAGGCCAAGGAAGCCTTTAGAAATAAACGCTTGGAAGTATTCCACAGGTTTTCCTTTCAGAGTTTTCTGATGCTGCAGCTTTGATGGCTTCGTAGATATTTATTTTTTGTTTGTGTGGGAGCTTTTCGGCCTAATGGATAGTACAGTGACAGGAAACAGGGAGAGAGATACAGGGAGTGACACGCAGGGAAGGTCGTCAGGCTCGGGAATCGAACCTGCGACTCGCTGTCAGGCTGCATTAGAGTCTATATGTGGAATGCGCCTTAACCGGCCATCAGCGTCCCTAAGTAGATTATTTTGACAGCCACTATAAGTGTGTAAATCAAATGTGTTTTTGTGTTTGTTTTTGTTTGTTTATTTACACACAATCTTTTTTAGTAAAAGGATCCCTGGCCAATAAGCCAAGTATGCCTTATATTTGCACTCTATAACTAAAATGTTAAATGAATTCATGAATATTGTATTTATTTTAGAAATGGGACAATGCCCGTCACAAGTTGATCATGTAATTTGTCCATGTGTGGTCTAGCCTTATGGAATTTTATTAGCATGTCCTAATAAAAACAACAAAAAAGACTTCTTACGGTTAATATGAACATCAAAACAATATTTCAAATATGTTTTATTAGCATAATACATTCCATAATACTAGTCCATACTCGCCATTTCCACCCACCACCCATCCGGGCCATGGGGAACCATAGACTACAGATCCCATAGCCTGCGAGGACTGTCTTCATAAGCCAGTGGTTGATGCCCGTATGCAAGTTGAGATAGATTCATGTTATGTTATTCATGTTAATGTGTATTTTCAGACATGACCTTTTTTGGAGAACGTAAAATTCCTATCACACAAACATTTGGTGCACGCCTGCAGTAACTCTGAGGACCTTTAGCGGTCCCAGACGGTTCTAGTCATGTGTCTTCAACCTCTAGTGGTTAAAGACCCATGACTTAAACCCTATACTTTGTTGACCAGAGTCCCCCAGGGGTCTGCACATGGTCCCCTCCTTTTCCCCCTCTACACCAAATCTCTCAGGTTCCAATTTAGGCATTTAGCAGACACTATTTTCCAGAGCGGCAGACCTTTTTATATAAATTCACTTTCAGCTTCACCCAGCTGATGGCTCCTCAGAATGCTCTCGATGAGCGCACGGCGGCGGTGGGAAGCTGTTAGGGGGTTAAAGTGTCTTGCTCAGGGAGTCGGGGACACTTCAACACACAGCCTGGGCGTATCTGGAGGGTGAACCCGTGACCTTCTAATTCCCAGGCAGCCTCTACCCACTCAGCTACTGCTGCTTTTTACAAGATCAGAGTAAATGGCATGAACCCTAGTCGACAAACGACAGGGTAAGTGGTCACGGATCATCGAGTGCAAAGAGAACAATTTAATGCTATAAAGTGAAAGGATACCGCAGAAACATCCAAACAGCATATCGCAAGAACATTGTTGGCAAGATGGCCAAAAACACGCAGCCAGGGTCATTCACTTGGGTGAAGAATACTTGCCTAAACAATAGCTGAATGAGAATGGCAAGATTTGCTCTAGCTGCTTTTATGGTCACCATGAGTTCCTGGCAGGCAGTGTGTATTGAACAAACACCCTTGGCAGCAGTGGTGGAAAAAAGTAAATGTTTTACTTAAGTAAAAGTATCAACACTTCAATGTAGCAGTACTCTGTTACAAGTAACAGTCCGGAATTCAACATTTACTTGAGTAAAAGTACAAAAGTATTGGCATCAAAATAAAGTACCAAAAATAAAAGTACTAAAACGTTTGAAAATAGCAGATCTACAAGCTCACAACACATCACATCGCGACGCATTGTGAGCTTGTAGATCGGCTATTTTCAAATAGCCTATGTATAAAATAGGGCTAAAGTGGTTAATGTATGTTTCGTAATATAATAATTTGTATCTGAAAAGTAACTAGCGACTAAAGTTTTCAAATAATTGTAGTGGAGTAAAAGTACAATATTTGCCTCTGAGATGTAGTGGAGTAGGAGTCAAAGTACGGAAAATGGGAAATACTCCAGTAAAGTAAAACATCCTCAAAAGTGTACTTAAGTACAGTACTTGAGTAAATGTACTCAGTTACTTCACACCACTGCTTGGCAGGGCTCGAAAAAGAACCTGTGAGTGCCTCTCACCAACATCGCATGAGCAGAAGAGGCCTTTATACCATGAATTTCTATCGTACAGACAGACTCACTATAGGAGCGCTCTTCTTATCAGCGCCGCGCCTTTAATTCTCTGTGTCCAGCGGGTTTTGGCAGAGCGCCCTTCATGGGCGCCTCAAGTAGAAAATAGTTCAACTTTTGGAGAGGAGCACTGCTCGTCAATATCACTTTTTTTCAAAATTGTAAATTGTAATGTAAAACTGTCTGGAACTGTAGTTCCTGGATTTAGGCTTTGTAGGGCAGAATAGTCTGCTATTTATTTTATAGTTTTATTCCAATAAGTTACCTTACGAAACGTGCAGCTGTTGTATGAGCACTCTTCTACATAAAGTGTCCAGTTGGCGATGTTGTTTTCTCCAGGATGGCTGGTGAAGGCTCAGCCTGTGATTGGCTGAAACAGGGGGGGGGGAGGATGTGCTTGTTTAGCTTGTTTAGCTAAACGATTCCACAGGCTGCTTTGGCGCTGGCACGCGCTCACCTGGCGGTGCCTCACAAGCCTCAAGGCCTTGCGGTTGTCGCACCTACCTTGTTGTCAAGTGATTTAAGGACGTTGAGGGAACAAAAACGAGTGCTCATCAATCGTAAAAAAATATATAGCGAAAAAGAAGAAGGAAGTCCGCACACTGTTCTCAAGCTCCAAGAAACTCACTTTTTATTTTTGCAACGTTTCGACCTTCTAGGTCTTCATCAGACAAAAACTATATAGCATCCAGTTCCTCAGACAATATGATCCTAAACTAGAAAAAGTGCTCCTCGGAGCGCAGGTCTCCGCCAGGTCAGGTATGTTATTGTGGCCTCCTGGTGGCGCTATAACAGGCCAATGTGAATGTGAAAAGGGGGGCATTTCTTCCTCGGCCTAGTGGGAATCTGCATGCAAAAGTTCACAGAAATTGCACACTGCGTTCATGTTTTGAGGTATTTTGTTCAAAACTGACCAATCCTGCAAACTTTGGAAGCCACTGTAAGCCAAATAGGATGGAATATGAAATATCGGACAGATCCATCAGAATCACATGGAGATGCAGTGTACCAATTTGTGTGTTTTTTGGACAGAATCTGAAGGAATAATCTCCAAAAAAATATTTTACATAAGTCGGCCTCCTGGTGGCGCTGTAAAAAGCAGATGTGAAAAATGCAGTGCAGATGTTTTTCCTTGGCCTCTAGGGAGTGTGCGTGCAAAGTTTCATGCAGATCGGTGCAGTTATACTTAAAAATACAAATCGGCCGGTTATAGCGCCACCATGAGGCTGATTTGAAAAACTTTAAGTGGCATTTCTTCCTCGATCTAGTGGGAATGTGCGTGTGCAATTTTATGGAAATGGCAAGCTGCGTTCATGATTTGAGGCAGTTTGTTCAAAACTAACCAATCCTGCAAACTTTGGAAGCCAACCTTAGCCAATGAGGATGGAATATGGGAAATTTAACAGATCCGGGTTGATCACATGACTATAGAGATACTGTGTACCGATTTGCATGACGTTTAGTTAAAAGCTGTAGGAGTAATGGGAAAAAATGGGTTTCGCACAAATCGGCCTCCTGGTGGCGCTATAACAGGCCCATGTGAAAACATTGGGGCAGAGGTTCTGAATTGGCATCCAGGGAGTGTGTGTGCACAGTTTCGGAGCGACCGGGCCAACGGTGCCGGAGATTAGCTGGTAACACACAGACAGGACGGACACACACACACACACACACGGACACACACACACACGGACGGACGGGGTGGAAAACATACTCTCTCGCCATGCCTTTCGGCCTGGCGGAGACAATAATTTACAAGTTACAAATTCCAGTTCAACATTAGGGAACTGAAATATCTTATTTCAATTACCGAAGCAGCAATATCTTAAGGAGTGGCATATGGGAGGGAGCCAGCAGTGGCCCAAGACTTAACCAAAGCAACCTGTTGTGCCGGGCCAATGCTGGCACGCGTGTTTAAAAAAAAACATACAGGCACCATTTGCCAGCGTCAGACTGCTGCCGGGCTCAGTGTTGACAAGGTTGTTAAAAAATTGACACCTTTGCCAAAGTAAGACCTCCACGGGGCAAACGCTGGTAAAAAAAAACAATATGCCCTAGTTGTCTTCTGATTGCTTGGCCCACCGCCACCATTCCACCAATGTCCTGGTGGTGGAAGAAGTAGTCAGATTATTACATAACCACTTGAACATTAGTACTGTATTGTGTTCCCCTGCAGGAGATTGGGGGAAGAGAAGTGGTTGTTTTTGTTAGCCTGGTTCCAGACGAATATGCCATTGCAAAAGAAAAATCGCACCCTGTGTGAAGGAAGCGGTGCCTTTGATGAGTGGCCTCCTGGTGGCGCTATAATAGGGCGGGGCGGGGCTTCAGCAATTAATGCTCGTCCCTAGTGGTGGTGTAAGTCCACAAACCAAATTCGGACTTGGTGGGATGCTGCTAACTGGAGTTATGGCTGTTTGTAGCCCAGCCAATGGCAATACAGAGGGGGCGGGGCTTCAGCAATTAAAGCTTGTCCCTATTGGTGGTCAAAGTTCACGTGGTAAATGTGTATTTGGTAGCATGCTGCAAAGTGGACTTATGGCTGTTTAAAGCCCAGCCAATAGGAAGACAGAGGGGGCGGGGCTTGCTACATTTCAGTTCGTCCCTATTGGTGGTCTGAGTCCACGTACCAAATTTGTACTCAGTAGCATGCTGTGAACTGGAGTTATGGCTGTTTAAAGCCCAGCCAATGGGAAGACAGAGGGGGCGGGGCTTATGTAATCACAGTTGGTCCCTATTGGTGGTATTAGTTGGACTTGGTGGCATATGCTGCAAACTGGAGTTATAGCTGTTTAAAGCCAGTGGCCTCCTGGTGGCGCTATAATAGGGCGGGGCTTCAGCAATCAATGCTCGTCCCTATTGGTGGTCTAAGTCCACATACCAAATTTGGACTTGCTGGCATGCTGCGAACTGGAGTTATAGCTGTGTAAAGCGCTGTTTAAAGCCAGTGGCCTCCTGGTGGCGCTATAATAGGGTGGGGCGGGGCTTCAGCAATCAATGCTCGTCCCAATTGGTGGTGTAAGTCCACATACCAAATGTGGACTTGCTGGCATGCACACTGCAGTTATAGCTGTGTAAAGTGCTGTTTAAAGCCAGTGGCCTCCTGGTGGCGCTATAATAGGGCGGGGCGGGGCTTCAGCAATCAATGCTCGTCCCAATTGGTGGTGTAAGTACACATACCAAATTTGGACTTGCTGGCATGCTGCGAACTGGAGTTATAGCTGTTTAAAGCCCGTGCTCAAACGGACATCCGGGCTCAAACGGACAAACGGACATACGGACGGACATAGTCAAGTGTAGTGGCCTCCTGGTGGCGCTATAATAGGGCGGGGCGGGGCTTCAGCAATCAATGCTCGTTCCTATTGGTGGTCTAAGTCCACATACCAAATTTGGACTTGCTGGCATGCGAACTGGAGTTATAGCTGTGTAAAGCGTCCGGGCTCAAACGGACATACGGACGGACATAGTCAGGTGTAGAGCGGCTGGCACCGCTAAAAATTGCCCTTGGCAGATTAGGTCTGGCCCCTCTCAATAGAGATTGGATACTGGACCAATCAGGGCCCAGTATGCACGGGTTTATCACCAGAGGTATTTTTTTTAATTTGCCCCTGGGAAATGCATGTTCCACACAGAGATTCCAGACTGATATCTACACAGTGATATTAGTCTGGACATGCCAGGCTATATGTTTTTGTTACCTCAACCTCGCTGACAGACACCAATGCCTTGAGATTTGCAAGCCACGCCCTTGTGATACAAAGCATATATATTTTATTTACTTTTCTATACATTTAGAGTAGCCAATTATTCTTTTACCTCTTTTTCTCCCCAATTTAGTCGTTATGCCAATTGACTCCTCCCCACACACATTTCTGTGTTGTCACTGCTTTTGTATCCTACTGACTCGCCTACCAGTGAGGAGCCCCCACCAGGAGGACGTAGAGCCTTCGTCCTACTCCTCCCACCCAACACTCCCCGCTGACAGGTGCCGCCCAGCCCGTAGGAGTGCTTACTGTAGCCCAAAGAAATCTTCAAAAGACACACAGATGCGTTCCCGGTCTTGATGGGTTAAGGCATGATGCCGCTAGCGTTCATGTGGTTAAGTAGGCCTACGGTACTTATAAATGTACTTAGTCTTACTCTTGGTATAGAAAGGGGACTTTTACACCAGAGGCCCCCGTATCACAGCGTAACGGCCACATTACACCCCGGCCTCTATAAACTGACTCTACTCTCACTGCAGTCACCCCAGCAGGGGAGCAGAGCCATGTTATCTGGGTCAACAGACAGCACAGGAAACTGGCCACTGGGCAGCCATGTCAACGCTCAGCTCTTCCCCTTGGCGTGGGTTTTAACCCTGCAAGACCGGGAACAAAAATTGTGAAAATGTGTGCAAATCTCGGAATGTATATTTTTTTAAAGCAAATGTTTTTTACTCTGTTACAACTTCTGGGGGTCCCTGGAACAAAATATTTTGAGATGGGGGGGGGTCCACGGCCGAATATATAGAATAAAAATAAATTAAAAAACTGTTAGGATTTAGAAGACATTTGTAGAATCCGCAGAAGCAAAGATTTGAGTTACAAATGTTTGCTTTAACAAATATATATATATTCAAATATGCACACGTTTTTTTTTTCTTCAAAAAATAGCAGATCTACAAGCTCATGGCGCGGCACTCGGTGCCGCGCCATGAGCTTGTAGATCTGCTATTTTTGAATAGTCAAAGGAATCTAAAAATGACACACAGATGCGTTCCCGGTCTTAATGGGTTAACTTTACACACCAACACTTAACCATGGGAGTCGAATCTGAGCCGTTTCACCTGGTCTGCAATTCTACAAGACAAAGCTGAGGTATTTCATCTAAGCAGTGGATTTACACGACTGTGAAAGACAATTACCGCCCCAAATAGCCATAGTCTTTGGCTGTGGCCCCCTTATTGTGAAATGGCTTTACAGCCAACACGTTAAAATAGCAAAAATGGACTATCCCACAGGCATTAGTGACTCAGGAGGTAGTGCTGCCGCTTGGGAATCAGATGGTTCCCAGTTTGATCCCCGGCTCCCCCTAAGAGTAGTACTGTCCTTGAGCAAGACACTAAAGCCCTAACTTATATTAAAGTTCCCCTCTCCTTTGGGATATTTATCGTCACTGTATATTTTCACATACGAGAAATGTGTCCTCTCCATTTACCCTTCCATTTACTAGTCATTAGCGATATAATATTTACCTTGCTAGTTTAAAATACATGTATATGTACGTATGAATGTACATTTCAAAGTCATCTTTATTCAAAACATCTGACAATCTGGGGTTGGGAGAGGTGAGGTGGCACCCTAGCGCCCTCTATTGACCAGCCACCAACTTAAAACAGTTCAGATGTGTCCTGAAGGAGTGCCCACCGCCCAGACGTAAGCCCACCCCCAAAGAAAGAAATCCCCCTCAGGTGCCCAGTCTTCTCCCCAAATAGTGCCCAGTCTGTCTTCCCTAAACAATCCACGATGATTGCCCATTCTTCCTAAACAAATGGGTGCCCATACTTCTCAGGTGCCTATGTCTTCTGGATATCAATGGAAATGTCTAAAATAAGTAAGAAAACGTCAGTATTTATCTGTCAGTGGAAACAAAAGCCAGACACATTACTGATGGAATGGTTCCACATTGTGTGTGTGTGTGTGTGTGTGTGTGTGTGTGTGTGTGTGTGTGTGTGTGTGTGTGTGTGTGTGTGTGTGTGTGTGTGTGTGTGTGTGTGTGTGTGTGTGTGTGTGTGTGTGTGTGTGTGTGTGTGTGTGTGTGTGTGTGTGTGAGAGAGATCGATCGTGGGCACAATAAATCAAAGCAGAAGCGATAAGTGAGTGCAGAAATGTACTCATGTTTGGAAACATCTCCTCCTATGCCATTACTTATAACAATATCCCTCTATCTCTTAGATCTATTATACCTCCTTCCGTCTTTTGAGGACTTCCTTATTCCTTATGTTATTCACATCTTGAAACAACTTTTGCTTTTAAATTGTCTTTTACTTACAATTTACATTTTGTAATTTAGGCATTTAGCAGACGTGCTTATCCAGAGCGACTTGCAATGAGAAAGGTAATCACACACATCAAATGCAGAGAGACAGTGTAATGCCTCAGTACACTAGGATCACAGGTAAAGCCAGGAACTTCAGTGCATCAGTCTAAATAATATACAGTCAAGACATACACTGATGTATTGGAGTTCACCTTCATCTTCATTCACTATTCTGGTTATTGTATTGTACCCTACTCATTTTTGTTGTGTAAACAGTTGATGGTTGGGGGGTGTGGGTGGGAGAGGGTGAGCAAGCTATCAGTATGACTGTATTGTGTACTTGTACTGTATGCCAGTGGTTCTCAAACTTTTTCATGTCAAGGACCACCAAATTGACACTTATTAGCCCACGGACCCCCATTTCAAAAGATATGCCAGGGACCCCCATAAGAGAATATTTTTTTACGGCTCTAGCAGTGATTCTCAACCATTTTAATTTCAAGGACCCCCAGTTTGACATGCATTAGGGCTACAGACCCCCATTTAATGGCATTTCTATCACTTGGACCGCAATTTATATTGTAAAATCTATGTCAATTTAACTCCGTCAGGGTCCATTTGGTTCCATTTGTACACTCTCAGAGTTACAGACCCATAAGGGTTCATTTGGTGCCTAATCTATCATTTAGCTGGGGACCCCCTGGAACCCCCTCAAGTACCCCTGGGGGTCCCCGGACCCCACTTTGAGAACCGATGCTGTATGCAACTGTTTTCATGTTATATTTCAGTCTACTGTATGTGACCCCCTCGAAAATGAGATGCTACATTTGGACAATACTTGTTTAACCGTAATGTCAATGGTGATGAGTTGGGGCAAAATCAGCCGCTTGACACGTTGCTTTTCAACGTTTCGCCCACTGGAATTGTCATTCCCAACCAGTGGTGGAAAGTAACTATAAGTACATTTACTTAAGTACTGTACTTACAATTTTGAGGTATTTGTACTTTACTTGAGTATTTCCAATTTCCAATACTTTTACTTCTACTCCACTACATCTCAGAGGCAAATATGGTACTTTTACTCCACTACAATTACTTGAAAACTTTAGTTACTTTTCAGATATAAATTATGATATTACGAAACATACATTAACCACTTTAGCCCTACTTTATACCTGGGCTAAAAATTGTATTGTGCTATTTGAACATGTATTGTGTATTTGAAAATGTATTGTGTATTGTGTACTGCTATTTGAAAATAGCCGATCTACAAGCTCACAACGCGTCGCATCGCGACGCGTTGTGAGCTTGTAGATCTGCTATTTTCAAATATTTGAGTACTTTTACTTTTTGTACTTTAAGTACATTTTAATGCCAATACTTGTGTACTTTTACTCAAGTACATTTTGAATTTGGGACTTTTACTTGTAACGGAGTACTTCTACATTGCAGTATTGATACTTTTACTTAAATAAAACATTTGAGTACTTTTTCCACCACTGTTCCCAACTCGTAATAGATTGACGCGTGTCCACGTACCCCATTTAAAACAAAGGCAGGTGCGCCGTCAGAAGCCGACTTGCAGCCCAAGCGGTGCGATGTCCGCTTCTGCCACCTCGGCACTGTTCGAGTTGCGTAACGATAGGCTTGGAATCGTAAACCAATCCGTCCTCAATCGACGTGCTACGAACACGACGAATTCCGAAAATAGCTCTATATATCTACGAGCTCACAATGCATGGCGATGTGATGCGTTGAAAGCTTTACATATGCTATTTTCGAAACATTTAAAGGGTCTACACCATGAATTTTAACTTTTTCTTCATTTTTGTGTGTTTTTGGTCTCCCCCACCTCTCTTCTGTTCCAACAAATACCCGACTTCAAGCATGCAGGCTTTCATAGGCTATCTGTGTTTTTTATGTAAATTGGTCTGAAAACAGTCCGTCAGATTTGTTCCCCCTGCCTACGTCTGGGAACAATTCCTCCCGTTTTTCAGTTCTAAAAAAAAAAAAAAAATGTTTTCGTATTTTCTTTTTTTTTACTTTTTCCACACAGAACCAGGAGATAACATGCATACAAACTGGCTCAATAGTGAAAGTGCTTTATAAGCCAGAGAGAAGTTAGTTGGTATGAGTATATCTGATGAGGCTTTATTTAGGCTCAAACCTTTTGAAAAACGTTTGAGGGACATAAACAATATGATATTAAATATTATTATTATTTTTTAAATTCATGGTGTAGCTCCTTTAAATTAAACGTTCTGAATTTTCATCCGTAATGACATACCCGACACAGGACCGGCCAGCTTGAAAGCGGTTAAAAGATAACGTGAATATTGGATGTGGATCTCCCTCTCCTGGCGTTTCAACCCATTGTCATTCACAGACGGATGTGATCCGACAAACCAGAGAGGGTTGAATGTCAGGCTGTCACAAGTCAATCCTATACAGGAAGGAAGGTGTCACCGCCAAACCCCCCGCACACCAAGCCCCCCCCCCCACGCACTATTGTCTCTCCACGTGTGACCTTTTGATCAGTCGGTCATCATCTCCTCTGCGAGGTGGCTGTGAATAATGCATGGCCCGTGGCTTCATACAGTACGGCATCATTTTCTCTGGTGTCACAACTGTAAGTCATAAGGCATTAACATTTATAGTAGCCGAGACAAGCCTCCTCCCGCATCTCATGTGAAACGCTCCACCAGGCCCTGAAAATGAACATTAATGTTTCATCGGAAAGATACTAGACTACATTTTGGAAAAGGTCACCATTATTAGGGAATGTTGAGGCTCTGCTCTTTAACCCGTTAAAACCGGGAACGCACTTTAACCATTCTTTTATACTTTGGCTATTTTTTTGGGGAAATCGTGGGCAAATCTTGTATATTACAATACATTTTAACTCAAATCTTTGCTTTTGGAGATTCTACAAATGTCTTCTAAATCGTAGCAGTTAAAAAAAACGTTTGCTATACTGTATATATCAGTGGTTCTCAAACTTTTTCATGTCAAGGACCACGCAAAATTATATGTATTTAGCCACGGACTCCCATCTCAAAATGTTTTGTTCCAGGGACCCCCAGAAGCAAAGATTTGAGTTAACAGGGTACATTATATTTAAAGTTTTGCACACATTTTCTTCCCTCAAAAATAGCAGACCTACAAGCTCATAGCGCGGCACTCGGTGCCGCGCTATGAGCTTGTAGGTCTGCTATTTTTGAATAGCCCAAAGAAATCAAAAAATGAAACACAGATGCGTACAGATACGGTCTAAATGGGTTAAACTTTAGGCCTGCATTGCTCATCTCCATCTTAAACAATCCAGATCTTGCATAATATACATTTTAAAACAATATATTTAACAGTACAATTACACATGAGTGTGTAGTGTACATATAATCACAGTAAAGAATGAATTATAGATTTCGCATTGTGTTTATCAATGCTATATATGTTGATGGGATTTTTTGTTGGGAACATGTGGTCATTAGGACTTATTTTAAATAGTGAAATGTTATTTTAACCAATCTGTGTATACTGTGGATATTTAGTACATACCTACAGTGTTGCCAGATTGGAAATGTTGAATTATCGTACCGGAGGCTTAAAATTATCGTATTTGTATCTTACACAGACAAAAAAGAGAAATAACACGTGTAAATTAGTAATTTCACAAAAAAAATCGTATTTAGTGTAGGAAACAACCTTGTTTGAGACTCATACGAGACAAAAACGTATCACATATGCTTCGTGGAAGCAGGCAACTTCCTGGACCTTACACAAATAAAAGCCTGAAACTGGACTGGAATGACGCGACCTGTGTTTTTAGAAGTACAGATCTAGGGTCAGATTTACTGATTTCCTGACTTATTTTGAAAAGCCAAATCGTATCGCGAATCAACAGCCAGGGAATTTAGTAAATTCCACACTTTTTTTTATGCGAAATTATCGTACATTTGGGCATTTATGGAATTATTGATCGTACATCGTACAGAGGGTAATACAAATACGCTAATTATCGTACATCTGGCAACACTGAATACCTAGCACATAGTGGTTGGAGGTGGTTTATCATATTCATCATTTGTATTATCACATCACATCTCGTTTTATCATCTGTGCTTGACATCTCATCATCTTTATGTATAATTGTATCATCTGTTTTGTTACAGATTTGTCAAATCATCTATGTGTCATCTTATGATCTATACATGTCATAATTATCATCTGTAGACATCATTATCATTGAATTTATATTTTTATCATCTGTATTTGTCATTTTCATCATCTGTCTCCCACCCCGTCTCTTCACCCTCCCTGTTCATTATTTCTTTTTTTCTTTTTTCATCTTCCATACTTGGTTGAGCACTGAGACAAACATATGAGCTGATTAGAATGCTAATTTGAGGTCGGTTGGGCAATCTGTCATCAGGCAGCTGTTTGGGCGTGGAGGAACTGTTCAGGAACACAATGTCTCTCTCCAGATGGAAGATCGCACACACACACACACACACACACACACACACACACACACACACACACACACACACACACACACACACACACACACACACACACACACACACACACACACACACACACACACGTGCAAAGAAAGGGAAGGAAATATAGGCTACTCTACGCACAACTGCACAACAATTGTGCTTACACATGTATGTCCACACACACACACACACACACACACACACACACACACACACACACACACACACACACACACACTTATATAATTCCTCATCTATTATGTCACAGTAATCTCCTGGTGTGTGAAGACGGTTTTAGCAGCAAGACGTGTACCGTGCTCCTCGGATGTACAGCACTATTTAAAAGTTCTTTGCTCTGCTGAACCGGAGTCACCTGAAGTGAGCTGTGCTTAGAGATGTGTCACCCATAGTGTGTCATTGTGTCATGCACCCCGGGTCCCTGGCTGCTCTCTGCCGCACAGCTGTGTTGATTGAGGAACTTATTATATGTTTTAATTAGGAAGGGTGTCTACCGGTGCAGAAACTGCACGGGCCGACGACAATGTGAAAAGAAAGTAGCTAATGATGTATGTGGTAGCTGCAATTATTACAATTACAATAGTGCCGGTCATAATTATATATTTATATATATATATATATATATATATATATATATATATATATATATATATATATATATATATATATATATATATATATATATATATATATATATATATATATATATATATATATATATATATATAATTTGGACCAGGTATTATGCAAACAATTAGAATATCTTGTTTAGGTATACCCCCTTCAATGAAAATGAAATCATCTTGTAATTAGTATTATTTTAATCATCTAATATGCCAGTGTAATGTAACAGGAAAGCAGAAGAGAGGTTTGAAGAGACATAATGACAAGGTTCGTCCTCGTGGCTTACAAGGAGCCTCTTGTTATAGTGATCTAATTGGCAGTGCCACCAGGCACCAAAAGATATTGTAACAACCACTGCCAGTGCTGTTGTTTTTTTCACCCGTTCCATCAGTCTGCCTGTTTGTCTGTCAGCTGAAGTTTAAAAAAAAAATGGATGGCTGCCTTAGACCTGATTTCATCTTGAGTTGAAAAGTCAAAGTTCAAGGTCAAGCATTGTCTGTTTACAAAATAACTTGAGAACTTTGGCAGACCAGTCCTCATCCTAATTAACCTATTACAACTGGGAAACTAAAGCATCTGTGTCATTTTAGATTTTAGCTGCAACTTGGGTTTTTCAGAGAACTCTCGGGATTTAGAACAGTAGTTCTAAAAAAAACAAATAGCAGATGTGCAAGCTCACAGCGAGTCCCTTTGTACCGCGCTGCAAGCTTTGTACATCTGCTATTTTTGAAGATTTTTGAAAAATCTTGAAAGTTTGACTAATTTTGAATTTGTTCCACACAAATCTTCTCTTCTGGGGGGTCCCTGGCACAAAACATTTTCAGATTGGGGTCCACGGCCAAATATATTATCAATTTGGGGTCCTTTGCACGAAAATGTTTGAGAACTACTGATTTAGAAGGCATTTGTAGAATCGGCCTCAGGTCTTAATGGCTTAACCGAACTGCAGCGTTTCACATTGTCAGCCACTAGCTGGACAGCCGCACTGACCTCAGACTCCATTCTTTTTCTCTCCTACACCGACCAGACCGACCAGGTTTCATTGAAAGGTTTGCTTTCACCCCCCTTGTCTTGACCGGCATCCCCCAGCGGTCTGTACAACTGTTTTTTTCTCATTCCTTACCCCTGCCACGCAGGTTGAAGTGCACGTCACTGCATGCCATGGCTGACATCTCACCGTGGATGTCTTCCCACCTCAAGCTGCAACGCTCAAGACTGAGCTTCAATCTTCTTCCCTGGAAATTCCTGCCCTCTGCAGGACCTTTTCCATTTCCATCGACAGCTCCCTGGTGGCCCCATGTTTCAACTGTCAACAACACGGGAGTGCTCCTGGAGGCAGTGTCCTTCTATGTCCACATCGCAGTGATCCCTCCGTCCTGTTGGTTTGAACTGGACATCATTAACCCATTAAGACCTGAGGCCGATTCTAGAAATGTCTTCTAAATCCCAACAGTTTTCTGAAAAAATGTATGATTCTATATCAGTGGTTCTCAAACTTTTTCACTGTCAAGGACCCCCAAAACGATAGGAATTTGGCCGCGGACCCACATTTCAAAATATGTTGTTCCAGGGACCTCCAGAAGCAAATATTATTAATATAATATTAATATTTGAGTTTAAAAATGTTCGCTGTAAAATAATATATATTCAAAGATTTGCACGTATTTTCACGATTAAAAAAAAAATAGCAGATCTACAAGCTCGTAGCGCGGCACTCGGTGCCGCGCTATGAGCTTGTATATCTGCTATTTTTTAATAGCCAAAGTGTAAAACAATGCTTGGTTAAGATAGGATAAGCCCCTCCCTCACCAGGGAGTCTGTCCAGCTCCTTATTCAAGCCGCCTCTCCAGGCTTGACTCCTCCAACTCTCTGCTTTTGCTGGTCTGTTGGCATCAGATCCCTATATCTGATGCAGAATGCCTCAATGTCTACCTCCCTCCCGCCTCTGTGTTCCGTTCTCTTGCTTTCGCTGCCCACAGGATACAATAAATGCACAGAATCTCTGAATCTCTGATGCTGTAGTTCACGTATCTCGAGAATAACTTCAGATTCGGCACACACACATCGCAGACGACCCAAGGGAGTCAAGTGCAAGGCGCCGAGTCCGTCGGATTGGCTGTTGTCCAGAACCCGTCAGAAAAGGCTCTGGCCGTGGCCGTGGCACAAATGAGCCAATCGATTGCCATGGCAACCAGCCTAAGCTTGATTTGGCAAATTCCCCACACCTGTTGAATTCCCCAGACCTGCCATTTGATTACTTAGTCCACTTCCCACAGTCAGTTACACTCTACAGACATTCTCCACACATTCTCCACAGACATTTACCACTCTCTGCACAAGGAAGGACTTTCTAGTATCCCCCTGATATGCCCATATAAGGGCACATACTGATAACATCAGATATCTGCATATATAGGCATAAAAGGGGCAAGGACAGACAGATAGACAGACCGACCGTTACAACAGGTACTCTGAAAACGAATACAACCGGTATTGCTTAACAGGAAGGGACAGGCATTCCCTATTTGTTCCCAACATGCATCGTTCCCGAGTATAGGCCAGTACCCAACGGGCACCGGTCTAGTCCAGTTAAAAACACAGGGGATGACCTACAAGGCAGTGAAGGGCATGACGACACCTACACCTTTTTTCCCACACACCTAGTTCAGCCAACACACGATTCTTGTCCTTCCTTTCATTACGATACCCTGGCCAACACTCCACATTTTGTCTTGGACTCTTCTCCCTCCTGGCTCCCAAGCTTGTAGGATGACCTTCCCTCTCTGTCAGGATTGCAGACTCACTCCCCAATTTCCACCGCAGCCTGAAAACTCACCTATTAAAGGTGTAGTGAAATGAAAAATATGTTTTTCACACTTTTAGAGCATATCCGTGGTCATCATATGGGCATACCTAACAATAGATGCAAAAAAAAAAGAAAAAAAAAACATTTTTGTGTATTTTTACATCTAAAGTCCCTAAAAAGCCAATCTTAATTACTTCCTGTAAACGAAAACGTGCTGCGTGATGACATAACGCAGCCTTCATGAAAATAAATGAATCTTGATTACATGCACCTGTTTGATTCCCATAGCTGCACGTTCTTCAAACACAGCTGATTTTAATTACAGAGATACTCCGTTTTGAATCTCATTAAAGATGAGTGTATTACTCATTTTAAACTTCATCTGCACACTAAAATATGTATCTGAAAACATTATAGGTTAGAAATAAGCCAGGTAGTAGCAAACGTGCTTCACTGGCACACGGCTGAAGTGATTGAGATCCAACGTCCCATAGCCTGAAGGGATGGGACCTTCTGATTGGTTTAGAGTTGTTGAGCCGACGTTTCAGGCTGAACCTTCAGAATAAAATGACCGAAAATGTCACTTCAGTGCGTCTTTAAGATTGTAGCTCACCACCTAGCACTCCTCATTCTTTGTGTCACTTATATTTGCTTATTTCTGGATAGTTATTCTAAATACCATAGTTATTTAGATGTCCAAAAAATGCAGACAAAGCTAATTTTTCCACATTTCCCAAATTGAAACTTTTTATTAACATTTCTATGGGATCTGTAGTCGTGGGATGGTCCCAAGTCTGCACGTAGCTGTGGCACAGATCCGTATGCCCGGGTATGGACTATTAAAAGGCCCTCTCAAGTTAACCCATTCAAGCCGGGAATGCATCTCTGTCAATTTTTGATTTCTTTGGCTATTCAAAAATAGCAGATTTACAAGCCTTTACGAGCTTGCGAACATTTGTAACTCAAATCTTTGCTTCTGGGGGATTCTACAAATGTCTTCTAAATCACTTCTAAAACAGTTTTTTGAAAAAAAACCTATGTTGCTACATCAGTGGTTCTCAAACTTTTTCATGTCAAGGACCCCCAAAATGATATGCATTTGGCCTCGGACCCCCATCTCAAAATATGTTGTTCCAGGGACCCCCCAGAAGCAAAGATTTGTTACAAATGTTCGCTTTAAAAACTATATATTCAAAGATTTGCACAAATTTTCACCATCTTTAAAAAAAATAGCAGATCTACACGCTATGAGCTTGTAGATCTGCTATTTTTCAATAGCCAAAGAAATCTAAAAATGACACAGACGCTTCCCCGGTCTTAAAGGGTTAATTGAAATAGACATGTTGAATTAAACACTGGCTGGTAGTTCAGTGGTCTGAAAGCAGGACGAACGTGGGTGCCTTTACTAACATCAGCAGCTTTTACCCTTTATAGAGACTAGTAATCTTTATAGGTTTTAATATTCGTGTTGTGCAGACCAGGAAACTATTGGCACGCAACAAAACTTGTCCCCATGCTCTAGGTAACATTTTAAACGTTTGACATTTTGTTTGACATTTTGAGTGGTGCATTACGCATACAGCGGATGCACCAGGCATACAGGTCTATCATCGCTAATTCAGGCACATTCCGCATTCAACGGAAATGAATGGTTTGACGCGATGATTAAGTGCGAGCAGTCTCCTCTCCAGCATGCTGTGGTTGAGAATGAATGATTATGGATTATTTCCTCTGTCAGAACATATTTGGTTCTAAAGCTCTGGAGGCCTGGTGCCAGTGATGTCACCGCACACATATTCACTGATTGATGATGGCAATGATGACAAATAATGACATGGAGGAAACTAGAACGCGGCTGGGCAGTGCATGAGTACAGTAATGAGTAATGACTAATTGTCTCCGCCAGGCCGAAAGTATGTTTTACCCCCTGTCCGTCCGTGTGTCCGTCAGTCCATCTGTCTGTGAGCAGCTAATCTCCGGCACCGTTGGCCCGGTCGCTGCGAAACTGTGTGCACACACACTCCCTGGATGCCAATTCAGAGCCTCTGCCCCAAATGTTTCACAAATCGGTACACAGTATCTCTATAGTCATGTCATGAAGACGGATCTATCCGATATTTCATATTCTGTCCTGATTGGCTAGGGTTCGCTTCCAAAATTTGCAGTATTGGTCCGTTTTGAATAAATTATCTCAAATCATGAACGCAGTGTGCAATATCCGTGAAAATTTGCACGCACATTCCCACTAGGCCGAGGAAGAAATGCCACCCTTTTCACATTGCCCTGTTACAGCGCCACCAGCAGGTCTAATTTAGCAAAACACATTTTTGCAACAAAATGCCTCAAATCATGAATGCACACACATTCCCACTAGGCCGAGGAAGAAATGGCACCCTTTTCACATTGGCCTATTATAGCGCCACCAGGAGGCCACAATAACCTACCTGACCTGGCGGAGACCTGTGCTCCAAGGAGCACTTTTTCTAGTTCATACTCTGTTGTATGACGGTGTCGCGCACTGAACATAGTCGCTATAACGCGACTCATTCTGAGCTTGTAGATCAGCTATTTGTGGCGCGCAACACCGTTTTTTATGACAAACTATAAATAGAGACTTAAGTTAGAAGCCGCAGAACGATTTCAGTTTCGTCTCCCAAGGCTTGCCTTGTACAGTACATACTTACTGGATATTCTCCCTCTCTCTCTCTCTCTCCTGCCCTCTCAGAACAAAGTGGTAAATAAAACATTTCCCTAGAATCCTATGGGTGCTGTTCCATCGCTGATTCTACCTTGTTTGCTCCCTCCGGAGGCCACGCTTCACTTCCTCGCGGGTCCCACATGAGGTCTGTCGGAGGATGTTTTTGAAATGCTGACACATATTAACCCATTGAGACCGGGAACGCATCCGTGTAGTCATTTTCTTTGGGCTATTCAAAAATAGCAGATATACAAGCTCATAGCGCGGCACCGAGTGCCGCGCTATGAGCTTGTAGATCTGCCATTTTTGAAAAAACGTGAACATTTGTGCAAATCGTTGAATGTATATCATTTTTTAAGCAAACATTTTTAACTCAAATCTTTGCTTCTGGGGGATTCTGTTTAAAACCTAAACGTTTTTTTGAAAAAACTTATGATAACCTATGAAACTTAGGATATCAGTGGTTTTCGAAATTCTTTCATGTCTTTTACCCTTTTATAGAGTTTTGTTGGCACGCAACAAAACTCGTCCCCATGAACTAGTTGAAACTTTAAATGTTTGACATTTTGTTTGACATTTTGAGTGGTGCATACAGCGGATGCACCAGGCATACAGGTCTATCATTGCTAATTCAGGCACATTCCCTGCAAACGGAAATGAATGGTTTTGACGCGATGATTAAGTGCAAGCAGTCTCCTCTCCAGCATGCTGTGGTTGAGAATGAATGATTATGGATTATTTCTTCTGTCAGAACATATTTGGTTCTAAAGCTCTGGATGCCTGGTGCCAGTGAAGGACCCCCAAAATTATATGTATTTGGCCGCAGGACCCCATCTCAAAATGTTGTTCCAGGGACCCCCAGAAGCAAAGATTTGAGTTACAAATGTTCGCTTTAAAAAAATATATATATTCAAAGATGTGCACATATTTTTCAGAAAAGCAGATCTACAAGCTCATGGTGCGGCACTCGGTGCCGCGCCATGAGCTTGTATAACTGCGTTCCCGGTCTTAATGGGTTAAAGCATGGTGAGTGACTTCAGAAACATGGCTAACACCAGATGGGAAAAGCTTCCCACTCCCCCTCGAATTAGCCTAGTGTGAAAATAGTCCCCTAAGATCTGACAAGGTCACTGCTGCCGCCCGCGGACACACACACACACACACACACGCACACACACACACACGCACCCTTAACATGGGTGACGGCTGCTGTGCTTCCAGTGGAGACATCTCATTACCAAAGAAAACAAGCCTTTTGTCCATTTCTGCTCATCAGGCCTTCGGAAACCTACTTCACATTACAAATTGAGCTCCTGGTCGTCTCAGGCAATAGTTCATCAGCCATGAAATTTTCTGACGGCAAATATACAATATTTTTTTGCTCAAACCGAATAAGCCTGAGCAGTCACATCCATTTCTAGTCAAAACCCATTTTCGCTTGTTACGCGCATGGCTCGCTCTGCCCCTTATTCCCCTCCCCATGTATGGCTTTTTAGCATTGCTGAGCTCTCAAGGCATTTAAAGTCAGCGCAGCACCTACTCACATGTCTGTTTAACCCATTGAGACCTGAAGCCGATTCTACATGTCTCCTAAATCCCAACGGTTTTCTGAAAAACGTATGTTTCTATATCAGTGGTGCTCAATCTTTTTCATGTCAAGGACCCCCAAAATTATATGTTTTTGGCCGCGGACCCCCATCAAAATATTTTGTTCCAGGGACCCCCAGAAGCAAAGATTTGAGTAAAAAATGTTCGGTTTAAAAATATATATATTCAAAGATTTGAACACATGATCACGATTTTTCAAAAATAGCAGATCTACAAGCTCGTAGCGCGGCACTCGGTGCCGCGCTATGAGCTTGTATATCTGCTATTTTTGAATAGCCCAAAGTGTAAAATAATGCTTTTTAGCTCAAATCTAAAAATGACACAGTTCCAGGTCTTAATGGGTTAAAGGCCACATCACTCGACGCAGCCTCATCTCACAGCAGTGTGTACTTCTGGTTGTGAAAAGTATACACAATATTGAACACATCAAAGGTGGACCTTGTGGACTCAAAGCAGGCAATATTTTTGACAAAACACAAAGCCTAACGGTGACATATAGCTCGAAACCTTACCTTAACGCATGAACAGAATGCTTAACAACACAGATGAGTGCCCATCCCTTATCATACAAAATGTGCTTTTCGTTAGCCTGACACACTCAGCCTGAATGTTTATTTCGTTTTACTCCATTATTCCGTCTGAAAGCCCTCTCAGTGCAGCCGTTCTCTGAGATGGGGGGCGTGGCCAAAGTGGGATTCTTTGGCGATTGGTTCACACTGGATCATCCCCGTCCCCATTGGGCCGGTTAGATTTTTCAACCGAGAAAACTCCGCCTTCGACAAGGGTCACCGGACCAACGCATGTCACTACAGTAATAGGTCTTCAACAGTTTAGCTAATTAGTCACAGCTAAATACCAGCTGTGGGCCACATTCTAATCATGTCAATCATTACGCCATCATTTCATTTGAATATATCCAAGTGAGCACAAATGCCCCTCAAAAAACAAAGCAATACCCAAATAGTGACCAACACAAATAAACTTTAAAAACATTATATTGGGGAAACATGAGAAAATACTATGTCAGTGTAATTAATATGTACACAGTAAATCCAAACATAATCCACGTGATCAAGAAACATATCTGATAACTCCTCCCCCATGACAGCCGGGGCGCCTGATGGAGGGGAAGGGAACTGGTTGGAATAACGTGTTCCTTCCACGCGCTACGTCCAACCGGGGAAACTCCCCCCTGTCAGGTGACAAGAAGGTCAGTTGGCTCTCATGCATTGAAGGAGGCATGAGCTCGGCCCTGGCCTCCCTAGGCTGGTGAGGGGAGTGTAGTGCCCAGGATCACTCAGAAAATTGGCACCGGGTGAAAAATAAAGGTTAAAAAAATCATGGGATAAAAAAAGAATAAAAAATAAACATATCTGACATTAGACAACATTAGAGAAACAGCAGAAAATCAACGTCATCATTTAAACAAGGGGAAACTGTGGCTTTTAGAGTAGCAATCCAACCCTTTGGAGTATGTTTTTGAAACTCCTCTGATGCCAGTGGGGATAACGTCCATCGCTACAGCTCCTGTGGACCTTTTTGTTATAGTGGTAGGATAGCCATCAGGTCATTTGGATTATTTGTGCGAATTGCAGTTTTATGTTCTACCAATCTGTCTTTGAATTTTTGTTTTGTTCTCCTGCACATAAAAGTGTCCGCAAGGACATTTGAGGCAGTAAACAATGAAAGAAGTATTAAAATGTGCCAAATGATTTATCTTGCATATTTAATTAATGAACACATCAGTGAATCTGTTTGTTTTAGTTATATTAGTATAATGACAACAGTGACCACAAGGAAAGTTACCGACTGGTTTCTGAAGCCAATAACTTTTAGGTGGTAAATGCATTAGTTTATTCAGTGTGGGCCCTCCTGGAGATAAAGGTGGGAAATGCAGAAACTATCTGTTCTATGGCTTGATCGCTATGTACTGTAACAAACTCCAGTTGCGCTTAATAATGCCACAGATCTGAGTTGACAAAATAAACATTGGATTTTTGGGAACATTTCTGTTTACTACCTAAAAGGACAAAAGACTCCTTGTATAGTTTTGACCTTAAGAAATGATGTTTTCAACTCCTTGTGTTTGTAACCTCGCTCAGAGAACCGCCTTTTCATTTCCGTGGCCTTTGTGATAAAGTTGATCACAGATGTGTCTGATGCTGAAATTGGCCAAAGGGGATATTTTTAATGATGTTGAAAACTGTCAGTATGCAATGTGATTTTGTGTCCCTGCGGAAAATGGTGGTATGTAATAGCTCCCCAGAGAAGGTGTCTTGGTGATTTTCAGGTCCTGGTCCAAGATAGAGGCAGGCATAGTTCGGGGCAAAACTATATGGTGGTACTCAGTGGTGGAAAAAGTACTCAAATTCTATACTTAAGTAAAAGTACCAATACTGCAATATAAAAATACTCTGTTACAAGTGAAAATGCAGAATTCAAAATGTACTTGAGTAAAAGTACAGAAGTATTGGCATCAAAATGTACTTAAAGTACCAAAAGTAAAAGTACAAAAATGTTTGAAAATAGCCGAAATACAAGCTCACAACGCGTCGCATCGCGACGCGTTGTGAGCTTGTAGATCGGCTATTTTCAAATAGCCTAGGTATAAAATAGGGCTAAAGTGGTTAATGTATGTTCTATAACATCATAATTTACATCTGCAAAGTAACTAGTAACTAAAGTTTTCAAATAATTGTAGTGGAGTAAAAGTACAATATTTGCCTCTGAGATGTAGTGGAGTAGAAGTAAAAGTATTGGAAATTGGAAATACTCAAGTAAAGTACAAATATCTCAAAATTGTACAGTACAGTACTTAAGTAAATGTACTTATTACTTTAATTGATTTGGTGGATCTTCGTCTGGAGAAAGTGATTCACAGCTTCAAGGCCATCCTCATTAAAGATGTGACGTCCATAGTGACCGTGAATGCATTTCCAATGTTTTTTGATCTCCTCCATTGTATTTAGAACATGTGTGGTGTCTTGTATGCATGATGGAAGAGTGAACACAAAGGGTTTGATGAAATGGTCAATATACTGAGAAGCTGGTGAGATGGAGTCTATACCACTAATGATGGGTTGGCCCTGGAGGGTCGTGTTCTAGCGGGCTGGAATACGTGAAACGTGAGTTGACGGGCATTTGTTATAATACATGAGTGGATAACAGAAAAAGAGAGATATATTTTTTTGTTCAAGACCTGTCCAAAGATCCCTACATTTTACATGTTACCTAAAATATGTAAAAACTAACCAACCGAAAGCACAATATCGTATGAGAGAGAGTGCTTCTCAAATCGTCTTTAAAGGGGCTACGTGTATATGCGGTATACTGTGTGTGTGTGTGTGTGTGTGTGTGTGTGTGTGTGTGTGTGTGTGTGTGTGTGTGTGTGTGTGTGTGTGTGTGTGTGTGTGTGTGTGTGTGTGTGTGTGTGTGTGTGTGTGTGTGTGTGTGTGTGTGTGTGTTACGTCGAGTATATGGCCTTGCCCCCCTTCTGTGCCTATATATGGAGCTGACTGATTTATTTCCTGATGACACACTGAGGCTAGACATTTCACTCCATATTTGGGCGTAGCAGCATTGGGAACTCCTTATATGGTTAATATGGCTCATGGTGACATGAGCATGACCTCAGAGGTTCGCCCGTGACATGTGTGACGTCCGAGGTCCATCTGTAGTTATTGTCTTCCTTCCTTTGGTAACACTCTTTGTTTAGCTTTGTATAGTTTGTAATGCCCTCCCTTTCACTCCTGGTTTTAGTAAGTAATTCAAAAACTATCTAAAGGTGCGTAGACTGTTTGCCGGTAAACTGTAATGCTGCTGCTGTTGCCTGATGCTGCTACTTGTGTCATAGTTTGTTAGTTGTATTTTTAGCGGTGCCAGCCGCTCTACACTTGACTATGTCCGTCCGTATGTCCGTTTGTCCGTTATGTCCGTTATGTCCGTTTGAGCCCGGATGTCCGTTTGAGCACAGGCTTTAAACAGCTATAACTCCAGTTCGCAGCATGCCAGCAAGTCCAAATTTGGTATGTGGACTTACACCACCAATTGGGACGAGCATTGATTGCTGAAGCCCCGCCCCGCCCTATTATAGCGCCACCAGGAGGCCACTGGCTTTAAACAGCTATAACTCCAGTTTGCAGCATGCCACCAAGTCCAAATTTGGTATGTGGACTTACACCACCAATAGGGACGAGCATTAATTGCTGAAGCCCCGCCCCGCCCTATTATAGCGCCACCAGGAGGCCACTCATCAAAGGCACCGCTTCCTTCACACAGGGTGCGATTTTATGTTGTGATTGTTCTGTGTTTTAGGGCTTTATTGTGTTTTTATCCTCTGTGATGTTGAGTCTGTCATATGTTGTGGAGGTGCAGATGCGCTCTTTCCTTTTATCACCAAAGTCATTCATTCATTCAAACGTATCTGACAGTCTTCATTTCCCCCAAAAAAACAAATGCAACAAAGGAGGACTCAGCTTCAAGGTCACCCCATTGCAGCATGTGCATTGCCTTTTATGATACAGAGTTACATAAAGCCAACCATAAGCACTGACTGCACAGGGTACAGCCAACGCTGTTATTAGACCCCATCTTGTTCAATGACCCCAGTATAACTGCTGCTTTTGGTCACATTTCTATTATCAAAGTCAAGCACTGCGGATGCTTTTGACATATTGATTTGTGTAATACAATATTTATCTATACCTGGCGGTGACCGCCGTTCCTAAATGAGGTGCCGGTGTCCCCCTGCTGTCCTTTTCAGCAGCCATGCTCCTCTGCTCGGCATGGGCGCTGACGGGGCAGAAGACAGCCTGCCCTCCCTTCACCCATTTAACCCATTAAGACCTGAGGCGATTCTTTAAAAAAAATCTAAATCCTAACAGTTTTTTGAAAAAAAATATAAAAAATATTTTTTCAAGATTTTTCAAAAATAGCAGATCTACAAGCTCATAGCGCGGCACTCGGTGCCGCGCTATGAGCTTGTATATCTGCTATTTTTGAATAGCCAAAGAAATCGAAAGTGACACAGATGCGTTCCAGGTATTAATGGGTTAAAGATCATAAATGTAAAAGTATGCTACTACAAATCTTTACCTACTGAGTCATGAAATATTCATTTTCAGGCCAAACTATAGACATAGCCTCTGCACTGTCTTCAGTCCAAAAAAAAATGAAACAAATTCATAGAAATTCTCAATTTGGGCAGATACCATTTCGTTAGTCATTTATTTATTAGATATTATACTGTAGGCTGTAAGAGCAAACCGTTCCACTGTGCTTCAAAACCCAACAGAATCCACCTCCGTAAATGTAAATGTGAAGAAAATAATTTATGTTAATGTTAAACTAGTTATTGAGGTACTCATTTTATATAATTTTTAACGTTATCAACCACCACTCAACCCTGGCATTCCTATTTTGGGCATGTTGGGCAAATTTCCCCCCAAAAATTCAATTCTAGAAGGTCCTGCCTAGCGATGTTGATGCATTGTGAGCATGTAAAATGGCTGTTTTCAAAATTATTCTAAAGGTCCTTACACACCGGGGCGATTTTTTCGTGCGAATAATGCGTTTTTTTAAAAAACCTTATAAAGTCAATGGCTCCGTACATGGAGCGAAAAAGCAAAAAAGCGAAGCGAAAAAGCGTCTTTTAATTATTCGGAACGAGTCCGAATTTTGCGTATATTCGCTATATTCGCTGGTATGTAAGGACCTTTAGTCACCGCCAGGCCGAAGGCTATGTTTTCGCTCCTGTCCGTCCGTCCGTGTGTGCGTGTGCGTGTGCGTGTGTGTGTGTGTGTGCGCGTGCGCCCACAAAAAAGGTAGATACAACCTCACAGCACACAGTGCTGTGTCGCGTTAGAAAGTGGGAAGATAGATGATTTCTCTATCTATCTTTATTGTCAATCTTCACTCTTCTACAGTGAGAGAAAGATTTTAAAAAATCCCTTTGCGATGTAATATTCTTCAACTGAACAAATAACTGAAAGAGTGCAATACGTTAAATCGATGAGGATTACAGCTTTTATTTTTGTTGCTTTTATTTCTTCTCATGCCCATGGAACTAGTAACTATTGGTTGTTATGATAAGATAGAAATGCTTTTCATTGCCCTAGTAGCTCAGCTATTTAGTGACATAACCACAATGTCCTTGGTTCCTATCTGGGTCACATAGAGGGGCGCAAAGATACAGCAAGGCAAGGGGGCGAGGTGAGTTGAAGTGATAAAAGAAAAACATATCATTTGCAGTGCAAAATGAAGTAAACTAGACAAGTGTGCCCATGTACAGTGCAAATCTCCATCTTTCTGTCAGTCTGGGGCATGTTATGACCCTACGAGATCGGTCGGCGGACACCTCCGATCGTTTGGTTACATGAGACAAAAATTTGGATGACCGAACACAAGGCTAATTGCAAGTAAAATCAACCAGACTCTAGTCTTTCTGTGTGATATCTACTCCACTCTGACGCACCTGTCCTAGACATACAGGTGTGTCAAAATAACACGCACTTTTAGAAACTTTAGGGAGGGAAAAAAATACAGCTTTAAAAACATATAGCATAGGTTTTGGTCCATGTTAATGTCAGGCTGAAAGGGCAGGGCTAGGCTCATAAAGAATACAAAACCTAACCCAATTCCCGAGACATGCAGTCGGTGGTTGTATCCTGTCTGACATTCAGCTCACGCACATACTGAGCTAACAGTCTGGAGAGAGAGAGGGAGGTGGAGTGGACAGGCAGAGAGGAGGAGGAGATGGAGAGTGGAAGAAGGAGGGGGAGAGGAAGGAGGCAGTGACGCTTTAGAAAGAGAAAAGAACATTGATGAGTTACAGTGGGTGTCAGAAGGAGTGGAGAAGCCATACTGATGAGGAGAGGTGGCAGGAGAGATAAGTAGATTGAGTGTGAGAGAGAGAGGGGGCAAGAGAGACTGAAAGAGACACATAGAGAGAGAGAGAGAGAGAGTGAGAGAAGCAGGAGGTGGGAAGGGAAGAGGGGAGAGTTCTTTCTCCTGAGGCGTATGCGGTCCAAAGATAATGAGAGAACCATGGGAATTCACTGAGGTAACTCAGGCTGGTGGCATCTGCAGTACAGTCAGAGAGAATGCAGACTGGACTCCTGTTTGGACAAACCCCAGACTGGACAGACTGGAATCAAACCACAGGCAGACTGGACTCACACACAGTGTTGCCAGATTCTGTGAGATAAACAAGCAACCAGATCTGGCAACCCCGCTCACACCACAGACTGGGCAGACTGGAATCAATCATCGAAAGCGGGCGGATTATACCCAAGTATAGACATGACCGACATCAGCACAAATTGGTAGGCGGCGGATTATTCCCAAATGCTCGAGGTTAGCGCAAATCGGTAATGTCAGCAAAGCGCTATCTGTTGTGTCTGACGTCACATGCCCATATATGGAGATCCCCCAACAGCCCAAACCAGGGAGCTGGCTCAGCAAGAGGAGATGGAGAAGGAGGGAGGGAGAGAGGGGAGGAGGAAGGAAGATGGAGAGAGGGCAGGAGTGGGAGAGAAGGAGGGAGAGGGCTGCTGGGTACCAAAACTTAAGAAAATAACGCCCGGCTATGCCGGCAAGCTGGTAACGCAGCACAAAGCACTGCATTTTATGCATGCACAGTCTAAAGCATACGTGGGCAACTGGCGGCCCCACCCTCACTTATTGCGGCCCGCAGGTTAATATCGGAACACTGATATGTTATGGAGTTCAGCTGTTACAATTCCAAACATGCAAACATGACCCGCTTTAATTACTTCAGTCTATATTAGTCGCTTAAATGACTAGTAAAAGTTAACATAAGTATAACTAAATGCATTTGAAATTAAATAAAAAATTAACTTTTCAGGATTCCAAGTCAAATATAGCAAAAAGTAATTCAGGATTCCAATTCAAAAATAGCAAAAATAGCAGATCTACAAGCTCAAAACGCGTCGCACTGCGACCGTTTTGGGCTTGTAGATCGGCTATGTTTGCTATTTTTGTGTGACATAGAATGGCGAAGTACGGCAATTTACGAACAAAGTTAAAATGTGGAGATAAGAGGTGTCTGCCCGACAGTATATGCAATGTGGCCCCCTGGAGTGAGTGTGGAAATATAGTGGCCCTCTCCATCATCAAAGTTGCCCACCCCTAGTCTAAAGTGCAGAGACTTTAAAATACCAAAGATGAGAAACAAGTTACGCCAGGCTCAAACCTATGACAAGATTAGGTGATTAGCTTACATGATAAATGCAATAATTGGTCAAGCTACCAGCCAGTTAGCTACTGAGTTAGTTTAATTTTCAGTAGATTCTGATCATCTTTTTGAGGAGATTTTGAGTATTCTGAACCCCTCGCAGTGTATTGCGATACATTACTTAGCGCTGGGAGAACTCCTTGTTATGTATAGTTAGATTGCAATTATTTATTTAGCACTTGGCAGCACCAAGCCCGATGCACTTAGTTAGGATTAGATTAAGATAAAATAGTCTCTAAAAATTTTAATAGGGAACAGACATAAATAAATTTGCTCTGTATAGGCAGCCAGGATTTTGGAGGCGAGCCAACAGTGGACCATGTGGACATATTTGTCCCTAAATGTTTTAATATTGAATTAGGAGTACAGAAATTAAAACGATGCCCTATAAGCTGGGCGCCAAAGCAGCAATCTTCCAGTTCATTTGATTAACGTACAGGACGTTGTCTATGTTTCAAATGGAGGATGAGCATGAGCACGGCACGTTACAGATTTTCACGTTAAGTGATTTGGCGCACGCACGCACGCACGCGCGCGCGCACACACACAGTATGTTTTTTTTCCTCCTTTGCATTTATCCTTGTTTGTTCTCCCTTCATTACATCAAACTATATTTGTGTTTCTCTCCAGTAGCTCTTATATTATATATCCATACCAGACAAGATTGTAGAGTCAGACTAAAGCTACAGTAGCAGCATATTCCACAGGTCTTGGCGGAACAGACAGTGTGTTCTCTGAAGACAAAACTGTTTTATACTCGCGGGCGGCGGCTCCGCTCTGGAGTTCTGAACCTTCAGACGCCCCACTGTGCTGGAACAGTGTGTGATTTTACCAGAGATCTCCACTGTTTGTGTACACAAACCTCTGACGTGCTTTAACATAATTCGACTCTTGGGATTTTGCCATTTTCCTGGAGGCATACACAGTGTACCAACACGTGTGCTATCTCTCTCCATGAATGAACTGCTATCTGGCTGTGAGTGTCTGACTAATCGCACACAATTTGGGACTCTGCACGTTGTGTTCGGCTAATTAGAACGTCTTGGAGGTACAAGAAGTGCCGAAACAAACTTTGGCAAGACAAGGCATTTGCTCTTCAATTACGTGTTGTGCTTATTGACCTGCCGAAGCTGAAACCATTGCGTAACCAAACGATAGGATATATCTATGTCTGCCTATACCAATCATCTGGATACATTACATTCATCGTATGGGCTTGGATCAGGGGCTCATCAGCATGCTTGCTTGTGGTGGACATTTTTGTCAAAATATTTTTTTTGCCACGGACATACAAAAATGAGTGGACAATAATATTACCAGAAACACATACAGTAAAGAGCTAGTCCCAAACCATAACAGGTCTGTAACTCTGAGAGTGTACAAGTGGAACCAAATGGACCCTTACGGGTCCATTTGGTTCCATTTGTACACTCTCAGATAGGGTTGTCCGATATTGTTTTTTTTACCGATAACCGATATACCGATATTGTCAAACTCTTAATTACCGATACCGATATCAACCGATACCGATATATGCGGGGATTATTGTGATTTGGGTAAGCTCAAATTTCATATCACACACACCATACAGTAAGAACTACTGTAAATTATTTAAAAAAAAAACAAAAAAAAAAAAACATTTTTTTCAAAAACCGATACCGATATTTTCCGATATCGATTTTTATGCTAATATCGGCCGATAATATCGGGAGGCCGATAATATCGAACATCCCTACTCTCAGAGTTAAGGGGGTCCTTGCAAATACAACATTGGAGAATCACTAGTACTAGTTGGACTCCTAATGTGCCATAATGTCGAAGTAAATAAGTGTCATACATATTCTGAAGAAAACCTGGAGAATGACATTCAGTAATTGGGTCTTATGATCAAAATAAGAACATTATAATGAAATCTAACACTTGCCACGGACAAGACCAAGTCTTTGCCACGGACACACTTGATGACCCCTGGCTTGGATGGCCGGCGAAGGCAACCGGTGCCACAAAGCAACTGCACGCTCACAGTTTTTGTTTGGACACCACCTTTACCACACCTATACCGAATACCTCCACCTAGATTAGGAAGGAGATGGACCACCCGCCGTCCTTCGCATTGGTTCTGCAATGGAGTTTTGTGTTTTTTTTTGTTTTGTCTGTTTGTATGTTTGTTTTCTTTCTTTCTCGAATTGTCACCACCCACCTCTAACCCGCAATTATAACCTCACCAGACTTATCGGTAAGTGGAGGTCTTGTAAAGTCTGGCTGCGCAAGACTGCTGAAAAAGTACTCCAAACTTTTATTGGAGTATGCTGCAGGCTTGAGACTTTATATGAAAAGCTGAACTTCAGAGCTGTTATAAAATGGTGAGAGTAGGTTCACAGGGAACCATCACCAACAAATTGCCCGGGTGAGAGGAATATAAAAAACGACTGAGATAGAACTTGCCATTTGCATGATACAGATGCTATCTGTATCATGTGAAAGATGCAATATAATGTGCCCAGAATATTTGTGTGTGTGTGTGTGTGTGTGTGTGTGTGTGTGTGTGTGTGTGTGTGTGTGTGTGTGTGTGTGTGTGTGTGTGTGTGTGTGTGTGTGTGTGTGTGTGTGTGTGTGTGTGTGTGTGTGTGTGTGTGTGTGTGTGTGTGTGTGTGTGTGTGTGTTTTCTTTTGTTACTGAAAGATATATCTCACATTTTGTGTGAGATATCCCAAGGTGTGTATTTGTAGCTGAGAGAAAGCAATAAATGACGAGACAAAGAGGGAAATCATGAAATCGTATACAGTTACAATACTACAACTAATACATCATTCATAGCTATAGGCCTGTAGGTGTTTGCATTGTGTCAGTGATAGGTGATTATGTTTCCCAGTGGTGTAGCAAACAATTCCAACAGCACAAAACACACAGTGGGATTTCATCCTCACAGTCAGAGTTTCATTAACGTTTGCCAATGAAGATAGTTTAACCCATTGAGACCTGAAGCCGGTTCTACATGTCTCCTGAATCTTAACAGTATTCTGAAAAACTTATGTTTCTATATCAGTGGTGCTCAATCTTTTCCATGTCAAGGACCCCCAAAATTATATGTATTTGGCCGTGGACCCCCATCAAAATATTTTGTTCCAGGGACCCCCCAGAAGCAAAGATTTGAGTTAAAAACGGTTCGCTTTAAAAGTATATATATTCAAAGATTTGCACACATTTTCACGATTTTTCAAAAATAGCAGATCTACAAGCTCGTAGCGCGGCACTCGGTGCCGCGCTATGAGCTTGTATATCTGCTATTTTTGAATAGCCCAAAGTGTAAAATAATGCTTTTTAGCTCAAATCTAAAAATGACACAGTTCCAGGTCTTAATGGGTTAAACATTGAACATCAGAGTCCTATCTTTTCTGATATGTTGAGAGTGAAACATAAATAATAGTGTATGCACATCTTCGGTCTATCAATGTGCATGAGTGTTTGTGTGTGCGCGCGCCTATGCATGTATGTGTGTGTGCGTGCTTGTGTGCGCGCGCGTGAAGTGTATGTTTGTCTCGCGTCCTCTTGTCCTTGAATATCCAAAGCACTCCATGGATAGGATGCTGAGTGATTTCTCCTCCATGACCTATTAAAATATCATAATTCTCTTTGGAGGAAACCACCCATGAGGTTGTGATGAAACACACTTAACATTGACTGAAGGTCATTGACTAAATATAGCGCTGAAATCATGTTTAATTCACCACCTCCCAATCAATTTCAGCCAAATATTTATACTAATAACAGAAACAATCCAATGTAAAGGGATAGAGGATTAGAGGCAACATGTAAAACCTTTGAAGCTTTGAGGTGTAGCAGAAAAGTGAGTTTATAATACAAATCTATTGACAATTATTACACACACAGAACATAACAAATGATTGAGGGGCAGGTTATGCCAAAGAACTTAAAGGTAGGGTAAGTGATATTTTTTGGTCAAAACAAAAAGTACTTTGTTAAAAGGTTAAAGCACTATATTCTGATAGTAATCATTGCTATAGAGTGTTTGTTCAGTAACAGGAGTCTCCCCGTCTCTCCAGCTCTTTAATTAACAGAAAATACATTTTTCGGTAGGTGTCAAAATCTCAGCCAATCAGGATAAAGTACCCATTTTTAAGCTTAATTTGTATAGTGTTCCAGTTCCAATTGTGTCTGCTCATTTCTTAGTGTCATCACTTCCAATTTCACTTGTTTAATCTGTATCCTGATTGAGTTCTCTGTCCTGGTTGGATAAAATTGGAAATGAAACTGAAACTGAAACGAAAATGCATTTTCTGTTTAATAAAGAGGTGGAGAGACAAGGAGACTCCTAATACTGAACAAACACTCTATAGCAATGAGTACTATCAGAATATAGAGCTATTTAACACTTATTTTAACCAAAGCAAATCACTTACCCTACCTTTAACTACTTGAATTCATACCAACTAGAAAGAACGCTAATGAGAATAAATACTAAATACATTAATGCTAATCTAGTTAGTTGCATTTTCTTGTTGTATTTGCTTGTGTTGTGTTTTGTTGTTGTTGGTTGGCGTCTGTCATGTAAATGTGCTCTACAAATGCTCTTTGAGTTGAGTATAAATAATGCTAACTAATTTAGCTGAATACTGACTATAATGAATACTAATTATAATGCATACTAACATGAATAAATACTAGCTACTGTAACTAGAATGAATAAGAATACCAACAAATAATGAATAAGAGCTAGAATGTAGTATACTAACTGGAATGAATTGAATAAACACTATAGCAACAATGAACACTAGCATGAATGCATACTAGAATAAATACTAATAACTAGAATGAATTCTAGATAGAATTGATACTAAAAAGAATACATACTAACTAGAATGAATTCTAACTAGTATGATTACAAGCTAGAACCTCAATGAAATGAATGTTTCTTCCTCTTGGGAGCATGAATGGGCACAGCAAATTTGATGGAAATCGGTCCATTACTTTTCTAATAGTTGCTCAAAGACAGAAAAGGCAGAAAGGGTGATTGCATTGTATACATTATACATCATTATATAATCAATAACACCAACTAAGCCTTAGTTGGTTAATTGATTAGTTACTAAGCAAGCAGAAACTAAATTAAGAAAACAAAACAAACTCTAATCATGATTACTCTCTTATCTAACCAAAACCCAAAGTACAGCTGTTGGCATCTAGTCAGCTGGTGACCATAACAAATGAGCAAAGCTCCATGTACGTTACAGTAGTACTGCAATTTAGTGCTGTAGGACGTTGGTGTAAAGTAACTAAGTACATTTACTTTTAGTACTGTACAATTTTGAGGTACTTTTACTTTACTGGAGTATTTCCAATTGTCCATACTTTTACTTCTACACCACTACATCTCAGAGGCAAATATTGTACTTTTACTCCACTACAATTTGACAGCTTTAGTTACTTTGTAGATATACATTATTACATTTTATTACACGGCTTGGTTGAATGCTCGATTCTGATTGGTCAGTCATCGGTCATTATTTCTGGATAATGACCGATGATAATGACCGGTGAGACCGACGAGGAAACTGTGTAATCAGAGACTCAGAACACCTGCTCATATCAACCTGCGCTGCTTGGTTTTATGCTTTATCCAACATGACAGCCATGTAAACAAACAACCAATGTCATTTACAACTAAACGTTGCTCTCAAGAATGTTTTTGAAAACATTTGAAGTGAGAAATAGACGATGCAATAACCGATAAGTGATTATATTTGATCCACTGCACTTCTTTGTTTATCGTGGCTCAACAACGGGGGGAATACCAAAACGCTCGCCCCAAAACACAGTCGCCCCGGGGCAAATCCGGCGGGATTACAGGCAAATCGGCAGTATATAGAATGGGGGGCAAGTGTGTTTTGGGGCGAGGTTTTTTTTATTTTGTCATTTGTTTTCCAAGGCGAACTTGTCCGCCCAGCCCAATACTTATGGAATACTTTCATTGCCGTAAGCAAGGAAATACTTCGTTTTGTTGTTACTTTTGGGTAAATTTATTTAGGTATTTATTAAGTAGCCGTGTAATAAGCGGGATAATGCATGGGGAGGTAGTCATTATTGAAATTTAAAGCCCGACAGGGCGATTAACCACCGAGGCGAAGCCGAATGCATTATCCCTTGCATAAAACATGCATTAAACACCTTAGCCCTATTTTACACCTAGGCTATTTGAAAATAGCCGATCTACAAACTCACAACGTGTCGCAGTCGCAAGCTTGTAGATCTGCTATTTTCAAACATTTTAGTGGTACTTAAAGTACATTTTGATACGAATACTTTTGTACTTTTTTACTCAAGTAAATTTTGAATTCTGGACTTTTACTTATAACGGAGAACTTCTACATTGCAGTATTGATACTTTTACTTATAAGTAAAACATTTGAGTACTTTTCCCACCACTGCTGTAGGAATGCACAGGATATCTTGAATCGTACCCTGTACGTTTTACTGTACTGCTCTCCAGAGAAACAAATAAGGGACATACTAACAATGGGAATGAAATTCAGAGAGATTAATCAGGGCACAAACAAACAAAATAGCTAGCAAATCCAAGTGCAAGAGGGAGGAGGTGGCCACTTTGTGCACTTGAAGAATCTCTTGCCTAATTTATACTCTGTCGCCAAGAAGTGATGGTGTGATGGATTATGAATGGAGTCTCTGGCTGTCACACTGTCATAGATAAAGGCAGAGAATGAGCGAGCTAGGCCTGCATGGGGTTAGAAGCTGTTTTGTCGACGATAGATAATATGTTCACATTATGCTTTTGCCTGTATTTATGGCTACATTTATTAATAATTATACGTTACACTAACCCAGTCGGTCCAAGTGCAGATGAATAGGTCAGACACTTAACCCATTAAGACCTGGAACTCTCTCATTTTTAGATTTGAGCTAAAAAGCATTATTTTACACTTTGGGCTATTCAAAAATAGTAGATATACAAGCTCATAGCGCGGCACCGAGTGCCGCGCTATGAGCTTGTAGATCTGCTATTTTTGAAAAATCGTGAAATTGTGTGCAAATCTTTGAATATATATATATTTTAAAGCGAACATTTTTTAACTCAAATCTTTGCTTCTGGGGGGTCTCTGGAACAAAATATTTTAATGGGGGTCTGCGGCCAAATACACATAATTTTGGGGGTCCTTGACATGAAAAAGATTGAGCACCACTGATATAGAAACATAAATTTTTCAGAATACTGTTGAGATTTAGAAGAATCGGCTTCAGGTCTCAAAGGGTTAAGTCAACCTATTTGTATGCCTCCGCTGCATGGCGACAGCCGTGGGCAGAAGCATTATGTTTCCATGTTTTCCAGCTGTACATCCATACTGTGCGTTTGTCCATCCACCCTGTCCATACATTGTACGTAGGTACTGTATACGTATTATGTACTAGCATATATGTCCATCCCAATCTTGTTGATGTGATATCTCAGGAATTTGCCTCGGGGGAATGGCACGGCATTTGGAACAAAGTTCCACTTGGACTCAAGGATGAGCTGAGCTGAGACCTCAGAAATCCTGTTTTTTAAAATTCCTTCAAAACATACATATTATGAGTCTGGACAGACATGGATGTAAACGGCAAGTATTTCTAGTTATTTTTATTAACAGCTTATAGTCTCGGCCGAAGGCGTGGCCGAGACTAAGTTTTGCTCTGTGTGTGTGTGTGTGTGTGTGTGTGTGTGTGTGTGTGTGTGTGTGTGTGTGCGTGTGCGTGTGTGTGTGTGGATTTTTACCGCAATCGTCCGTTCTGTTGTTATTGTGAGTTGAATATGGCTCGTTTTCATCAAAAAAACGCAGTCTGGGAGAAGAAATCCGAGCTAAATATGTTTTTCAAAATCTCATAACATAGGACTGGACGGAGTGACTTTTTTGGGGGGATTTCCGGGTTCTAGCCTTCTCTCGCAGTTAAGGGATCATTCATAGGTTGGCGAAAAGTGCCCACTAGCGTAATCACTAAAAACCCGATCATTTTTTAACCCATTAAGACCTGAGGCGATTCTTTAAAAAAAATCTAAATCCTAACATTAAAACGATTTTTCCAAAATAGCAGATATACAAGCTCATAGCGCGGCACTCGGTGCCGCGCTATGAGCTTGTAGATCTGCTATTTTTGAATAGCCAAAGAAATCTAAAGTGACACAGATGCGTTCCAGGTTTCAATGGGTTTTAATTGACGGAGATCTGCGCCAATGGCAGGGAATGTGTTAAAAATGTTCTCTTATTGCCCACTAATATTTAGGGATACATTCACATAATACATCATTTGGTACTGATGCAAGCCTCCGTAGTGAGACGTACGGTACATTCCATGCTTCGCCGTTACAATGTGTCCGTGATTAATTTCGTCTTTTCCCTCAATGGTCAATTATTGAAAAGATCATTGAATTCCTCCCTGTTTCAGTAATCTGTCACTGAAGACATTGACACATTCTACGCCTTTCTGATGCTTTTAGAAGGCACATTAACCCTAATTAATCTTTTGCGGGTGTCAGTTCATGGGGAGTTTAACGGAGTGCTTCTATTCTGGTGTCACGCAGGATCTGGCTTGATGGGAACAATCACATCTAAATGGCGCTATTCAGAGAGCCCCTGGTTCCAGAAACACCCACAACATGGGGTCTACTGCATATAGAGCAGCGGCATTGTCATAGTGATTCCATGCTAAATACCATTACCATTTGAATGTAGAATATCGCTATTTCTGTGTCGCATACTGACTGAACTCTCACACTTGATTGGAGGAGTCTGTAGCTACTGTAGACTACTGATTGTCAATCACGTCAACTCCATTTTGACGGTTTGCATTTTTTTCCCATAAATCAGTGCTATTGAACACCCTTTATGTCTGTGTGTTGAGCGTGGAGGTCCATTCAGCTGTTCTTATCAATGATGAACAAAACCTCCTCACTCCACTTTTTGTTTTGTTTTTGTCATTTCCTGAAAGATGAACATTTTGGAGTTAGCTGGTTCCTGCCGGACAGCAGAGATATATTTTTAAAGGTACAGTACTGATATATAAAAAAAATAGCAATATAGGACTAATTTATGTATTTTTGTTGCATATATATTGCAATAATAATGTGTGTTTGAGAACCACTGCTGATATAGATTTTCAAAACTGAATTCAGAAGGCCCTTCTCCACTGCACCATAACGGTTCTGACTGAGAACCGTTAATGACTGTTCCAATTGCGTTTCAATTTGCACACGGTTTCGCTCTGTTTGGCGTGGTGGTGGTATGGTTTAAACTGGGCCCGGTCGGCACGGAATAATTGCTCAGCATAACCAATCCAGTGGGAGGGCTTTATGACGTAGGTATTCAATTAGTGGTGTTAGGCCCTGTGGTGGAAAAGCATTCTGAAAGTCAACACAAACAGCCTCTCGTTGCATCGTTGCAGTCTTTCGACTCAAGTACTCAATTGCATGTCATCGCATGGTCGATTACAGGCTATTCAGGTAAATAGCTCTGGTTCTCACCAGACCAAATGGTTTAGTGTAAAATCCAAGCGCGGAGCGACACTCAGCAAAGCGCCTCCATGCGAAACGAGGGATCTGGTCAAGGCATGTCTATTTAAGGCCAATCAAATTCCATTCATTTGCGGTTTTACTCCATTGCACTCTGTCTGTGTGCACATGGACCTTATCCACAACTCGTGACAGCGATGCAAGAATGTGTTTACTGTTTAGCAGTTGCTTTCTTTTTGGACCAAACTCTAATCGGATGTTGCAGCTGAGATTGCTGACGAAGCTTGCACCAAATCATCCCTACTTAGTTTAACCCATTCAGACCGGGAACGCATCTGTGTCATTTTAAAGATTTCTTTGGGCTATTTTTTTTTTAAATGTGTGCAAATCTTTTATATACATTTTTTAACTCAAATCTTGGCTTATATATAGCAACAAAAAAAACTAAAAAAAACGTAAGATTATAGAGAGATTTGCACACATTTTCACGATAGAAAAAAAAAACTAGCAGCTATACAAGCTCATAGCGCGGCACTCGGTGCCGCGATATGAGCTTGTATATCTGCTATTTTTGAATAGCCCAAATAAATCTTAAAATGACACACAGGTGCGTGCCCGGTCTTAATGGGCTAATGTTCTATGCCTGACCCCCCCTCTCTCTCTCTCTCTCTCTCGCTCTCTCTCTCACTCTCACTCTCACTCTCTCTCTCACACACACACACACACACACACACACACACACACACACACACACACACACACACACACACACACACACACACACACTCTCTCTCTCTCACTGGTGTGGTGTGTCTTGTGTGCTCTCCAGATTCATATCTCAGTATTAGTCCCCAAAAAAAACTCCTTCTTACTTTTTCACTGCCTGCTCCTTTTCTCTGTGACCCAGAAATTATGATTCTGACCCCGTTTTGCATGCTGTCCCAAAGCGGGAAGAGGCATGAAACACCTGCTAAAGTTTATTCAGATTAGGTATATAAAAGTGTTTGGTGTATTTCTACCAGGCACTCGACTCTTCAGATGTTGCTTTCTTCTGTGATCTTCTCCAGCAGAATCACAGAGCTTTGAGCATGGGAAAGCCTTGTCCTTCAAAGATACGGTTAATTGGCTGAGATATTGATGTACTGGAATCTAAACTTGTCCAACAGTTGTACCGGTTCTATAGTCACTCCAGGTGTGAATGTCACGTATAATACCCCAAACTCATTAAAACAAAAATATATAGATATTGTGTGTGTGTGTGTGTGTGTGTGTGTGTGTGTGTGTGTGTGTGTGTGTGTGTGTGTGTGTGTGTGTGTGTGTGTGTGTGTGTGTGTGTGTGTGTGTGTGTGTGTGTGTGTGTGTGTGTGTGTGTGTGAGATGCATTAAGTATAATAATGAGATATATTGTTTTAATGAATTACACTGTGTGTGTGTGTGTGTGTGTGTGTGTGTGTGTGTGTGTGTGTGTGTGTGTGTGTGTGTGTGTGTGTGTGTGTGTGTGTGTGTGTGTGTGTGTGTGTGTGTGTGTGTGTGTGTGTGTGTGTGAGATTTACCCCAAAACAATAGCTTTTGTCAGTGCTTTCAAAGGGTCGCACAGGTGGGTGAAGGGTTAGTGCACTGACCATATGGTCTCTGGTTCGATTCCAGATGGAGCATGTTGCACATCTTAACTCTCTCTGCCCTCTGCTTCCTGTCTGTGTACACTGTCATGTCATAAAGTGAAAACCGCAGCCTAAAAAATATGCCTACGTCCAAAACTCGTTTTCTCATTACAAAGTGCTTGAGACACAAGGACACAAAGTGGTTTGAACGTCTCAACTTGTGCCTGTCTGAGCTCAGCTAGATTAAAGTAAGGAACTGAAGGGAAACGTTCACGAAGAACACATTTAACACATTGGGTGCCAGGTTTTTTTTAAAACAGAGTACACTGAGTGCCAGGATTTTTAACCATTTTTTAGGAGCCGAGATACAGGCTTTTGAAGTCATAAGTTAACCAGAAAGTGGATTGGAGTCAAAATCTTCGGAAAATGATATCTCCTGGTGCTTAGAAGGTAAAAAAAATTAAAAAATTAAAAAAAAAAATGTTTTCAAAAAAATATTTTTTTTCAAAAAACGTATATATACGGTTTTGGCACTCCGTGGTTGTAATGCAAAAACCGTATATATACGGTTTTGGCACTCCGTGGTTGTAATGCAAAAAACGTATATATACGGTTTTGGCACCCAATGTGTTAAAAGAAAGACATAATGATAGTCTTGAGCATCTCAGACACTCAAAGACATCTCCTTGGTGGGAAATAAATACGTTATGGAAGACTGCATTTTTTGTATCCCTTATATAAAGTAAGGACCTCACCATGTCAAAGTGACACATGATACTGAAGAAGGAGAAAAAAAGATTGAAAAAGGAGCACTAGTTTTTTGCCGCGAGACGGAGCAAGTGGGAGGCTTTGATGTTGCCGCGGCACAAACCGAACGCTCTGCTCACAAGCTGACAGACGCGGCATAAACCGGCCGGGCGGGGCTTACTGCTATTTTTTTTTTTCTATCTTCTTCTTCTCGTCTCGAGAGGGGGGAAGCCAGGGGGGAGGGGGGAAGCTAAACCGTTAATCTGACAGGACTCCTCGGGGTCCCTGCCCCGTCGCAGCTCCCGTCCCGGGGCCGGAGAAGGACGCCCCGGATGTGCCTTGAGTTTTTTCTACTCAAGGCACATCTTAACTCTCTCTGCCCTCGGCTTCCTGCCTGTGTACACTCTCATATCAAAAGAAAGTGAAGTGAAAACTGCAACAAAAAAAAAAAAACGCCTACGTACAGTACAAAATTGTTCTCATCACAAAGTGCTTGAGACACAAGGACACAAATGTAACAAAGTGGTTTGAACTTACAACATGTGCCTGTCTGAAGCTCAGCAAGATTCACAGTAAGGAACTAAAGAGGAAAGTTCACGAAGAACACATTTAAAAGAGAAACATGATGTTCTTGAGCACCAGACGCTCAAAAACGTCCTTGGGAAATATAATAAATGCACTTTTGGTTACTGCGATGGTTTGCAGGAGTATGCGGTTGAGGAGAGAGTGGAGTTTATTCAGATGCAAAGGGACCAACCTCAGGCAATTGGCCCTTAAGGGCTGATATACCTGCCCTTGGGCAGCGACAAATGCCGGGTGAAGGAGGTGCCAGAGGAAAGGCCAAGGTCACCACAATAATAAGGGTTAATCCCGCATTATGTGTATTACTTTATGAAATATATTGCGTGCAAAGTCGCCATTTTTGGCCTGAGAGTGACGGTAGAGCAACGGCTGCATTTTTTTTAGATTTCCTGTTTGTGAGCAAAATGTTTTACCTTATGATGGCACTATTAAGGAAATCAGCGAAACAACGAATCGAGTGAACAAAATAAGTAGTGTCCATCCTCTGGACAGTGTGAAAATAAAGCCAGTAAGTTTAGAGATATGTTGTTTGGAACCAAAGTGATGGACGGACGGACTGACCAGCCAACATCACCATCCTCTAGAACCCCTAGGCTACAAGTGGCATAGTATGAGACAATAGATTGTCTATCCTAACTGGGATTACATAACGGGTCATATCTCAATAACTGAGAGACGTAGAACAACGATTTGCATCTCTGAGGGCATTTAGTTTTTTTTCGTATTCATATCATTCTTATTGTCATCATCGGCTCCAACTAAAGCTCCTAGAAATTAGGCCATGCAGCGCTTGTGTATACAGTATGCTGACTGAAGAAGTACAGGGACGTGTGTACAGTATCATGTGGGTTAGTTGTGTGTTATCTGGGACGATATCATATATTTTTGATTCAACATGTTATTTCAGACAACACAGGCCATCACAGTGTTGATTTTGACAGCACATTTTGATTTAGCTTTAGTAAAATTCCATTTAGTTTTAGTCATATTTTAGTCATCTGAAATGTTTTAGTTTTTGTCTAGTTTTAGTCGACTAAATATTAGATTATAGTCGACTAAATCCACAGTTGATGTAGTCGACTAAAATGTGTCTTGGCGGTGCCTTGATGGCGTCGTAATGGCTGATTCTACACTTGGTTGCATGCTGAAAATAGCCGATCAGCAAGCTCACAACGCGTCGCAGCGCGACACGTTGAGAGCTTGTAGATCTGCTATTTTCAGAGCGCAACACCCAAGCACAACCAAATATAAAATGACTTGTCTTTTAGTTCTACTGGATCACTTCTCCACTCGTCCCTCGCTAAACTTTTAGTCTAGTTTTTATCTGTTGACGAAATTGTCAATACATTTAGTCTTAGTTTTAGTCATAATACTGTAGCTTAGTTTTTATTTTGTTTTTATTTAGTTTTCATCAGTGAAAAAAGGTAGTCGACGAACATTTTTCGTCATAGTTTTAGTCGACGAAATCAACACTGGGCCATCAGCAATGTGAGGAAACAAAGTGAATTTGAGCCTGACAAAGCTGGACACAATGTGTTTTCCACACAAAAAAAGCTTCATAGCCTCATTCTGTGCAGTGATCTCTTTCCCACTGCAGAATGAATGTGTTTGCTCATTTGGCTGCCTCGTTCTCTAAATATAATTTGCACCTTGAAAAGGATCCGTTTTTGGGTCTAAAAAGTATTTTCGGAACACAAGTTAGCCAATCTACTGTGTGCATATTCTTATTAAAGTTTGAGGGGCAAACTTTAGTTACTTGTTACTTTGCAGATATCAATTATTACATTATAAAACATGCATTAACCACTTTAATCCTATTTTATACCTAGGCTATTTGAAAATAGCCGATCAACAAGCTCACAACGTGTCGCATCGCGACGCGTTGTGAGCTATTTTCAAGCATTTCAGTACTTTTACTTTTGGTACTTTAAGTACATTTTAATACCAATACTTTTGTGCTTTTACTCAAGTACTTTTTTAACACCAGACTTTTACTTGTAACAGAGTACTTCTGCATTGCAGTATTGATACTTTTACTTAAGGAAAACATTCGAGTCATTTTTCCACCACTGCCCCCTGCTGACTGATTGACTGAGTCCCTCCCCATTAGTGAAACATGTATGCATGACAAACGCTCCCTCATGCTGTGTGCAAATGTTTGTGTTGGGACGCCATTTGTTCGCATTCTGCCATTTGTTTTCCCAGTGGCGACAGTGAAATGTTTAATTAGTCTCCTTTGTCTGCCCTGTTGCCTCCATATATCTATATTATTTAAACAGAGCTTCACTCACCCTCCCTGTGTTTTGTTTGTAATCACAATTGTAAATGCAACTGTCTAATTGCACCAGAGATGTTACGTTGTTACTCTGTTAATTGGTTGTTGACAAGATAAACACATTAAACATTTTACGGTGTAGCTCCTATGGGGGGAGCTGTCTAGAAGAGGGTCTGTGTTTGTTTCTCTTCCGGGGCTAAGCAGTGGTATCGGCACCAAATTACTTGTGCGTGCTCCCAGTTGGCCGCGGAAGTCATGTAGCTGTACCGAGCACTATTTTAAGAATAAAGAGAGCAAAATGGCAAACCCCGCACAAGTCTATAAAGTACGGGACTGTGCTATTTATATACATGGCACATATGGATATAAATAGCACAGGCTCATAAGTGACTGCAGTGGTGGCAGTAAAGTGAACATTCTAAAGTGCAATATAATACTGAAGACGGAGAAAAATGCAACATATCAAAACTGGTAATACAAAATGTGACAGCATTTTGAGTTCAGAAGACTCACGGCCTGGATACAGAAACAAGCATTGAGCCTGCAGGGATTGAGACCCCAATGCTCCGGTACTGTTTGCCAGAGGGAACGATAGGGGACTACTGTATGTGAATGAGAAGGAATGACGTGCTAGAAGGGTCATAGGTTTCTGTTTCAATGATCCCCTGTACTAGGCTTGCCTTGTTTTCATTACGGGGGCGGCAGTGGCACAGGACGTAGAGAGCGGCCACTTGGGAGTCGGGAAGGTTCCAAGTTCGATCTCCAGCTCCTCCTGGGTTAGTGTCTTGTGTATCCAGACAATCAGAGATCTCTGTCTACTGGTCCGTCTAGGGAAATCTAAATTCATCGAATGGGCTTGAACCGCAAGGAAAACCAGTGCTAACATACCTACATCTACTGTTTTGAAAAAAAAACAATCCTGATACCCTTCCAACATCGAGGGCTACCCTAACGTCTTTGCATAGGTCCAGCGATGCTGTTATTACGGGGCCAGGCTCAAGCCAGGCTCCGTTTTGATATTGGCATTATTATTCTTTTTCTGCCACTTTTCGCAGTTCTGACTTAACCGTGCTTACGCTTTTTACGAAACTCGGCCATATGATAGATGGTCATGAAAAACGATCAAGAAATACATCTCACACTCATTCGTCAAAGGGTGGCGCTATAGCACTCAATTGAAAATGCCAACTTTGAACAGGTACAACTCATGCCCTGTTTGACCTACAGCCATGAACCTTGGATACATATATGCGTCTGCTCATGCTGAACAACTTTCACCCTCTGACTTTTGACCTCGGACCTTTAGATCTCCCACCATTTTGAATTATATGAAAAACATTCATTGGCTCATAGAATCTTCATTTTTTTCACTCATGGAAAATCCGCCGCCAACGTTTTGTTGGCATAGGTCCGAAGTTTATGTGTAAAAGGTTTTGTGTAGATTACTCAAAAATCCTAGGAGGAGGTTTTAACTATTGCAGTTTTATGACAATTATTCATCTGCCCCTAACACATACATGCAGACTCACATTTGTTTGAAACTTTGCAGTAATATAGAGGGTCATTCCAAATATCACTGAAACCAATCTTACTCCAATTGGCCAAAGGGGGGCGCTATAGCAATTTCTTGAAAATGCAAACTTTAAACAGGTATAAGTCATGCCTCGTTTGGCCGAAAGTCGTGAAACTTGATTACTCTTGTGCCTTGACTCATACACATCTATTTCTTTGACCAATAAGCTCCGCCCTTAGATTGTCCGCAATTTTGAGCAGTTTGAAAAACACTTAACACATTGCCTGCCAGAGTTTTTTCAGATTTTTAGCTGTTGCCTGCCAGGGTTTTGCCATGTTTTTGGTACCTGTTCGCGTAGCCACAGATTTTTTTCCTCCAGTATGATTGATCCCCAGATGGTTTCTAATCACAGATGAGATTCAGGTGTTTCACAAATGTCAACGAGGTCATTTTGACCTCGTTGACATGTTTGGTTGATGTTTCAATATAGCTCAAAAGCAGTAGTTTTAAACCAAAAAACAAAGTGAATTGTTTGTCCGTTTGAATTTTAACATTGAAGTGAATGGAGCAGCAAATCTTCGAACATTTTTAGCTCCTAATCTGTTCATAATTCGACAAGGGTTGAAATTATAAAAAAAATGCAAAAAAAAAAAAAAAAAAATTTTTTTTGGAATTTTTTTTTTTTTTTTTTTCTTTTTTCCAAAGACGTATATATACGTCTTTGGCGGACAACAGCTGATAATTAAAAGACGTATATATACGTCTTTGGCAGCTAATGTGTTAAACCCAGTATTTTTGAGCAATTCACGTGAAACTGTGCCATCTGTATGAGCTCCTTTTTCACCAGGTCTGTTGGTCCAATGGCTTCTCTCTACAGCAACTGCCTGACAACCGCAAGGTCAACAGTTCAAGCCTCACTTCATGCAGACTTCATTTAAAGTGCATTGCAAACAACATGACTGTATCAATGAATACATGTGGAATACATGTGCAATTGTTATGCAATCGATAACATGAAATGCTTATTTTAGAGTATGTTTTTCAATGTATGACATACTTCATTGTGAAAATAGCCAATCTACAATCGCACAACATTTCAGATACCAATGTTTTGTGAGCTTGTAGATCGGCTACTTTCACTAGTTTCTGTTCCGAGGAGACGTACAATTTCTCTATCGGTAGATGGTTAGGGAACCAGTGATCTAGAGTAGTTAGCAAAACAGAGGCTTGGTTCATCAGGGACGGAAAGACTTATATAGAGATATATATCAACAGACACTACCAGGGCTATCATATCTCTAGCTCAATGAGAAGAAAGGTAGCCTATGAGTTCGGAGGTCACTGGTTCGATCCCTGTCCCCGACGATGTGTTGAGGTGATCATGATTTGGCATTCTTAGGCTTACGCATAGTATTTCTTGAGGTTAGGGTTAGGCATAGTTTTACTGAGGTTAGGGTTAGTGAGGGTTTAAAATGCTCATGTTAATTGCATGGTATTATTTCTCTCAAGTTCAGTCTTCTATGTTTCTATGGCTTATTGTGTACAGTATATTACTTATCATTGCTTATTTCTTTTTTCTCTCTGCATTCCCTGGCCCCGCTTATCGCTGCTTGCAGCTATACTATTATTATTATTATTATTATTATTATTATTATTATTATTACATTTTTGTTGTAATTTCTGTATTTTTCCCACCCAGTTTTACAGTAGCTCATTCATTGAATGTAGATGCCACCAGATATATCAGTAGGTGGAGATCTCTGTTGAAGTGTCCTTGAGCGAGACGTTGAACCCCTAATGGATGAGTAGGTTGGTGCCTTGCATGGCTTCCTCTCCTGTGTGAATGGGTGAATGTAATAAGTGAGACAGTGTTGATGTAAAGCACATTGTAAAGCGCTTTGGAGAAAGGCAATGTAGAAATGCGCCGTCTGCCATACCATTATGAGGATAAGGATAATTCCTTTAACAGGTCCGTTCATGAAAGTCCTTGCGGTCTTGTTTCCAATGAGGGCCTGTGAGCAATTAGGGGTTAAGAGTCTTGCTCAGGGACAAATTTCATTTCATCGACACATTTGCTGTCCTGGTCTGGAATCGTACCTGGGGCAACCAGGGCCTCTGGCTCCCTAGGCGGGCTCACTAACCACTCAGCTATGGCCACCCCAACCATTAGGTTGGGTTTACACACCAATCTGAATTACACACTGAATGAGATGGTCCTTGGAACTCACTGTCAGTTATCATAAAGGACTAGCTGAAATGTATCATCTAGATGGAACTGGAATAGCAGTGAAAAGGAGGAGGTGAAAATCTAAATAACAGCAGATGTATGCACACTGTCGTCACAGTTGAATTAATACTCGGAGCTGTATGTGTTTCTAATGACGCCTGACCTTCTACTGTACATGAGCGTGTCTCTAGGCCACAGAGCAATTACACATGGTATTTACTTACCTTATTGCCTCTGAGGTCCTGATATTAATCCAGTAACCAGCCCATTTACAAGTCAACGCCAAAGCCACTTACAGTGCTCACAAACCAATGACGCCGTTTGTGCGGAACCCCTTCAGAAAACAATGTGTGAGATGAATATTTGAAAAGAATGTGGTGCTGTACGCTGGTGCCAATTTAAGGTTAAAAAGTTATAGATTGGGGAGTGTTGGGCGGGAGGACTAGGACGAAGGCTGTAGGCTATGTCCTCCCGGTGGGAGGACATAGCCCTCCCTCACTGGTATGTGAGTCAGTGGGACACAACAGCATTGACAACACACAAATGTGTGTGGGGAGGAATTAACTGGCATAATGACTAAATGGGGGAGAAAAAGGGCGTAAAGAAAAGTTATTGTCTCTGTTACACCATCTTCAAATGCTACTGCGTCTGTAACTGCGCCTCGCAAAAGTTGTGACAGGACGCTGTCACCTGTGGGTCAGTTTTTGTTCTCGAAAATACATATTTTAAATATCTTTGAAAAATACGTTTGTATGACCATCCCTGCAACGCAGCAAGTTAGATAGTCTTTGACTAATTTGTTTTGCAGCATGGATGTATTTACGCGACAGCAAATGCGTCTCGAAAGTACGGGGAGGGAGGACATCCACACATGTTCAGCATTTCCAATGCACAGACTGTTAGGCGGAAGCATTTGAAAACAATGTGAGCCAACAACCCCCCCCCCCCACCCCCCAACAATGACATTATTTATAGATTTTATAGCTCAATAAATATCGGCAGTAAAGTGTGACATGTTATCATATGGCTCAGAATTCCAACTGTCTCTCCTGATTGCATAATGCAGAGGCGACCGTCCAAAAGGCCGGTGTTATCTGCATTCTGGATACTTACACTCCACCGTAAATATTACTCTAAATCAACCTATAGAAGTTTCTCTCATTACCCATACACACGGAGACAGCATGTCTCAGGGGCTGCATTTTTCTCTCCAGCCCCGTAGCCAAGCAATAAGACTCCCGTGCAGACGCCACAAATTCCCCTCTCCCAGACAATTCTGTGGAGGTATACAGCAGACCATTAAAAAGCCATAATCCATACATCACAGCGGCAATAAAAATTCCTTTCCCCTCTGAGGCCATTTTCCTGATCACTCTGCCTCCTTCCCTCGGGCGTCCAATATGCCTACACGTTTGGCAGCCCTGTGCTGTGATTTCCCCCCTTAAGCTGGATTAATATACCCCGTCGTACAGCGGTGTCCCTCACCGAAAATAGCCGCTCTACAAGTTCACAATCGGGTATTTTCGGCGAGTGACACCGTCATATGACGAAAGTAAAGTTAAGCATTACTCGATGCGTTGTGAGCTTGTAGATCGGCTTTTTCTTCGGCAAGTGACACCCTCGTTTAAGTATAAATGAAGCATTACTCAGTTCTACATCCCCCAAGGCTTTCCGCTTTGTCTCAGTACTATATGGATGCATTGTCCTTGAATGTGTCCTTGGCTCTCGCAGCACCCACGTGCGTCGAGGCATTAGGAACAATCTGTAAAAACAGAAAAGAAAGGGTGGGGGTGGACAGGGTGTCTCCCACTGTTGATCTGCATCGCTACAGGAAGCGATGTGTTGCGGCTGTTGTGTAATGAGATAATTTACCTCTCCTCGGCGCCCCGGTGACTCACTTTTATCTTCGTACGTCATCCGTTTCCGGCGAATACACTCGCCGTCTACCTGCAAACGCAGAGCAGCCGAGATAATGACAGTGAGGCAACCTTGAGCTGTTGCTGAAGAACTGCCAAGATTAGAAGCACACGCAATACGCCCACGCACACACACACAAAGAGGTACACAAACATATGTGACCAAGAGGTTACTGTGACAATTTGTTTTGGAAACAGAACCCAGTATACATAATATTAAGTGAGGCGGAGTATGCCTCCATACATTGTGGGTATTAGTCGAGAGGGCGTTTGTCCCCTTTACAAAGTGCAAGACCACGGAGATGGATTGCTGAGGTGGAGCGCCAAGCCTATACCGTCAGCTTCTAGTAGTTACCACACGTCTTAGTTACTGTACCCAAGCTGTGCTACTCATACACTGATATAATAGTAATTATACTGACATTCCTTTATGCATGTCGCTCTCTGTTATAATAATAATAACAATAATAATAATAATAATAATAAAAGTGCTTTCTGTTCTGTGTAAATGAAAAAGACACAATGGGTGTCTTTATGTTACGTTATGTTATGTTTATTTATTTGATGGACATCACAATTACATTGGACGGAACCAGATGCATTGTTTACAGTGTATATATGTCACGACCACGCCCACGCCCTCATTCCAGAGGTCCTCATCTCCAGCCTATTAACTTTACACACCTGTTCCTCCTTATTGCACTCCTATATATACCCCCCTCGTCCACTCTGCCAGCAGGCAGTATTGTTTGACTCTAGACTAGACTAGCAGCTCCACACGGTCCCGTCCGTGTTTGCCTTTGTTTCTAGTTTCTCTGAACTGTGCCTTGCACTTGTACCTATGTTGGACTCTATTAAACACCCTTGAAACCTGCGCCTGCATTCAAGAATGTCATTACAATATAGCACAAGTGCTAATTTTCAACACCTGTCTACAGGAAGCTTTTCAAAAATACAGTAACACCAATCTAAAACCCAATCAGGTACAAAAAAAAATACAAAATAGATACATATAATTTATATATATGTATATATATATATATATATATATACATACATAAATACATACATACATACATACATACATACATACATATATGTATGTTCATTGACATGTTTGTAAAGCTGTGTGTAAATTGACTCGTCAACAGATGCAAATAAAATTCAACTGGTTTTATGAAATGTGCATGGACACAGCATTTGTTAGTGCTTATGTTGATAGATGCCAACCAATCGTAAATGCATTCACGTCATTTTTGATTAGCAGAAATCGACGCAAGTAAAATACAGCATAAAGAGCTTGGAATTTCCTTGTTGGCACTGTACATAAATACGGCAGTGAAGTTAGCTTCTTATTCGATGTGCCACGAAATGCACTAGTATCTCTTCGATTCGAGCTGAAATGGCATTTCCAGAGTACAGTATATGGATTGGATTGGATTGTATGTGAAACAGGATAGGGCGGCATGTATGCGGCTGCCATGTTGGATACCGCAGATCACCGCCCTAACTGCATACAGCACGTTTTCAGGCCAAGGACCCCCTAGCTGAGAGATAGATGAAGCAGGGACCCCCTCTATATCGTATAAAATTGTGTTTCAGATTAAACTTTTTTGTTTACGTGGTCTGGTTTACGTCGTTTTTCCCTCTACACCTACAGTATGCCTCTTTGCCAAAAATAGCAGATCTACAAGCTCACAACGCCTCGCAGCGCCAGGCGTTGTGAGCTTGTAGATCTGCTATTTTTGGCTAAAGTTCTCCTCAGAAAAGGGATGCTAGGGTTCAAGTGGTTAAGGTAAAACAAATAATCATATCACACAAAGATTTGGCGGACCCCCTGTAGTAACTCTGAGGACCCCCTAGGGGTCCCGGACCCCCTGTTTGAAGACCCCTGGCATACAGCACACCCCGCTGCCCTCTGGTGTCTGTAGATTGATGCGTTGATGTCACGGGTGGATATTATTGGTTGACATTGGTTTGCGCATGCTGACATAATTATTTTTTTTGCATATTGTTAAATTAGTGCACAAGGATGTGATCTCATCATCATGCCACAGCGGCCTGGGGAATAGAGAGATGTTTTTTAGTTTTTTGCTGTTTGCAGCCGCATGAGTGAGTGTTAAATAAACCCTCTTGCTTCTTTGTTCTTGATTTCACAAGCCAGAAAACGAGCAGTCTTCGTCCAGCTGTCTCTCTCCACCATGCAGGGAGTGCATGCCCGGTGTCCCTCTAGAGCTGGTCTTTTACGTACTGTGGGTCAGCCTTCTTCTCCTCCTCGAGGCGGTGGCCTGCTTGGGCTCCCACAGTGTAGCCAGGCAGGCAGCAAGCTCAGTGTGTCGAACACAGAGGGTACAGCAACTTTCTGGTGACTTCTCTGCCTTGGTCAGTAGGGCATTACGCGTTGTGAGCTGGTAGAATAAAATAGGGCTTATGTTTTGTAATATGATAATTGTCTAAACGCGCACATTGTAAAGTAACTTGTGCGTAAAGTTTTCAAATAATTGTACAAAGTACACTATTTGCCTCTGAGATGTGGTGAAGTAGAGTATTGACAAATGGACAAACACAAGTAAAGTCAATGTACTTTAAGTACAGTTACTTTCCACCACTGCAACTGACTCAACCGTTAAGAGAAAGTGCGAGGCCAACATCTATACTTTCTTTGCCTCGGAGCACCAACCATGCCAAGTAGTAAGTACCATCCCATCTGGGCCTGATGTCCTTTTCACTGAAGACCACCAAGATATTTGAAGTCGGTCATGGTTCTGAGCACCTCACTGGTGTGGTGTGTTATTATGTCAGCACTATTTCCCCCGCGTTGAGATTCAGTTCTATGATCAGACTCAGATAGTCGTCCTCCGCTGACAATAGAAGGATGCTCCACCATATCTGATATACCTGTGCTATGTCATCCGCAAAGTCCAGGTCGGTGATATTGATTCGGCCTACTGCAGCTCTCCTTCTCTCCCGCCGGTGACTCTCCTCAGTGCGTAGTGTGATGATGAAGCGGTATGGTGGGAGAGAGTCGCCCTGCAGTACTCCTTCGGGCGTAAAAGGGTTACAACTATGTAACCCTTTTACGAGAGAGAGGGAGAGAAGGAGAGAATGTCTCTCTTGCACACGCACGCACACGCACGCGCACACACAGCAGCACAATTCTTGCAAGAATTGTGTCAAGTTCATTGAAACAACAGCAACCAAAAACTGCCTGCAACAGGAACCAAACGCAACAATAAAAAATGTATGTTCCAGTCCAACATACAACATACAACAAAACAAACACAAAAAAGACTCCCTACAAATTGTTTGGCTCTGTCTGGTAACTGTACTGTCCTCGCCTGGAGCAGCCACATAGATTCAGAAATTGATATCGATTTGCATTCTAACAAAAGACTTTCATGCAAGGTCAAAGATCACAATACTTTGAGAAAGCTATTCCGGGGCTCACCTAAGGGCTGACCTCATCTGACCTTGATGGGGGATGTGAGTTTACTCTGTTCCTGTAGATAAAAAAAACATATATAACACAGTAGCACAAGCTCTGCTCACCAGCCTCGGGGTACAAAACACAAACTTGTGGATCTCTGGATGCACACAGTCAAGAGGGCTCATAACCACAGATAACCTTTAAACTGGGGGCCAGAAAATCCAGGGTTGGGTGATTATTCTAAAAGTGTCAACAGCCACAATGACCTGTTAGCTGCAGAGTCATACAACCCTGACAATAGCGTCTTGTCAATAGGTGAAGGTTATAGATATCTGGTATCCAAAATACTGTCATTTGGAGAGCTTCCAAGACCTTCGCTTACCTGAATAATTAGGCATCAATCTGTTGTTGACTTACTTACTTACTTCAAACGCTGACTTTTTAAACCTGTTGAGCAGCTACCGTAGTGGGTCAGGATGCTCTGGCAGCGTCGTCGACAAAAAAAAAAGGTTTCAACTGAGGAATGGTGTTTTACCTTAACTCATTGACTGCCAGACTGATTTCTAGCTGCGTTTGCCCACTGCCCACTGCCAGCGTTTTTTGTTTTTCTTACCTTTTCAACTGGTCACAGAATATTTATGTCCAGTATGATCAATCCCAGGACGGTTGCTAAGCACGGAGGATTTTACTGTGCTGCTGCGAGAAAAAAACAGGCTGTTGAATATAGCATGTCTCGCCAAATTGCAGGGGAAAAAAAGAGAACTCAAGATACAGCTGTTTTCCCAAAAACGCTAAACAGGAAGCGGATGGGGGGCGGGGGAATCTTTCGATCACGTGATCTCCTGGATCTGTTTGACTTGAGGGTGATAATGGGCACTCAGGTGATAGAGAACAGCGCCATCTGGTGGAAAACCACTGAAAACGAATGAGTGAATGAGTTAATTTATAAATCACCTCCTGCCTTAAAGTGAAACTCAGGGTACAGCTGGAATGCTGCATCTCCATGTGCACCCAAGTGAAAAAATAATATACTAAATATATTTTTTAGAAGTATACTTAATATGCTCTTTTTATAAATTACGTTATTTTGGAAAGACTTAAGTAGTATATTAAAAGTTGAACTAAAGATATGCTGAAACATATCTGTAATATACTTTTATGTACTTTCCCCCGCGAAATTGATTACAAATTAACTTATTTAATTACAAATTAACAAACGTAACTATTTAACATTAAATGTAATAAATGAATGTGAAGTATACTTTTAATAGTTTCAGTTACACTATCAATGTAATAATAAAGTATTTAAACTACAATCCAAATCTGCTGAAATATACTTTCAATGTAATAATAATGTATTTCAACTACAACTCAATTTAACTATGTTCCATGTTGGTGGTGCCAATTATTCATGTACAACCCCTGAACCAGAGCTTAGGACGGAGGCAAAACACTTCATGCATGCTATGGCTGGAACCGGTACTGGGTGTCAAAGGCCCCTCACCACTAATGAAATTACAACATTTCCAAATGATACATGGTTTTGTGCCTGACTACCTGCATAGCGTTTGCCTTGGAACCACCCGCCAGCTAATCAAGCTGTGGTTTGAGTCCACCAACCATGGCAATGAGTGGTACTTGGGCCCCCCAAAAAAAGCCATAGACAAAGAACTTATTTCGATCAAACCTCCTGTAGAAGTGACACGGACACCAAGGTCATTGGATGATCGCAAATATTGGAAAGCCTCTGAGTGGAGATCCTTTCTTCTGTTTTATTCATTGCCTATTCTCAAAGGTGTACTCAAGAAGAAATATTGGAACCATCTTTTTCTCCTAGTTGTTGGTGTGTACACACTTCTTCGGGAGAAAATTAAAGCATATGACATAGATCTGGCAGAGCGAGCACTGAATAAGTTCACTGTGGACTTGTATGGAACTTGTAACATGACATTCAATGTGCATTTGATGTCACATCTGGCAGCGAGTGTCCGGAGCTGGGGACCTTTGTGGGCTACATCAACATTCCCCTTTGAATCGTACAACAGTACCCTGTTAACGTTTTTTTTCAATGGCACCACTCATGTGCCCATTCAAGTGGCAAAAATATTTCTTAGGAAGAAAAGCCTCAACGGAAAAGCAAACCAGATCCTGAAAGAAGCCAATCCTAGTGTAAAATAATTGTTTTGTAGACTTCAAAACAGCAACTCCTCAACCTCAAATTCACACCATCTTGAAGAACAAGTAAGAGTTTTTGGAAAGCCTACAGAGGGTCAGGTGAATGTACTACAAAAGCTTGCCATTCAAGATCTATTTGGGGTCACTGTAAAAAGTTGTCTTACCACCGTTTTATAAACAATGGCACCCTTTTCCACTCATCTCAAAATAAAATGCTTAAGAAGAAAAACAACTCCATTGTAGAGCTGGATGATGGAACTTTGTGCACAATTGTAGCAATGGCAGCCTTTAAGTCAGACAATGAATACATGTCTTGCTTGTTGGTCAAAGAGCTGTTAAAGAGCACAAATCAACTGCATAGAGACCTTAAACGTCACGTCATCACGATGGATTCAGGAAGTTTCAAAGACCAACAACATGTTTGCTGTAGAAGCAGAGTCCATTAAAAGAAAGTGTGTCATGGTTGAGACCAGGGACAAACGTTGTCATTCCTATACCAAATGAAGTGGAGAGAGACTAGGACTGCACAGTCTATGTTCTGTATTTATGCATGTTTATAAACGGTTCAGGATCCAACAATTTGCTGTTGTTATTTCTATTTGTTTTAAAGTACAGTTAAACATTTAAACAAGTATATTATAAGTGTAATGTTAAGATGTATATTACTAATAGCATCCAGGAACATATTCATTTAAAAAAGTATATTAAAGCAAGCTTTAAGTATAATGATTTTTCAGTATATTTTTGCAGCCTGTGTACCTTTACAAAGTAGTACTTGAGTGAAAGTTCAATAAAATAGGCATTAACATACTTAACAAAAATGTATACTTGAACATATTTTAAATTGTGTTTTTGAAAGGTATACTTTTAATAAGCATGGTATATCTTAAAATAAGTGCATGTTGAGGATAATTTGCTATGAATATACTGTAAAATCGCTTAAAATATAATCATTTAAAACATATTTAACATTAAATGTACTTAAGTTAAACAACAATTAAACATTATATGAATAGACTTTTGAATACACATTTTTATTTAATTAAA